>NC_132929.1:41042500-41347500 GCF_047675955.1 Chlorocebus sabaeus | reverse complement strand
ATCAGATGATACCAAGATGTTGTTCATTCATTTACGCCACAAACATATCCTGAGTGCCCTTTTTTGCTAGGCACTGGGAATAAAATGGCAAACCACGTATTCTCCTTTCTTTTAAGACACTCGTAATTAAGTCTAGCAAGACAGGCACTATGCAGTGAATGGTAAGACACAGTGGGAAAACTCTGTTACTGAGTTTCATCAAGAAAATAATTTGAGAAGTGTTTCTACGTTGCATTCTTACTATAACAGAGGATCCTGTTGTCACATTGTAAATGTAATCACACCTTCACAGCAGGACATCTGCAGTTTGACTCTGCCCTATGTTTATTTTTATTCTCATTTGTAGAAAGATAGAGGGGACAAATTCTAAGACAGTCATTTTTGTTTAGCTTAATCTTTCTTATCCTACTTTTTTTTTTTTGTTTACTTTTCAAAGTGATATTTGCCCTTTTTTGTTCTGTAGGAAGTTTAGGGAATATAAAAAGTTCAGCAAGTTCCACTACACACTTGTGTTATGTTGTTCTGTGGTAGTTAGAATATGAGTGTTTTACTTTTCTTTTCTTTTTCTGTACATTGTTCAAGTTTTCTAAAATGAATATTCATTGCTTTTGAAATAAAAAAACTGATTCAATAAAAAGTAGAGTCATCTGGGCACAGTGCCTCTTGCCTGTAATCCCAACACTTTGAGAGGCAGAGGCCAGGAGGATTTCTTAAGGTGTGGAGTTCAAGACCAGCCTGGGCAACAAAGCAAGACCTCATCTCTACAAAATAAAAATTAGCAGGCTGTAGGGGTGCGCACCTGTAGTCTCAGCTGCTTGGGAGGCTGAGGTGGGAGGACCACTTGAGCCTGGGACTGCAGTGAGCCGTGATCATGCCACTGCACTCCACCCTTGGTCACAGAGTGAGACATTGTCTTGTCTTTTTCTTTTTTTAAGTGGAGTCATTAAAGCTATCTTTAAGTCCAAATGCTTTGCAATGCTTTATCACCATGCTCTTTTCTACTCCTACCCCGTGTATGGTTTAGAGACCAACTGTGTTGTAATAGCTATAATAAAGGAGATTATGGGAGCCTGTCCCAGAAACAAAGATACAATAGTTTCTCCCTTACCCACAGTTTGGCTTTCCATGGTTTCAGTTATCTGTGGCCAACTGCAGTCTGAAAGTACATAAGTACAATACAATAAGTTATTTTGAGAGAGAGAGCCCACATTCACATAACGTTTATATAAAGTATATTGTTATAATTCTATTTTATTATAAATTATTGTTATTGATCCCTTACTATTCCTAATTTATAAATTGAACTTTATCATAGGTATATATGCTTGGGAAAAAACGTAGTAAAAATGGGGTTCAGAACTGTCTGTGATTTCAAGCATTCACTGGGGGTCTTGGAATGTATCCACTACAGATAAGGGGGAAACTGCTTTATCATTTTTTAACAGATATCCTCTTTTATAGTTATATAAGTATTTCACGATGTACTTTATTCAAGTAATTTAATATTATAGGTTATTTCTTTTTTGAAAGAAACAAAAATGATCCTTCCTTATGCTCTTAGGAAACTAAGAAACTAAGTATTTAAATATACCAAAGTATTTTGATAAGCTCTGTGGATCATCAGTTTACTGAAAGTTTTTGTAGTGCTTTTTCTTACAGTATATAAGAAAAAAACTTGTAGGATTTTTCTAATATTTAGGTGTCTAAGCACACTTAAGTGGAGATTAAGAGTAAAGATCACCACATTAAGCTTTATGGTGATTAGCAAGATTCCAAAGCAACTGGAATTTACTCAGTATAAATATAAATTTGTGAGCTATATTTAATACAAGGTTCTACTCTCATACAAATTAATTTTTAAATATTCAACATGCCAGTTTACCCTGTAGGATTTTTCTCTCGTTAATGCAAATATTTTGTATGTTTTTCATTTTTCAATCAATGTCTTTAATCTTTTCCTATTTTTATATATAACAGATATATACCTTCCCCCTCCCAAAGACCATGTAACAAATATATTCCTGTTGTTATTTAATCTTAGAATTGGTGACAAGAAAAATGTAGCCTGGAAGATACTTCCAAAGAAGCCATGTAAAAATCTGATGAACACGCTGAATAATTTGCATCAGCAATTGGCAAAATGTAAGTGGATAACTTAATTAAAGGAGGTAATTTAATCTGAAAAAGGGACTCCAGTTACTTTGCCTTACTTATAAAAGAATAATGTTTATTTTAACTAGCAGAAAGTGGTTTTACCATTTTAAAGGCAGATGATCATTAAAGCAAAATTTGTTAGAAGATGAATGAGAGATTTATAAAATATGTATTTTATAGCTTCCAAATTTTTATAGAACCATCTTAGAATAACAACATTCAAAAGGATGTTAAGGTGGTTAATTTTACCATTACTGAAATACCATGAAAAAAATGTGGGGTTCCACCTTTATATTGTTTTTTTTTTCTCTTTTGAGACAGAGTCTTGCTTTGTCATCCAAGTTGTAGTGCAGTGGCACAAACATGGCCCACTACAGCCTTGACCTCCTGGGCTCAAGTAGTATTCCCACTTCAGCCTCCTGAGTAGCTGGGACTGCAGACACAATGAGGCATTACGCCTGGTTAATTTTTTAATTTGTTATAGAGACAAATTATGTTGTCCTGGGCTCAAGCAGTTCTCCCTCTTCAACGTCTCGAAGTGCTGGGATTACAGGCATGAGCCACCGTGCCTGGCCTATTTTCTTCATACATAGAATAGAAAGTTAGTTTTGAAAATCTAAGACAAATGATGTAAACTACTTTAGAAAATACTGATGATTTCAGTGGAGTAAGAGCTTTTCACCTTCAGTGGATCTTAATGCTGTGCTTATCTTTTTAAACATTTTTTAATTTTTTTGTGTGCCTATCTTAAAGTTGGAAAATCGAAGTTTGCCAATAGCATTAAGAAATTAATAAAATGAAAATTGATTAGGATGTGGAATATTTCTATTATATATAATAATATTTCTATTATATATAAGGATATATATAAGGATATATCTTGACCTGTCCAGAATTGCTGATAAGGAAAATTAAACCTTCATTTCTTTATCTAATCTTCTTGGTAGTATAGCAGATGACCCATTCAGAATCCATAACTTAATACTTATTATATAAAGGATGGTCAATAGTGATATGCAGTATTTGAGGTTCACATTTATGTATTAGGTACAACATAAGCATAGGAGGTAGCCGACACCCTTGAGGATTCATCATAGTGTATAGTGTAGTTGGAAATAGACATGGATAAAAACAATATTTACAAAGTATACTTGATAACAAGTAGATAATTCCAAAGTAGCTCATAAGTATTGGGATATTAAACTAATGATATAAAACATAACAAAATTTTGCCTTATGGAACAAATAAATCTTGCATATATTATTTGTTACCTAGTTAATTGCTTTCTAAAAGTGTTTGCACTTCTTTTGAATAGCTGAAAAGCCCAACAGCTATTGAAGCAATATTTAAATATTATTAACATTGGCTGGGCAGGATGACTCAGGCCTATAATCCCAGCACTTTGGGAGGCTGAGGCAGGCAGATTGCTTGAGTCCAGCAGTTTGGGACCATCCTGGGCAACACGCTGAAACCTTGTCTCTACAAAAAGTACAAAAATTAGCTGGGCATGGTGGCAATGCACCTACTTGGGTAGCTGAAGTGGGAGGATCACTTGAGCTTGGGAGGTCAAAGCTGCAGTGAGCCACGATCGTGCTACTGCACTCCAGCCTGGGTGACAGAGCAAGACCTGACTCAAATTTTTTATATATATATATTTAGAGAGAGAGAGAGAGAGAAAGAGAGTATGTATGTATATATGTATATATGAAGTAAATGAAATAGCCCGTTCAACTTTTATGAAAGGCAGAATCTCAAGGGTTGAAACTACAAACATTTAAATAATACTGATAATTAAGAACTGTATAACACTTTATAGTTTCAGAGCACATTCACACACATTCTTTTATGTTACAACTATGAGAATGAGGTTGAAGGAGGCATATAGTAGCTTCTCACAGATCATACAGTTAACAAGGATGAAGCTGGGATTAAAACCTAGGCTTTCTTGACTGGGCGTAGTGGCTCACACCTGTAATCCCAGCACTTTGGGAGGCCGAGGCAGGTGGATCACCAGAGGTCAGGAGTTCAAGACCAGCCTGACCAACATAGTAAAACCTCATCTCTACTAAAATTACAAAAATTAGCCGGACGTGGTGATGCACTCTTGTTGTCCCAGCTACTTGGGAGGCTGAGGCTGGAGAATAGCTTGAACCTGGAAGGCAGAGATTGCAGTGAACCAAGATTGTGCCGCTGTACTCCAGCCTGGAAGACAGAGCGAGACTCCATCTCAAAACAAAAACAAAAACAAAAAAAAACGTAGGCTTTCTGGTTCCAATGCCTTACATTCTTCCAGTATTTTCACTTTTTTAGATAATAAGAACTCCTCCAAAAACTCTCGAAGATGATTAATTGTTCCTTATATTTTAAAATTTTGAAGTAATAACAAACTTTTTCCTGACCCTTTGACATTAGATGCTTCATGACATTTGAATAGAATGTATTTCCTATGAAGTACATTCTGTGACATCACTACAATGTAACCATGAAAATCAGGAAATTAACATCGAGCATTACTGTCATCCTAATCCTCAGACCACATTCAGGTTTTGCCAGTTATCATGATAATGTTCTTTTTATAACAAAAGGATCCAGTTCCAAATCAGGTTTTGTATGTAGTTTCAAGTCTCTTTATTTGCCTTTCCTCCTGAACAGTTCCTCAGATTCTCTGCCACATTTGAAGATTATATTTACCATTGTAGAATTGTCCATGGTGTGGGTTTATCTGAGCATTCTCATAATAAATACAGGCCACCATCTTTTTTTCTTTTTTTTGAGATAGGATGTCTCACTGTGTCACCCAGGCTGGAGTGCAGTGGTGCGATCACAGTTTATGGCAGCCACGAGCTCCCAGGCTCAAGTGATCCTCCCACCTCAGCCTCCTGAGAAGCTGGGATTACAGACACACGCCACCATACCCAGTTAATTTAAAAAAATTTTTTTTTTTTTTAGTAGAGATGGGATCTCACTGTATTGCCAGGCTGGTCTTGAACTTCTGGGCTCAAGTGATCCTCCCACTTCAGCCTCCATGCTAGTATTACAGATGTGAGCCACTGCACCTGGCCCAGGTCACACATCTTTGACAGGAATATCACAGAAGTGATGCTGTGCCTCTCTCATTGCATCCTTAGGTCATATCGCACACTATTTTGCTTTGTCACATTATTGATGAAGATATTCACTTTGATCACTTAAGGTGGTGTCTACTAGACTTCTCTACTATAAAACTACATGTTTACTATGTAATGACTTTAGCATTGAAGTGTCCAGGAAAAAGAATTGTTTTTTATATTTTAATCCTTGTGTGTTCTTCCAGTAGGTACTTGTATTAAAAAAAAAAAAAAAAAAAAGGAAAGAGGAACTGTTGCATTTGCCCTGTGCCCAATTTGCACAGGGTAAATGCAATAGTTCATCTTTCCCTTTTTTTAAAGTCTGTTTTCAATAAGAAAGACACAAACATGAATGAATACAAGAGGGAATGTCACTGCTGCTTTGAAAAAGACATATCTGTAATATATAAAATATGTATGTTTTATATATATTCATATGGAAAGAGTGTGAGAACAAGTATGTGCACGTAACATGAAAAGTGGCTGGGCATGGTGCCTCATGCCTATAATCCCAGTACTTTGGAAGGCCGAGGCGGGTGGATCACCTGACGTCAGGAGTTCAAGACTAGCCTCGCCAGCATGGTGAAACCCTGTCTCTACTAAAAATACAAAAATTAGCCGGGCATGGTAATGGGCACCTGTAATCCCAGCTACCCGGGAGACTGAGGCAGGAGAATCTCTGGAACCCCGGAGGTGGGGACTACAGTGAGCCAAGATCGTGCCACTGTACTCCAGCCTGGATGACAGACCGAGACTCTGTCTCAAAAAACAAACAAACCAGAACAAACAAACAAAACGTGCCAAGCTTTTGAGGGAAAGGGGAGCAATTTTTGAAATATTTTCATGTTTTCAAATGTACTAGTTTATGTATAATCTTCAATGGTGAGAGAACAATGGAGACATTTCTATATGAAGATTTGAGAGATCTGGGTTTATGTTCCTTTCTTATTATTCTCTTTATTTCTATGTCAGGTCATTTCCATTCTCAGGGCATGTGCAAAATGGTAGTGGTGTGGTAGGTATAGAAGACATGGTTGTTCAGATTCTTTCTGAACAATGCCAATACTCGGTGAGCCTATGAATGATATGTATTCTGACATATATTTATAGTTGAGCAGCTTTCTGATATTCTGTTGCTTTCTGGGCTATAATCATTATTAACTTATATGTAGTTATTTTAGAACATGAACTTTAAAAAAATTTTTTGTAGAGACAGAATCTCTCTATGTTGCCCAGGCTAGTGTTGAACTTCTATCCTCAAGTGATCCTCGTGCCTTGGTCTAGGATTACAGGCTTGAGCTGCCATGGCTGGCCTGAACGTTTTTTTTTCCTGATAGTAGTGAGATAAACAGGGGTAACTTTGTGTTTAATTTGGATAAAATTTACTCAACGGAGCCTACAAAATGCTATGGCAGGCTTTGCTAAGGTTTACATGTGATTAAGTTATGTAAACAAAGAGTTGAGGTAGCTTGGGTCCTTTTGAAAACACAACAAAATTATACTGGTACCATCGTGAGTGTTTTGTGAGTTCGGAGAAAACACTAACACTCTGTGTCTTCACAGTGCAGCAGAGACCGAGAGATGATGGACTAATGGATTTAGCAATGAATGACTATGATTTTAATTCTGGAAAGAGGTTGCACATGATAGATTTGGAAATCCAAGAGGCATTTTTGTTTTTCATGGCCTCTATTTTAAAAGGTTACAGATCATACTTAAGGCCAATAACACAAGCCCCATCTGAGACAGCCACAGATGCAGCCTCTCTCTTTGCCCTACAAGGTGAGTGATTGCATAGTTTTAAAACTTTCATGTCATTGAGCTTAACTTTGTGATGACTCATTTGCTGTCTGTGTTAATAGCTCATATTTATGAGAATACATACCTGTTTTGAGGAGAACGTGAATACCAGCTTTGTTGGTTACCCATTTCCATAGGACTAGTTATTTTTCAGGCATATTAGATATAATTCCATTAGCAGATATGCAGAAGAAAAGTATAGAGCCTCCCAACCATATACCGACTGCATTTGTGTGTCACATATGTGTTGAGATACTGATACTTTCAGCTTTCAGAGCAGCAGGCAGTGTTGGGGATACAGAGGAACCCCTGAAATGGTCACCTCCAGGCTTGAATAACCTCATTTGTTTTATTTCAGTATACTTTACGAATATTTTCAAATATTGGGTACTTTACAAATATTTACAAATATTTCCTATCTGTGCCATGAAGTAAAAAAAGTTGGGAAGTTCTGGAGTGCAACCAGTTTTATAATACATATTTACTTTCTTTTGTAGTATTTAACATTTGAAAGATAAATTCATTTAATAAGTATATATTGAGTACCTCTGAATGCTAGGTACTGAATAGTGGTATGCAAAAGAGACATGGCCAAAAAAAAAAAGTAAAAGATGAGAGTCATGGTTATTTCTCTCAGAGAGCTTATAGTCAAGAGGATAGGCGATTGGAAATAATGAGTGAACAACTTCAGTTCACAACCTCATATCACAGAAGGCTATTCTGAAGAAGTAACATCTGATCCATGATCTGAAAGATTAGTAGAAATTAGCCAGACAAAGGTAAAGTAGGAGAGTGTTTTAGGCAGAGAGAACAGTTTACACAGTCCCTGAGACTGGAAAGAGCTTGAATTCCTGGGCCTGAAAGAAGGCCCAAGTGCAGTGTAACTGAGCATAGTTAGTAAGGTGAAATCAGGAAATAAACCTTTTCTCTGTTTTCAATAAGAAAGACACAAACATGAATGAATACGAGGGAATGTTACTGCTGCTTTGAAAAAGCCATATATATATGTATTTTATATATATATATAATGTGTATATTCATATGGAATGTGAGAGCAAGTATGTGCATATAATATGCAAAGCTTTTGGGGGAAAAGAGAGCAATTTTCAAATGTACTAGTTTATAATATTCAAGATGGTGAGAGAACAATGGAGACAGTTCTAGATGAAGATTTGAGAGATCTGGGTTTATGTTCCTTTATTACTGTTCTCCTATTTCTTTGTCAGGTCATTTCCCCTCTCAGGGCACATGCGAAATGGTAGTGGTGTGGGAGGTATAGATGACATGGTTGTTCAGATTCTTTCTAGTGCAAATATTCTGTGAATCTATGAATGATATTATATATTCTGACATTATATATTTATGTTGAACAGCTTTCTTAAGAAGCCGGGACCGGTCACATCAAAAATTCTATAACATGATGACCAAAACACAGATGTTTATTCGCTTCATTGAAGAATGTTCTTTTGTTAGTGACAAAGATGCAAGCCTGGCATTTTTTGATGATTGTGTAGATAAAGTAAGTAACGGTACATCTACAGTGCCCTAACTTATTTTGTGTTACTGTTATAAATGTTATGAGTTATAGTTTCTATTTATAGCTTTTAATGAAATCGAAATTAATTTCATTTTAAACATTGACTGCTTATAATGCAAGTTTTGGTAGCCTGCTAGAAATTATAGAATGCACCTCTTACAATTACCTTGTAGAATTTTACTAAATCATACGTTTTGTTTTAGCAATCAGGTCCCTAACCCTCCCTGCCCACTTATAAAACCAGGAATTTTTTGCCAGCCTGTGCACCTCCAACTTAAACATCTGTAATTTTCACCTCTCCTTTTTGTCAGAGATGGGTTATCACATGCTGAAAGTAGGTGTAAAAGTATCATAAATGTTTTACCTGAATATTTCTACAATTGAGAATGAGTTTGTAGCTTAAATTCGTTAGTTCTATAATTTTAAATTTATATATGAAACCTTTCTGTTCAGTCCTAATATCATTAGATGGGACAGAGCAAGACAGGTATTCATGCTGGAGAGAGAGGAAGTAGGGTAGTCCACAGAGGGGTTTCAAAACCTGAATAGGGTGGAGAGAGAGGAACAGCCTAGCTGGAATGTCGGAGCCCAAGCCAGGTAAGGAGAGTATTCCTGGAGAGGCATGTTCTAACATGTAGAATCAGAAGACAGGCAGTTTAAAGAGGGTGTCCATGTTCAGGGGCAGACTGCTGCAGGGTGTCAGAACCTAAACAGGATGAGAAGAGCACTCATACAGAGGTGACCACACATGGAGTGTCAGAGTCTGAGCAGGGTGGGGAGAGTATCCTCACGGGGATAGCAAGGGAAGCAAATGAGGTGTCAGAGTTTCATCTAGATGAGAGAGGTGTCAGCATGGTGGCGCAGGATTTGGTCTGGAGGGGGTTGTCAAAACCACATTAAGGTGAAGAAGTCATCTGCATGGGAGAGGGGTGGTGGTAAAGATGGGAGAATGTTATATATTGGGGAGATTGATCAAATAAGTGTATTAAAGATAATAAAGTTTCTTATTGAGAGGAAAGATTTACAAATACAGAAGTGAAGAAAACTAAATTGAACCCTGTAGTGTTGGTGTAGAGTTGGAGATTTGGTGTAGTATCATTGGTTTTCAATGATAGATACAGAAATAAATGTAGATGTAAGTATATGTGTCTGGGTGTGTACACACATATATTCCCTACCTCTGTACATTGGGTGGACCTGGAAGCAGCCACACCCCAACAGCAATGAGCACACCTAATGTATAGATTTTGGCTTCTAAATACCTGATAAGCCCTAAAGTATCTTGTGCTAGAAAACCAAGAATTGCTCCAAGAATGATGGAGACATGTTAAAACAAAATACATATACAGAAGTCAATTTGAAGGGATTTCCACAGGCAAATCTAGGACAATTTGAGCATCAAATGTTAGTAACAGATTAGCCCATTGAGTAAAATAAGAAACCATGAGTCTACACAGATATCAATCAATTGAAAGTCATCTGATGAGAAGCAGGATCTTACATAGTTATTAATGACCTCCCCACAAAATGCATATTAATGACAAAAGGGAAAAGAGTAACTTTATAGTGGAAAAGCCTGGCAAATACCATTTTAATCAAGTTATCAAAATGAACATCATCTACAACGGGACAAGTCAACATTGTGTTCCCCTAATAGGTTACAATGAGAATGCAACCTCAATTCTGTAATATTGCTGCAAAAATGTATGACCTATATAATCTCAAGGAAATACCAAACACATATTAAATGATATTCTACAAAATACCTATTCTGTAATCTACAAAGTATTAAGGTTAAGAAAATAAAGTAAAAATGGAGAAGCTTGTCTAAAGTGAAGTAAGAAGACTTGACAACCAAATGCAGTGCTTAGTTAAGAACTAGATCCTTGCGGGGCGCGGTGGCTCACACCTGTAATCCCAGCACTTTGGGAGGCTGAGGTGGGCGGATCACAAGGTCAGGAGATCAAGACCATGGTGAAACCCCATCTCTACTAAAAATACAAAAAAATAGCCGGGTGTGGTGGTGGGCGCCTGTAGTCCCAGCTACTCGGGAGGCTGAGGCAGGAGAATGGCATGAACCCGGGAGGCGGAGATTGCAGTGAGCCGAGATCACACCACTGCACTCCAGCCTGGGCGACACAGCGAGACTCCGTATCAAAAAAAAAAACAAAAAAAACAAAAACAAAAACACAAAGAACTAGATCCTTTAGGCATAACATTATTAGGTTAATCGACAAAACTTGAATGTAGTTTGAGGATTACATAGTAGTAATGTATTAGTGTGTTGATTTCCAGTAATAATATATCAATGTTAATTCCCAGTTGATTGTATTTCTGTAGGAGAATGTCTTTGTAGGAAGTATAAAAGTATACAGGAGTGATGATAGGTCATCAGCTGAGCAGCTTACTCTCAAAGATTAAGGGAAGAAGTTACTTATACTAAAACTTTCCTGTAAATTTGTATTTAAATAGGTATATCGTATCCATGATCTTATGGCCATGATAATAGAAAAAAGGAATAAATGAAAGCTTTATTGTATATGATCACAACAATTTGTAATGTTAAGATTATTTAAAGAAGTTCATCACTTTCAAATTTATGTGATTGTGAAAGAAAATCAGTGAGTTTTTTTTTTTAACGCAACAGCCAAAATACAACTTATCCCTTGATATTCAGAAATTGGTTCAATTCTTAGTTTAACATGAAATTGGCCTTACTGATTGTTAAATAAGTACCAAATGTGTCTTATAAAAATGAGAAGTGATTCTCACTATGAATAGGAAAATAGTATGGTAGGAACAACACACTACATTGGGAATCAGAAGTACTTTAATCTTGACTATTATACTTGTGACTTTAGTCATTTAGTCTTTATATGTTGTTTTTTTATGTATGTTTTTAAAATGTTTTGAGGATAAATAATTATAGCTGCCTATCTCATAGTGTTCAGAGTAGTGTTGTATAAACTAAAAAGTAGAAAATATTATGACTATTTTTGCCCGTAAGTGGATTTTATTCATGTTTATAGATTAATGGTTCATTTGGTTTCTCATTTCATAACAGAAATATTCAATTTTTGAATGATTTGTACATATGAACGGCAGGAACACATTCAGAGCCTTGTAGACATCTACCTTTTCCTTCAATTTAGAACACTTGAGGGATGATTGATACAGAGAAATACTATTTCTGGTGCTGTTAGGGAATTAACAAATGAAAGTATCCAGAAATATCATCCCTAGTTCTTTCTTGAAAATGCTTTGGAATAGGGAAAAGATGGATACATGCCATTACCTGCTTAAAATTCTCAATTCATTTTCCTGTAGAAACACTGTTATAAATGGTGATTAGCTATACTTCAAATGGTGGTAGTGTTTTGCTATGAATACGTGTTAAATTTTTATAAGTGGGGGACATGGTGATATGCACCTTTAATCCCAAGAGCAATTACTACCAGCTACTCAAGAGTCTGAGTGGGGAGCCCAGGAGCTGGAGTCCAGCCTGGGCAACATAGTGAGACCCTGTCTCTAAACAAAAACCAACAACAACAAAGTATTAATTTTGTATGTGTGGAATGATATGCTAACCACTTTTTAAGACATTTTTAAAAATCAGATTTATTGAGATATACAAACAGTAAATACACCATTAATGTACAAAGTTTAATGAGTTTTGGCAAATATATATTTCCATGTAACCCATGACTTCAAAGTGTTTTCATCACCCCAGAAAGGACATTGTTTTGGGGGAAGATTTATTTTCTACATTTTGAATAACCTACTTACAAACAGACTTGTGGAACCCTGCATTTTGTATGTTGAGCTCTGGTCTATAAAGCTTTGAAAACCTGGGTTGTTTTCTTTATTATTTTTTATTTTTGAGACAGGGCCTCCCTTTGTCACCCAGGCTGGAGTGCTGTGGCACGATCTCAGCTTACTGTAGACTGGACCTCTGGGACCCAAGTGATTTCCCACCTCAGTCTCTTGAGTAGCTGGGACCACAGGTGTACGCCATCATGCCTGGCTAATTTTTTGTAGAGACAGGGTTTCCCCGTGTTGCCCAGGTTGGTCTTGAACTCCTGGACTTAAGTGATCCTCTTGTAGTAGCCTCCCGAAGTGCTGGGTTTATAGGAGTGGCCACTGCTCATGGTGAAAACCTGTTTATTTTGAAGAGATACTGTAATAGCTCCTTGACAGTTTTGTCTTCATTTGAGTATTGTACCAAGAACTTGTTTTTCAATATTTTAATCAAAGTTTTGTGTTTGCCTTATTTGGCACTTCTGTGAGGCCATTCTAGTGTTGCCATAAGGAAATACCTGCATCTGGGGAATTTATATGAAAAAAAAAAAAGGTTTAATTTGCCCCTAGTTCTACTGGCTTTATAGAAAGCAAGGTGCTGGCATCTGCTTCTGGTGAAGCCTCAAGAAACCTACTGTTATGGCAGAAAACCATGGGGAGACAATGGGGAGCCAACATGTCACATGGCTAGAGGTGGAATGAGAGAGTGGTAGAAAGTGCCGTATGCTTAAATAAAACAGATATTGAGATAACTCACTCACTACCACAGAGACAGAACCAAGTTATGAGGGATTTGTCCCATGATCAAAACACCTCCCACCAGGCCCCACCTCCAACATTGGGGATTACATTTCAACATAAGATTTGGAGTAGACAAATATCCAAACCATATCAGTGCTTACAAAATTAAATATTGGCAACAAATAGAAAGGTGTGTTTTAAAAAAGAATTCCTCTACATTTTTTATAGGAACAATTTTTTTGTGTGTGTAAAGATGATTTACAAGAAAAAAAACCCCATCAAAAAGTGGGCAAAGGATATGAACAGACATTTCTCAAAAGAAGACATTCATACAGCCAACAGACACATGAAAAAATGCTCATCATCACTGGCCATCAGAGAAATGCAAATCAAAACCACAATGAGATACCATCTCACACCAGTTAGAATGGCGATCATTAAAAAGTCAGGAAACAACAGGTGCTGGAGAGGATGTGGAGAAATAGGAACACTTTTACACTGTTGGTGGGATTGTAAACTGGTTCAACCATTATGGAAAACAGTATGGCGATTCATCAAGGATCTAGAACTAGATGTACCATATGACCCAGCCATCCCATTACTGGGTATATACCCAAAGGATTATAAATCATGCTGCTATAAAGACACATGCACACGTATGTTTATTGCAGCACTATTCACAATAGCAAAGACTTGGAATCAACCCAAATGTCCATCAGTGACAGACTGGATTAAGAAAATGTGGCACATATACACCATGGAATACTATGCAGCCATAAAAAAGGATGAGTTTGTGTCCTTTGTAGGGACATGGATGCAGCTGGAAACCATCATTCTTTGCAAACTATCACAAGAACAGAAAACCAAACACCGCATGTTCTCACTCATAGGTGGGAACTGAACAATGAGATCACTTGGACTCGGGAAGGGGAACATCACACACCGGGGCCTATCATGGGGAGGGGGGAGGGGGGAGGGATTGCATTGGGAGTTATACCTGATGTAAATGACGAGTTGATGGGTGCTGACGAGTTGATGGGTGCAGCACACCAACATGGCACAAGTATACATAACAAACCTGCACGTTATGCACATGTACCCTAGAACTCAAAGTATAATAATAAAATAAAATAAAATAAAATAAAATAAAATAAAATCATTTAAGGGCAAAAAAAAAAAAGATGATGTTTCTGTCTGGCATTATGAACTTTGAATGATTTTCTCACAGGTGTTGGGCTTCCATTGGTTGTATATATGTTCTCACTGAGCTTCCCTTAAGAACAGCGGCATACATTTGTGTAATTGTTGTTCCTTGTGCGAACCTTAGTGAATCATAAGGGACCAAATTGGTAACCAAGGTTTTGCCAACAGCACGCTTTAGCCAGTAAATTTATTAATCCACGTGAGAACACTGAATTAGTTGTCAGAATCCAAGTAACAGTGAGAAGAGAGAAGTCTTATATTGTTCCCTTTTATTTTTGGCCTATTTTATATATCCTATTCACAAGTTTCTGTTTTAGCTAAGAACTCAGGATTCCTAGCTAAGTCACATGATTTAAATAAATATTGATATCTAAGATATACAAGATTTGTAATTTTGCTGACTAGGTATTACGTCCTAAGGAGCATATCTTAGTACTCATAATTAATACATTATGTTGTCTAGGATTTTCTGTAGGCCACCTGTTGTTTATGTGATGATAGTCTGTGCAGAAGATGACTGGAATCGTTGCTTAAAGATTATGAATTCTGAGAAGTCTCAAAAAAGAAAATTCTATTAAATGTGTAATCATTGTTTCTAGGTAGACTATTTTCCTAAAATGTTATTTATCTATTCGAAGTCTAGATCTAACAAAAGATCACTTATATATATGAATTAACATTATACTTAAAGATTTTAATGACTACTCAGAAAATCAAAACTGAAAATTAATGCATTAAAACATAGTTACTTGTATTTGCTTTATTATAATTCAAGAGACTCTTATTAGAGAAAAAATAAATTGTCACAAGATTAAAAATATATCTTGGTTTTTTTTTTTTCTTTTTTTTTTTTGAGATGGAGTTTTTGCTTTTGTTGCCCAGGCTGGAGTGCAGTGGCATGATCTCGGCTCACCACAACCTCCGCCTCTTGGGTTCAAGCAATTCTCCTGCCTTAGCCTCCCAAGTAGCTGGGATTACAGGCATGTGCCATCACACCTAGCTAATTTTGTATTTTTAGTTTCTCCATGTTGGTCAGGTTGGTCTCGAACTCCCGACCTCAGGTGATCCGCCCATCTTGGCCTCCCGAAATGCTAGGATTACACGCATGAGCCACCGCGCCTGACTCAAAATATATCTTAATAAAGTTCATATGTAGTTAGAGCAGAGGTTAATTGTATCCCTGGTGGTGTTATTAACCAGAACTCTCTGAAATGTAAATAATTATACAATGCTGTTACTGCCTTTCATGTTTTGATACCACAGTAAGTGACTCACAAAAAATCAGTGCTTACTATTCGTCTGCATATGTTTTCTAGATATCAGTAACACTTTAAAAAGAATAATTTTTGTGAGGGTTATTCCTTAGTTGAGTAACTTTGAGCTTAAGTTTTTAAGTGAACAAAACTCTTACTTCTGGCAGTTTAACTATAGAAAATAAATAACTAAGTATACATTAACTGTCTCATATGGTTCATAACTACTATTGAACAAAAATTAGACGTGTGGTACTATTATTCACTTATTCTCACATGGTATATTAACTCTTTTGATCTTAGTATATCCAAACAAAACACTTGACTGACTTTAAAAAGCTGGAGTGGGTAATACTGAATAGAAATAAGAAAAACAATATATGAGAATTATGTGTTTCATTTATGACTAATTTAAGAACCATGTGTTCTTATTCTTCATATGATTATATTTTAAATCATTACAATCTGTTCCTGTGGGATGGTGCTTAACTAAAGGCAGTTTTGTGTAACAAATAGTCTGGTGAGATTTTTTCTTGGTTTCCCAAGAATCCATTTCCAGTGTTTTCTGAGCATATTAGTGTCTTGTGGGAAAATATGAAAATTATTTTAATTTTATCCTGCAGTGGGTGTTGGATTTCTTTTTCTCTCAATAGAGACAGATGTCACCATGCTTTCCAAAAGACAGAGATGTCCAACCGATAAATGTAGGATTTATTGCATGGCTATTTTTATAATGTTAAAATGAGATTTTATTGGTATATAAGTAAAAGGAAGTACTTTTACCAAGCTATTGAGTCTACAGTGCAAAATTTTAATATTTATATAGACTTCACCGAAAACTAGAGCAGTTGTCCTGGACCCCACACTTTTTTATGAGAACAATATGGCTGGAGAATGGAAAGTAGGCGCAAATATGGAGAGGGAGAAGCTGCTAAAAAAAAAG
This sequence comes from Chlorocebus sabaeus, assembly GCF_047675955.1. Taxonomy (NCBI): domain Eukaryota; kingdom Metazoa; phylum Chordata; class Mammalia; order Primates; family Cercopithecidae; genus Chlorocebus; species Chlorocebus sabaeus. Next base: position 41,330,963 of record NC_132929.1, on the reverse strand, counting down.
AGTGAGAACTATTAAATAAATAAACATTTGCTGAGCATGGTGGCTCATTCCTGTAATCTCAACATTTTTGGGAGGCTGAGGCAGACGGATTGCTTTGAGACCAGGAGTTCCAGACCAGTCTGGGCAACATAGCAAGGCCCCATCCCTACCAAAAAAAAAAGAAAGAAAAATTAGCTGGGTGTGGTGGCACGCGCCTGTAGTTGTAGCTACTTGAGAGACTAAGGCAGGAGGATCACTTGAGCCTAGGAGTTTGAGGTTGCAGCGAGCTGTGATTGCACCATGGCATTTTAGCCTGGGCAACAGAGCAAGACCCTGTCTCAAAAGAACCATTAAGAATCATAATATATAGGCTGGGTGCAGTGGCTCGTGCCTGTGATCCCAGCATTTTGGGAGGCCAAGGCAGGCGGATCACCTACGGTCAGGATTCCTGACCAGCCTAGCCAACATGGTAAAACCCCATCACTACTAAAAATATAAAAATTAGCTGGGTGTGGTGGTGCGTACCTGTAGTCCCAGCTACTTGGGAGGCTTAGGCATGAGAATCACTTGAACCTGGGAGGCGGTGGTTCTGGTGAGCCAAAATTGCATGACAGCACTCCAACCTAGGTGACAGCAAGACACTGTCTCAAAAAAAAAAAAAATCATAATATTTATACGATTTAGTAGCCTGATTCTTTTCTCATTTATTGTTATTTTGTGAATGTTTTTCTCATTATTACAATTCTGAATCATGTCCTAATTTTTATCTAGTTCACTGTATGGATATACTATTAAAAACATTATTTAATCCAAGAGAGTATAGCATATAATGCTGTGAAATTATCAATAATTTATATAAGAAGATTTTGAATGCATTGTTTCCTTTAAGTGTTAGAAAATTTTTAAAACTCATCTGTGTTCTTTTTTGGTATACTCTGCCCTAAGTCCTTATCTTAAAGGTTTAACTTGTTAGTAATTCCTACTCTTCCACTTAATCCACATGGTATATGATATTTCTAACCTAATAAAGTTCTGTGAAATGTATTTTGTCATATGTATGACATCCTTTTTTATTAATATCAATATTATGCCCTTTAGTTTATGAGCTCTTGTGGGGCAGTTTAGGTTCTACGAAGTTTTCATTTTTTCTGGATATTACCTTGCCATCGAGTACCTAGTAGAAATAGTACTACTAAAGTGCTTTCAATATTGATGTGACTAGAGTTTAAGTCACATGTACTTCTACATATGCTGAAAGAGTTTAGGGAAAGTTGTTATATTTAGTATAAATTTTTAAAATATATAGAATTCACTGTTCTTATCACACAGACACACATGTACGTGGATTTTAAAAATATTATTTCTTCATTACAGTCTCATGATTCAAATGCAAAACATTTGCATATAAAAAGGTATATTCAAATATAAAAAGGTATATATTCATCTGGGTCCTATTCCATCCTTGTCTACCCTATTCTTTTCCTCTTCCTCATATAGGTACTTTTCTTAGTATCTTTCTAGTATTTCTTTATGTAAATATAAGCAAAAATGAAAGGCCGGGCACTGTGGCTCACGCCTGTAATCTCAGCACTTTGGGAGGCCGAGGCGGGCAGATCACAAGGTCAAGAGATCGAGACCATCCTGGCCAACATGGTGAAACCCCGCCTTTACTAAAAATACAAAAATTAGCTGGGCGTGGTGGCACACACCTCTAGTCCCAGCTCCTCGGGAGTCTGAGGCAGGAGAATCGCTTGAACCGGAAGGCGGAGGTTTCAGTGAGCTGAGATCACACCACTGCATTCCAACCTGGTGATAGAGCAAAACTGTCTCAAAAAATATATGTGTGTGTGTGTGTGTGTGTGTGTGTGTGTGTGTATTTTCCTCGTTTCTTATTCAGAAAGTAATATACTATTTACAGTTTGCACTTTGCTATTTTCACTTAATTATTTTGGCGCTCATAGAGAACTTGCTCACTCTTCTTTTTTAGTGGCTGTTTAGTATCCATTGTGCAGATGGTTTATTTAACCACTTCCCTTTATGTGAACACTTGGCTAACCAATGTGGCTTTTTAATATATGTTTTTAAAACTCCTTTAGGTGGATATGGACAAGAGCGGTGAAGTGCGACTTATAGAACTGGATGAATCTTTCAAAAGTGAACATACTGTTTTTGTAACACCACCTGAGATCCCCCACCTACCCAATGGTGAAGAACCCCCTTTACAGTACAGGTATTCAAGAGGCAGAATGTTTGAGATTGAAAGAGAGAAGCAATCCACCATCTGTGACGTAGCTTTCTAAGGACTGTGGTATTTTCAAAAATCCAAACTTTACAGATCCCTAATTTTTAGGTGGTAAGCAAGCTTATCCCACATCCATTATTAAGCTTTGAGGTATAAAAAGAAAACATATATAATTTTGCATAATATAGACTTGGGAAGCTCTCTAATGATGTCTGCATAAGTATCTGTCCTTGTAAATGTTGATTACATTCAGTTAGACTCCCCACCTCAAATGCAGCACTTTTATTATAGAATTTTGATTTTTTTTTTCATTAAAACTGGTTTCCTCACTTTCAATCCTTTTTCATCTCATACATACACTGATTAATATAACCTTGGTTTACAAAAAGATTAAATCTAATTTAGAGTCAATCTTTGTGGCCTTGATTTGTACAATATAATTTTTTAAGTTACTAATTTTTGTCATGAGTTTTAAGTCATGGGAATTCAGAATTATTGGAATTGATCATTGTTAATTTAGGAAATGTGGTTAGACACTGTGCTAAGTATATAGACTTGAATAATACATTGTCTGTGCCTTCAAGTCTAGTGAAGAAGAGAGAAAAGTCCTAAGCACAGTAAAATAAGGGCTATGATAGAGGTGAATGCATTATTTAGTTTCTAATATACATTTATTTTTACTTAAAATTGTAATTTCTTTTAGAGTTTAAAAGATTTCTTAATTCTCCAATAATACTTTCTTACTTTGTTTAAATGTTCTAAAACCATTTCACATCTATCACCCTTTAAATCATAGTTTGTTATTTTCATTGAAAAAGGATTTTTCAAGACATCTTTGTTTATGACTTGGATTAAATTCTTCTTTTTACAGATGAAAAAGTGATGTGATAGATGTTTATGAATGTTGATTAATAAGAGGCCACTTGATTTCTACTCTTTTCATCCATTGATGATATTGTTCATATCACTTTTTAAATGTCTTCTGTCGAAGATATTTAAAATATTTCTCTTAATTTCTCTCTTCCTCTCTTTTTCTTTCTAAACAAGTTCTCATTTTTTAATCTCTTTTGTACTTTATGCTTATTTGTTTTTTCGTATGTGTCACTCATAGAGTTTTGTGTTTCTGTGGTTTGGTTTTAACTTTTTTAATTTAAATTTTACTTTTAGATTTAGTCCTTTAACGCTAAGAAAATTTGGCCAGGCACAGTGGCTCATGCCTGTAATCCCAGCACTTTGGGAGGCTGAGGTAGGCGGATCACTTGAGGTCAGGAGTTCAAGACCATCCTGGCCAACATGGTGAAAACCCTGTCTCTGCTAAAAATACAAAAATTAGCTAGGCGTGGTTGTAGGTGCCTGTAATCCAAGCTACTTGGGAGGCTGAGGCAGGAGAATTCCTTGAACCTGGGAGGTGGAGGTTGCAGTGAGCCAAGATCGTGCCACTGCACTCCAACCTAGGTGACAGAACGAGACTTTGTCTCCAAAAAAACCGCATTATTTCAGCCTGTGCCACATAGCAATACCTTATCTCTACAAATGATTTTTAAAAAATAGCTGGGCATGGTGGCGCACACCTGTGGTCCCAGCTACTCAGGAGGCTGAGGTGGGAGGATCACATGAGCCTGGGAGGTTGAGACTGCAGTGAGCCATGATTGAGCTACTGCACTCCAGCCTGGGCGATGGAACAGACAAATCAAAAAATAAAATAAAAAGAAAATTACTTATCTGAAAACATTTCTGTTTTTTTAGAATCTGTCATTTTTTTTCTTCAGACTACTCATATAATTTTGGTGTAATCATAACCATAATTGGGAGAACACTGTAAATGTCCTTAATCACAAAGTCTGCCTCATAAGAGATTACTCGTAAACTTACATTGTCTATGTAAAATAATGAGGCATTTGAAATAAGACACACAAAATGGTCTTATTATCTTATCATATACAATGAATTTTTTAAGGGACATGGTTTTCCTGGATTTCTTTGCTGTTTCCTACTCAACATTGAATCATTGCTAGTATTTTCTTATTCTATGGAATTCGACTGTAGTAATGTATAAAAAATACTGTCTACCCTCATTTATTATAGTTAGATTTCTTCCTAATGGAAACTATTTATATGCCTTTAAGAAAATATTATATAGTATTCTTAAACAGGTTAAGTGTATTGCTCAGGAGGCAATTTTGGTTTCTTTCAGCATATTTTTTTCCTAACTGCTGCCTTTCACTTATTTACTTATTTATTAATGAAGTGTCACTGTGTTGTTCAGGCTAGAGAGCAGTGGCTATCCACTGGCAGAACCATAGTACACTACAGCCTTGAATTCCTAGGCTCAGGCGTTCCTCCTGCCTTAGTTTCCTGAGTAACTGGGATTATAGGCACTCACTAACTGCACCCAGCCTAGCTGCTAGCTTTTAAATGTCCAGAGCATCTTGATCTAGCACCCTTATTAGGTTTACCTCCTAATAGAGCACGTATTCTAACCTTTTCTTCCTCTTATTTAACCTTCTCAGTTTTCTTTCTCATAAATGATACCTTGAACCTACTAGCTAACCTGACAAACCAATTCATGAGAATGTGAGAGCAAGGTCTGGTGTGCTAATGTGCTAAACCTAAGGTTGTTATTTGCATCTTTCTAAGAAGGGAAGTTCAACAGTAAATATGTTAATCCAAAGCAATGACATTAATGATTGCCCTTTTTGAAAGAGTCCTAGTTTGGTGGACCTTTTACCAGCTGTCATATTATCTAATATGTTTGCTATGTATTAACAGGAGTACTAACTTTTAAAAGTTTGCTTAAGTTACCTTGGAGTTGGATGTCATGTTCATTTATGTTTTTCCCTTTTCCTCAAAAAATAACTTGAGTCTGGATTTGGCTATTACATTTCTAGTTATTATAGTAAGAAGAGCAACATTAGCATGAATATTTATTGAGTACATATCATAGCCTGATGAAGAAAGATAGTTAAATTCTAAGTGAAGAAATTATTGGTCATAATTATATTAACCTGTAACCACTGTGATCATCTGTGTGTGCTTGAGAACTGTTTTTCCTTTTTTTGTCTTTTCTAAAACAGCTATAATGGATTTCCAGTTCTTAGGAACAATTTATTTGAAAGACCTGAAGGATTTCTACAAGCAAAGAAGAACAAACTGCCTTCAAAATCAAGTAGTCCTAATAGCCCTTCGCCCGTGTTCAGAAGAACAAAACAGGTACTTTATCGCATTCTTCATGTAATCAAATTTTAGAACAAGAAATAAATTGAATATTTATCCTCCTATAATATGCTTTATCACTTCTTATATAACTATTACTAGATTATTTTGTTCCCCAAAGCACTCTGAAGATACAGTAATCTGACTTCAAGAAATTAACTAGTTCTCTTGTCCTAGAAATTTATTTTATATGCTGTTTAATACAGGTGCAAACAGAAACTTGAAAACACTTTAATTACAGACATATTTTGTTATGGAAACATTATAAAAGCTTGTGACTTGTACTTGTTTAACATTCAGTTAAATAAAGATGCCTAAGTGCATAAATTTATTAGTTAGATCTTTATATTTTTTTCCAGGAAATTAAATCAGCACATAAAATTGCAAAGAGGTACTCTTCCATCCCTCAGATGTGGTCTAGGTGTCTACTGCGCCACTGTTATGGACTGTGGTTTATTTGTCTCCCAGCTTATGTGAAAGTCTGTCATTCAAAAGTCAGGGCTCTGAAAACAGCATATGATGTGCTTAAAAAAATGCAGTCAAAGAAGATGGATCCACCTGATGAGGTAACAATTATTTTATTGTTATATATATTTTTTGAGACAGGGTCTCACTCTGTCACCCATGCTGGAGTGCAGTGATAGAGTCACAGCTCACTGCAGTCTTAACCTCTTGGGCTTAAGATGCAATCCTCCCTTTTTAACCTCCCAGATAGCTGTGACTACAGTCATGTGCCACCACGCCTGGCTAATTTTTAAATTTTTTTGTAGAGACAGAGTCTCACTATGTGGTCTAGGTTGGTCAGAAACTCCTGGGCTCAAGAGATTCACCTGCCTTGCCCTCCCAAAATGTTGGGATTACAGGCATGAGCCTCTGTGCCCTGCCACAATTATTGTTTAAAATGCATTATTTTGTTCTAGATTTGTGTACATGGTGACATCTGTGTTTCTGTACAATTGTGAACTTGTATTTCAGGTATGCTACCGCATTCTTATGCAACTCTGTGGACAATATGATCAGCCGGTGCTTGCAGTTCGAGTGCTTTTTGAAATGCGGAAAGCTGGTATTGACCCCAATGCCATTACTTATGGTTATTATAATAAGGTAAATACCTTGGTTTAACAGATAAAGAGTATTACTTTTGTCATTATGCAGTGTTAAATTTAATGGCAGAAATAATTTATGCAGGAGGTTATTTGGCATTTATTTTCGAGTATATAAAATACATTTTGTCAGTCAAGGAAGACTTTAGTTCTCTTTTATGTTATACAATCTACTTTGATTTTTTCTTTCTTTGAAACAAGGTCTCACTCTGTCACCCAGGCTAGAGTGCAGTGGTGCAATCATGGTTCACTGTAGCCTTGACTTCCCATGCTCAATTGATCTTCCCACCTGAGCCTCCTGAGTAGCTGGGAGTATAGGCATGTGCCACCATGCCTGGCTAATTTTCATATTTTTTGTAGAGGCGGGGTTTCACCTTGTTGCCCAGGCTGGTCTCGAATTCCTGGGCTCAAGTGATCCACCTGCCTCAGCCTCCCAAAGTGATGGGATTACAGGCATGAGCTACCACGCCTGGCCTGCTTTGATATTCTTTAGCTTTATTCTGAAACCAATATATATTCACTTATAAAAATTATTTTACTAATTATTTTATTTTGTTGAATGAATAGGCTGTTTTGGAAAGTACCTGGCCTTCAAGAAGTCGTAGTGGCTATTTTCTCTGGACAAAAGTAAGAAATGTTATTTTAGGAGTAACACAGTTCAAAAGAGCTTTAAAGAAACATGCACACTTATCACAAACAACTCTCTCAGGTAAGGGATGTGTGTTTTACTTGTTCTTCAAAATTAATTGACTAGCTACAGTTTACATTTTTAGAAATTTTAAACAGTTTTACAATATTGAATGTTTTAGTTTTTAGTTATTAAGCAAATTATATCACTCTTCCCATTTAGAAACCACCGGATTTCACTTCTGTTTAAATGTTTCAACTTCTGACCACCTTCGTGTGTGGTGGTTTCGTGTTCATTAATAACTCTCAATAGGTTTCTTTGTTATAGTTGTATTTTGCTAAGTATGTGGCCCTTTTCATGTTCAGTATTACATTGGTGGATTATTAGCTTGAGCAACAAATTAATGTGTATATTGGTACCTCTCTGAGTAGTAAAATGCTGTCAAATTGTGTTCTTAAGCAGATGGCAGTGACCTGGATGCTGTTAGTCATGGCAGCATGGATAGTGGTCATGGGACACACACTGTGGAGCAGGCACCTTTTAATACGGGTTTAATCAAAGTGTATGCTACTGATGATAGATCTAGTACAGGTTTGTGTATGCTTATGTATACATTTATTATAGTACATTTTTAAAACTAGATTTGGTAGCCTATTTTTTTTACATTTTCATTTTCAGTGATATGTTTAACTGTCACTTTTTAATTTTATGTATTATTTGATTTGATATTAGATTTAATAACTATATGGAATTTTATTATTTGAATAGAAATAAAAGTTTTAAGAGAGGTTATAAATCACTTTATTCTACTATTTAATACATGATAATCCAGTTAACTCTGCGTAGACATAGATCTCTTTACCCTATCATTTTCTTATAATAAATTCTTTGAAATTATGAAAATGATATTAGAATTTTTTTAAAAAGAAGCATAGCTCTGTATCTAAGTTAATAGTATTATACCAACATCAGTTTCCTGGTTTTGACAATGTACTATGATTATGTAAAGTATTATCACTGGGGGAAGCTAGGTGAATAGTACCAAGGAACTCTCTGTACTGTAATTTTTTTTTAACTTCTGAATCTTAAGTGATTTTAAAAGTTGTAATAAAAAATTTTAAATATAGAAAAATATAGCATTCTAAGGCTGGGTGTGGTAGCTCACGCCTGTAATCCCAGCACCTTGGGAAGCCAAGGTGGGTGGTTCACTTGAGCCCAGGAGTTTGAGACTGTCTGGGCAACATAGCGAAACCCTGTCTCTACAAAAATACAAAAATTAGCTGGGCATGGTGTCCCGTGCCTGTGGTCCCAGCTACTAGGGAGACTGAGATAGGAGAATTGCTTGAACCCAGGAGGTTGAGGCTGCAGCAAGCCATGATCAAGCCACTGCACTCTAGCTTGGGTGACAGAGCAAGACCTTGTCTCAAAAAAAAAATTTTTTTTATATATATATAAAATAATATATGTATAATACTATATATGTATGTGTAATAGTATATGTATAATGTGTGTATAGTACATATACACATAATATATGTATATGATATGTATTTATGTGTATATAGAATTGTATATTTTATGTATATATTTATATGTGTGTATATAGAATTGTATACTTCAGTGCTAGAATTATAGCACCAAAGATGGCATTAATTTCAGAGAAGTATAAGATTTGTATATCAGCTCTTCTTAATTATTATTACAATTGACATGCAAAAATAAATTATTTACATAATTCTGTTCTTTTTATTACATTTCAAAAATTACACATGACTTTTGACTACAGATAAGAGCAAGCTCTTAAAGGACAGAAACTTTAAAAATTGAAGCATTACTAATAAAATATGAAGGCCCATATCTCTGCAAATGTCAATATTATTTTGGTCTGTCTTGCTTTATACCTACTTTTAAGTTTAATAAATGTAAGCTAATTTTGTTGAAATGTAATATTCCTAGTTATTCTTCCTTGATTGGTTTTATTCCTTGACTATGCAGTGTGATTTTAATCAGTTATAATAGTTATCCTTTGGCATTATCTCTTACAAACGAAGAAATCTTTTAACTGTGGCTTTTAAAAAGGCTATCTTAAAATAGTGCAAAACCTAATAAAAGCATGAATTTTATCGAGATAATTCTCAGATTTTTCTATTTATAGTTTCTTTAGAAATAGACCTGAAGTTTGATTAGAAAAAATAAAAACTCAAAATTATAACAAAAATATTAAACTAAATACCTAGTGATATATAATATAATTTCTTTAGAGAATGCTTTACAAGCTTGTAAACACTTTTCATATATAGTCTCATATAATAACAACAACCTTATGTTTTACAAATTTGGGAACTTCAAATCCAAACAAAAAGGTTACATTGTTACTTAAAATCACATGTCTCCTGAGATAAAGAACTAGGATTCAAAACCTTATCTTTTGAGACTAATCTGGTAAAAACAATTTTCTAAAAATGATGCATGTCTCTTTAGCAAAACAGTGTATTAGAAGTTTTTTGATATTGATAGACCTTTTTCCTTTCTTTGAGACAGCATCTCTGTTGCCCAGACTGGAGTGCAGGGGTGCAATCATAGTTTACTGCAGCCTTGAACTCCTGAGCTCAAGTGATCTTCCCACCTCAGCCTCCCAAGGAGCTGGGGTCTATAGGTGCATGCCACCATGCCTGGCTAAATTTTTTTTTTTTTTTTTTTTTTTAGTAGAGATGAGGTCCCACTGTGTTGCCCGGGCTGGTTTCAAACTCCTGGGCTCAAGTGATCTGCCTGCTTCAGCCTTCCAAAGTGCTGGGATTATAGGCATGAATCACTGCATCCAGCTCCTTTTGCTTTTCTTAACAATATCTTTAACACTAGATTTTTATCTCATTCCCATGTATTTGTACTCACATGCAGTTCAATGATTATTCAGCTAAAAATTTTTAAAAATTAATTTCCTATCAAATTTGAAGAAATCCAATTTTTTAGTAAAATCATTTAGACATTTAGCTGTAGTGACCTATGTGTGAATGTTCTGTTATAAATTCTTTGCAGATTTCTCCATTGCTTAGTTGAAACTCAAACTTTCAACTAGAAAGGTCATGGACTTATATAAAGAATGTGTGGTTTGTCTGTGTCTTTTGGAGCTCATATAGTAGTGTGAATGTACATAGTTACTTTTGACTACAGTGTGGAACCAAGAGTAAATTATTTCGAGATCATCCCTTTCTTATATTAATAGAGATGATGGAAGGGGTAGCTAACAATGCTTTAAGGGTAGCTGACAAAATAATGCTTTAAATTGGAAGTTGTCCAGAAAAAATTTATGAGAAAATCCAAACACTAGTATGTTGCTCCTAATTCCAGTTGCACTCACTAAAGAAGTTTGTGATAGAGTTTTGTTTCTTTTTGTTTTTACCAGGTGGCCAGTCTGATCTTGGATATAATTCATTATCTAAAGATGAAGTTAGAAGAGGGGATACATCTACCGAAGACATTCAAGAAGAAAAAGATAAAAAAGGCAGTGATTGTAGTTCCTGTAGGTATTGTTTAAGTTGATATTGTATAAAATTGTGAACTTATATTCATAGAAAATACAGGTGATTTTATAAAAGTTCTGGTTTTACTTTCCATTTTTCCATCATAACTCTTTCTTGTCTCCCATTGTGTGCCCCCTCAGCCACCACATACTCTCATACAAATGCTTTATGTATGAAGTATATAGTCTCAGTGGCAAAACACTTCCCAAGTCAAATACCATTAGAATGAATGCTATGTGACTCCCAAAATACATGTATTTAGTGGAAGTGTATATACATTTCTTGAAACAGTATTTCTTTTTTGAGATTTAACAATATTTGAAAGCTTGTGATCCTTTTGTAGTTCATGGGCATGATGATTGGGTAGTCAAGCATGTTTGTGAGATGTGCCACCCTTGAACCTTGTTATAACATCAGCACATTACCCATCTGACCTGAAGAAAGAAAAAAAAAAGTTTGTTTAATGGATTGTGATTATATTTACCCCCTTCCCCACTCCACCAAAAGCACTCCTTTACAATAAATGAGGAAATATAAAGTTTATACCTGGACCTCATGCATGATCAGTGTTCAGTAGTTTGATCTACACTTCAAGGCCTCAAATAAGTGAAATCACTTATTTGTGGTTGACAAACAGATATAGAGGTGTTCCGTATTTTCTTATCACCTGTTTTCGAGTAAAAATATGTAGAACTGAAAACTTCTCTTGATACTTGCTACAGTGTATATAGATTTCATTTTATTAATATTTTTGTTTTCATCTTGCCAGTGTCAGAGAGTGAGAGTGCAAAAGGAAGTGCTGATTGCCTTCCTAAGCTCAGTTATCAGAATTCTTCCAGTATCGTTCGCCTCACTGGTACAAGTAACAACAGTGCTGATAAAATATCAGGAGAAAGCATGGGTAAGTTGAATAGTACACTTGTGTTATGTGCAGAATAAATTGTATCTGTATGACTAGTGAATAATTATTTTTTTAATAGTCTTAATTCTCCAAGGTGATTTAAAAAAATATTTTGTGCAGCCTCACATGGTATAGCTTAGTAACTTGAGTTCTATATTTTATAACATGCTGTGTTCAAGCTTGTATTATACAAGGCATAGGGGCAAACCTCCAGCTTGTATACTCTTTTGAGTTTAGACTCTTGGTACTTTTTGGAAGGGGAAAGTGAGATCAGTAGAGGTGATGAGTCTGAGGGTACCATACAGCTAGTTAAGTTTCAAATGAAGCATATGGTTGATTAGTTTTCATATTATTCCTGTTTTTCCAGAGGCAAAAGGATAGTCCTTCAGATAGTTTAAGTAACAATACCCAATAATTTTTCTTTTCAAAGTCATCTTATATATTATTTTATATTTATTAATATAGAAATGCTTGTATCAAAGGGGATATTAGCACCATTTTAAAGATGAGAAAACTAAAGCATACTTCAGTGATTGGCAGGTCACATAAATTATCAGTAGTTAATAGAAAAGTCAGATTAGAAGTAGAATAATATTTGGCCTCAAAGTTTTTTTACCAGACCATTTTCAGGGGATTAAATAGACATAAGATTCAGAGTTTTTAGTGTTAGTAGTGTGATTACCTAATAAATTTTTTTTGTGTTACCTTACTTTTGCATGATGTTGTAATATAAAAAATATTGAAGAACATGTGCTATCTAGACTGAAATATCTCTGTTTTTAAATGGCCTTGCTGCAATGGTGTTTGGTTTTTTTTGCAACACAGTTAGATATGCCTCTAGCTCAGGGAAAGGCAAACTAAGGCCCGAGGACCAAATTTGCCCTGAAGCCTATTATTATACTAGCCTGCAAGCTAACCAAGCCACGATGGTTTTTATAGTTTTAAATTGTCAGAAAATAAGACTAATATTTAGTACACATGAAAATTTTATGAAATTCAGACATCAGTTTTCATAAATAAAGTTGTGGGAACACGGGCATGCTCATTCATTTACGTATTATCTGTGGCTGTTTTTGCATTGCAACAGCAGAGTTCAGTAGTTGTGACTGAGACCACGTGGCCTGCGAAGACTACAATATTCACTCTTTAGCCCTTTATAGAAAAAGTTTGTGGAACCCTACTCTATCTATCAGACAAACAAAAGAAAGTTAGATCACCTATAACTCTTATTTTGCATTTCTTTGTTAGATAATTGTTATAACATAAACGTTAAAAAATTTTCATCAGTGTCATAGAGTTGTTTCACAACCATTTAGTCCTTTGTAACTAATTTTCTAGTTATAACTCTTAATAACTTGCGTTTGATCTTTATTTTATTGTTCTTTCATTGCTGTCTGTTCATGCTTGCCCTCCTCTTAGGATCTGTGTTTAATTTTTTTATTTAAATATGATTGTAAACCATCCTTTGATCTTCACATTTTGTCAGAATAATAAGCATCTGGCTAATCATCTGGCTTTCAGTTACCCTATATGCTGAACAAGTGAATTTTATAAAAGTCTAGAGTGGATTTCTTTGGTGTGAAGTAAAGTTATTAGTTTATCCTTGATACTTTTGGCTTGAAAACTCTCATCTGTTAAGTACTGTGGATTTATTACTGCTGCCAAAGACCATACATGGGATATATAGGAATACTTATTATATACTTGTACATACTAGGATTTAAAGCATTTTTCGGGTTTATTTATGTTTTGCAGCACAATATATGAATATTTTATTTATATATAATATAAATATATATTATAAATATATATATTTATTAATATATTTTAATAATATATATAAATTAATATATTTATATATTTAATAATATATATAAATAAAATATATTTTATATATTTTATTTGTGTTTGTGTGTGTGTATATATATATATACATATACAGGAGTAGAATTAACAAAGATATGTTTTAATGTTTGGTTGGATTAAATCAAACATTGAAATCATCACCCTATCTTGATATTTTTTTTTTTTTTTTTTTTTGAGACGGAGTCTCACTCTGTTGCCCAGGCTAGAGTGCAGTGGCACGATCTTGGCTCACTGCAACCTCTGCCTCCCGGGTTCAAGCGATTCTCATGTCTCAGCCTCCCTAGTAGATGGGATTACAGGTGCGCACCACTGTGCCTGGCTAATTTTTGTATTTTTAGTAGAGACGAGGTTTCACCATGTTGGCCAAGCTGGTCTCAAATTCCCAACCTCAGGCAGTCCACCTGCCTCGGCCTCCCAAAGTGTTGGGATTACAGGCGTGAGCTTCTGCTCCTGCCCTCATGATCATCTTGAGAATTTAATGTTTTGATATAAATACATATTGAATTACTGAGTGTTCAACCACAGAGAAGTTTAATTCTGAGATGTTTCTCAAGCCTAATTCTGGTTTTAGTGTGCCTTTACTTTTGATCCTTAACTACCCATAATATAATACATTAATATTATAATATAATGTATTATATTCCAGGTTGGTTTGTTGGCTGCAGTTACTGCCTAATAGACAGTATTCATTCAGTAAATATTCTTTTAGATTCTACTATATTTCAGGTGCTACTGGGGGTATATTATAATAAGAAACAAAAAATAAACATGGATCCTGCCTTCATGGAGAAAGCAGGTAGAAGGGATGGGAAGACATTGATCAAGTAAATGCGAAAGTATTCTTAGATTAAATACAATGAAAAAGGACAGTAGGTTGCTATGAGAACATATAATAGATATGTCTTGGGTTTGGGGTTGTTAGGGAAGACTTCCTTCAGCATATCATTTTTAAGCTTAAATTTCAAATATGAGTAGAAAATAAATGAGGGTAGGGATCAGAAAGGAGGAATTGAGAGGGTGCATTCCAAGCAGAAGGAAGCATGTATAAAAAGGCTGTTTAGTAGAAAGGAATCCCACAGCATGTTCAAAGATCTGAGAAAAGGCTAGTATATCAGCTAGGCATACTTTCAGCTTTAAGTCTCAGAATATGTGATTAACAGTGCTTAAAGAAGTTGCAGTTTATTTTTCTCAAATAGGAAATTCAGAGGTAACCACTTGCTCTAAATGTTGGCTTAGGGGTTTTGCCATCAGTTCTTTTGACCTAACCGTGATTATAGTATAGCCACTGGTAACTCCACACATCACCTATCCGATCAAGGCAAAAAGAATGGGAAGAGAAACACCAGCCGTATCTATTTCTTTTGTCAGGAAAGAAGTTTTTCCAAAAACCCTCAAAAACTATCCTTAATATCACTGGCTGGAATTATGTTATGGAGCCACCTAGCCCAAGGAAGTTAAATAGTTTGCAGTCTTTGTGTTAGAGGCATGCAGCATCCAGCCTAGCATGTGTAATTTAGCATGTGTGTAAACTTAGGATCAGGCAAACTTTTTTGTAAAAAGCCGAATAGTAAATATTTCAGGCCTTGCAGGGCACATAGAATCTCTGTTACCTAGTCTTCTGGGTGCATGATTTTTACAACCCTTTGCAAATGTAGAAACCATTTGAGACTGTACAAAAACAGGCCTCAGGCTAGATTTGGCTCATGGGTATAGTTTGCAAACCTCTGGTAAAGTCTGATAACCAACTTGGTCTTCAGGTCGTAGCATATCACTGACTTTGCAAAGGATCCCTTGCAAATGCAATTCCAGAGTTATCTTTGGTTACAAGATTCCTCCAGGTCTTTAGTAATATTTAACCTGTGAAGCAGAAAATTTCCCAGAATATCAGAAGAAAGTGTGTTCTTGATTTCCTATGTCCTCAATCATAAGCTGATGAAAAAAACAATAAACTTTGCCTCTCTGATATGTCATTTTTCTTGTTAATGGTATATGCTTATTAAGTAATATTAGATGTAGGCTTTTATGACCTCTAGTATCCACTCTTTTCTCTTGCCCTGCCATTTGCATGCATCACATGACAAGAAAAGGCACATTTTCAATACCTGCCTGACTATAGAGAGCTAATTCTGTGGATAAAGCACATAAGAATAGTTGATGATACTATACCTAGACTAATGCTTTAGAGGACTCCCACATATAGTAAGAACAATTAAAGTGATCAGAGATATAGATTTCTGCTTAAAATTTAGTATTTTCATCTAAGTAATTTGGTAGAAAGCAGTGAACAGTATTTCTAAATGTGAAGTGGCCATTAACATTTGACTGGTATAAATGTGCAAGCAATATGTTAAGCAAGGGTAAAATTATTTAGCCACATTAATTTAGCTAAAATTATTTAGGATTTGGAGTTTTAAAAAATAGCCTTTATGGATAAAGTTAACATCTATTTTGTTTTGTGTTTTGGATGTTTTTTTTTTTTTCATTTTAATAAGCAGAAGATTCACAATTTTGGCTGGGCATGGTGGCTCACGCCTATAATCCTAGCACTTTGGGAAGCCAAAACAGAAGTATTTGTTGAGCCCAAGAGTTCCAGACCAACTTGGGCAACATAGTGAGACCCTGTGTCTACCAAATTAAAAAAAAAAAAAAAGGAAGACTCAGAATCTGAAGGTCATCTAGTACAGCCACAATTGTAAAACCATTGTAATTTATTTAGTGGAATTAGTAAGTATAAATCTTAATTGATGACATCTTTAAAAAGCGATACATCCTAATGTCTAGGAGCATACCCTTTATAATTGGACAAATCTGAATTTGAATCTCAGTTCTGTCTCTTAAGGACTGGGTTACTCTGAGCTAGATAATTAATCTCTCTGAGTGTTCCTTTTTTCTCAACCCATAAGGATGTTGGAATGTTTACAGTAGGAAATACAAGTAAAGTGTCTAGTATAGTATCTGTCAAATAGCAGACACTCAGTGAGTGCTTGCTATTATCGTTTTCATCACTAGAATTTTAAATATTTGAGATGACTTCTATTTGCTATTATATTTTCATGGCTAAAAGCACTTTACTTGTTTTTCAGAAAGCACACCTGAGCTGCTCTTAATATCATCTCTTGAGGATACAAACGGAACAAGAAACATTCAAAGTAGATGCTTCAGGAAAAGACATAAAAGTGACAATGAAACTAATTTGCAGCAGCAAGTGGTCTGGGGAAATAGAAACCGTAATCTTAGTGGAGGGGTACTGATGGGATTTATGCTCAATAGAATTAACCAGGAAGCCACCCCTGGAGATATAGTTGAAAAATTGGGAGCTGATGCAAAAATTCTTTCAAATGTTATCTCAAAAAGCACAAGACCAAATACTCTTGATATTGGGAAGCCACCTTTAAGATCAAAAAGAGACAGTCTAGAAAAGGAATCTAGTGATGATGATACACCTTTTGATGGTTCTAACTATTTGGGAGATAAAGTGGAATCTCCTGTTATTTTTGACTTAGAAGACTTAGACAGTGAAACAGATGGATCAAAAGCAGGATGTGTTGCTACGCAAAATCCCAAGAGTATTCAACGTATGAACAGCAGCTTTTCAGTAAAACCTTTTGAAAAAACTGACGTTGCAACAGGATTCGATCCCCTCTCTCTTTTGGTTGCTGAGACTGAACAGCAGCATAAAGAAGAAGAGGAGGAGGATGAAGATGATAGCAAAAGCATTTCAACACCATCTGCTAGGCGTGATTTAGCTGAAGAAATTGTGATGTATATGAATAATATGAGCAGCCCTTTGACAAGTCGTACACCAAGCATTGATTTACAACGGGCATGTGATGATAAATTAAATAAGAAAAGTCCACCATTGGTCAAGGCATGCAGAAGATCTAGTCTGCCTCCTAATTCTCCTAAGCCAGTGAGACTTACCAAATCTAAAAGTTACACAAAAAGTGAGGAGAAGCCAAGGGAGAGACTTTGGTCTTCTCCAGCCTTCTCACCTACTTGCCCATTTAGGGAAGAATCTCAGGATACATTAACCCACTCATCACCTTCATTTAACTTAGATACACTACTAGTACCTAAACTAGATGTTCTAAGAAACAGTATGTTCACTGCTGGAAAAGGAGTTGCAGAGAAAGCAAGCAAATGGTATTCAAGATTCACCATGTACACCACATCATCTAAGGTAAGTTTGGTTAGTATTTGCTACTTTTACTGTCGCACATACACACCCATCACCACCAAAAGCCTCTTACTTGTTTTAACTATTCTTCCTAAACATAGCTTTATAAAAAGGACTCATGGGGTGTGTAAGTTTTGTTAAGTATCAGAATTGGAACTGAAATAGTAACTTCAAAGAAAAGAAAATTTACTAAGGTTATATTTGTAATTCAGTTTTGAAAGACAGTGATTTGTAGCTGGAGTAAGAATTAGTGTTATATGAAAGTACTTACTGAATTTCAATATTTCCTTCAAGATGCAGATTTTTTTTCCAGATAGTGTGTCCAATATGCCTTCAAAAATTACCAGTCAGGCATGTGGTTTGCCCTTCTGGTTAGGATGGAGTAACTTACAGTAGACTTACATACCTTCCCCTAAGAGCAAAAAGCTAGATGAAATAGCGAAAGTATCTGTTTAAAGTCATCAGAGAACTGCTGAAGTAACTAGAAAGCAAAGAGGCAGGATTCTAGAGAAGTGAGCTGAAGTTCTAGAGCTGCTTTCTCCCTGAGGGGATTTGCTAACTATGGGCATGAAGCATTAGGTTGTAAATCTAGGCTTTCCCTTATCAGAACTTTTGGGACCTTGTGGGTTAGAGAGACAAAATTGAAGACTTTAAGGGCCTTAAATACACCGAAGATTTTCTTCCTTCAAGACATTTTCCACATACTTGATACGGCATGAGAAGGGTAAGTAGAACGTCTGTGAGAAATCAAGTTCTCAGCAGTTTCATGGTCCTGGAATCATAATAGCTAGAGTTCAGGAGCTGCCAGAGGGAGGAGGGCCTCAACTGGAATACTTACAGAGGTATGCCTTAGGAACATTGACAAACCAGAGGTAGACTAAGCCTGACCGAAATTGCAACCTAGACTTGACTCGGGTCATTTGTGATTTGGTTAAAATAATCAGCTTTTACTCTTATCAACAGAGAAAAGATTGTACCTTTTCTGGAGGAATAAAACATCATCTAGAGTCCTTAGAGTTTTTAATGTACAATGTCTGTCACTCAATTAAAAATAGCTGTGCCAAGAGACAGGAACATAGCTGAAAAATGAAGAAAGCAGATAATGGAAAGAGACCCTCAAGTGATCCAGATGTTTGAATTAACAAAGGACTTTGAAATAATTATAATATGTTCAAGAATATAAAGGAAATGGTATAAAAAATAACTATAAAGATGGAAGATTTCACTAGATAATCGGAATGTATTTAAAATAATCAAGCATAAATTTTAGAACTGAAAACGAAATAAAAAGCAAAAATCTTGAGCCAGAGAAAAAGATGCATTGTCTGCAAAGGAGCAGTGGTATTCTGAAGAGAAACTGTGATGTCAGAAGACACTGGAAAGATGTCTTTAAAGTGCTGAAAGAAAATAACTGTCAACCTATTTTTCTATACTCAACAAAAATATTCTTTAGGAATTGGGGTGAAAATACTGGTTCCACTGTGGTAACATAAGGCCACCACAGCCCATCCTTGCCACTGATTATAACTTAAAAACCAGACAAAATATAAAAAACAACTAAGGATTCTGAAAAATAAATAAAAGCAGGCAGTTTCTGGGGAGAGACCAACACAAAAATGAGTTTATCATTTTCTTTCCTTATGCATCTTTGCCCCAAGGGCAGTCACATCATGGCACCTCTGGCAGATAAAACTTCAAGAGAAACCCCATATTTCCTGAACAGAGAAGCCTGAGAAAGACGCCTCTTTGTGCAGAAAGTTTGAGGGGAATCCCATACAAGTTTCACCCTACCCCTTGACCTGCACAGTCATGGGACAGATGCAAAATGGAATAGAAAAGGCTTAAGTAACTGAACCAAAAGTTCACTGCCTACAAAAAGTAAAACACGAATTACAGTCTGAATATATAACTCAGTTGTTTGCCTGCTGAGACAAGAGCATCAACAATCTCTGAAGTATTATAACAGTACCCAGGCTACATAACATAATATTCAGTGTCCAAGATAAAATCCAAAATTACTTGGTATAAAGGACCAGGAAAATGTGACCAATTCTCAAGGAAAAGACAACTCCAAGATGACTCAGATGTTGGAACTATCAGGGAAAAACTTTAAAGCAGCTCCCATAACTGGTTCCTTTAGGTAAAGGAAAACACATTTGAAATGAAATAAATTCTAGCAAGAAATATAATTTATTAAAACAAATTTTATAACTGCAATATATAATATCCAATATAAACTGATTGAATGGGTTAAATAACAGAATGGAGATGACAATGAAAAGTCAGTGACCTTGAAGATAGAGTAATAGAAATTAATCAGAAGAAGAGAGAAAAGATTTTTATAAAAATAAACATAGACTCAGGGACTTGTGTGACAATATCAAAAGGAACAAATGAAATATGGATAACTGGAGTTCCAGAAGAATTGAAGAGAGAGATTTTGTTAGAAAAGATATTTGAAGATTTGAAAAAATAATGGCTGAAACCTCCAAAATTGGTGAAAGATACGGATTTATAGATACAAGAGACTCAGCAAATTAGACAGAGTAAACTCAAAACTACACCTGCACACATCAAAAGTAAACTGCCAAAAAGCAGATATTCACCTGCTAACAAGAAAATGGCTGCTAAAGAAATTTAAAATACACTGAAAGCTATTAACAAAAAATTATACATTACCTACAGAGCCATAAAGATTTGAATGTACCCATGCACTTTTCATCATAATCCTTGGAGGGAAGAATTTAGTGGAATTGTACCTTTAACATATTGAAAGAAAGACCTGTCAACTCAGAATTCTATATCCAGTAAAAATATTCTTCAGGGGTGAAGGTGAAATAAAGACATTTTCAGATAAAAGAATTCATGAGCAATGGGATTGCTCTATGAGATATGCTGAAGGAAGTTATTTAAACTGAAGAAAAATGATACCAAAGAGAAACCTGGATCTTCAGGAATAAAAGAAATGCAAAATAAATGGTAAATAGCTGGTTATTAGAAAAGATTACTTTTTTTTCCTCCAAAACTTAAAGAAAAACCTATAATTGTCCAAAACAAAAATAGTAACATTATCTCATGGAATTTTCAATATGTGTAGATGTTTGACAGTAGTAAACATCAGTAATAAAGGAACTTACCCCACAGACCTTCATTATAGTTATAGTATTAAATATGAAATGATATAAAACTAACTCCAAGTAGACTTTAAATGATTAGATATGTATATTGTAATCCCTGGAGCACTGAGTTAAAAAAATACAGTGAGGTGTAGCCAAAAAGCCAATAAAAATATTCAAATAGTCTTACAGAGAACAGAAAATCTTAAAGAGGCCAAGAAAGGGGGAACAGAGAAATAGACTAGAGGTAACCATATCAGTAATTAAATGATAACAATCTTAAACACCTCAATGAAAAGACAGATGTTAGGCTAGTCATGGTGGCTCATGTTGGTAATCCCAGCTCTCCGGAAGGCCAAGCCAGGAGAATTGCTTAAGGTCAGGAATTTGAGACCAGCCTGAGCAGCGTAGCAAGACCCTGTCTGTACTATATATATATATATATATATATATATATATATTTTTTTTTTTTAAACTAGCTGGCCATGGTGGCACATACCTGTAGTCCTAGCTACTCAGGAGGCTGAGGCAGGAGGGTTGCTTGAACCCAGAAGTTCAAGGCTGTAGTGAGCTATGATTGTGCCACTGCACTCCAACCTGGGCAACAGACTGATGTCAAAATGTTGAGGAGTTGGATGTTATGGTGTGTATCTGTAGTTCCAGCTACTCAGGAGGTTGAGGTGGAAGGTCTGGATTGCTTGAGTCTAGGAGTTCTAGGCCAACCAGGACAGCATAGCAAGACTCTGTCTCTCAAAAATATTGATTATAAGAAACAGTTCATCAGGAAGACACAATAATTATCCATGTATATTCACTAAATCACAGAGCCTCAAAACAATGACACAATAATTGATAGAATTAAGAGGAGTTCTAAATCTTAGTAGGACATTTAAAAACTCTCAATTGATAGAAGAACTAACAAAAATTGGTCAAGACAAATCTCAACAACAAAATCAGCTACCTTTATATAATTGACATTTATAGAATATACACTCAACAACTACAGAACACACATTCTTTTCAAGTGTTTACAATACAGTCATCAAGATAAACTATGTTTGGCTTTTTAATAACCTCAGTCAATTGAAAAGGATCCAAATCAAAGTGCATTGTAGAGTTACAGAACATTACCGAGGGATTTTAAAGGAGATTTAAATAAATGGAAAGACATTCCTTGTTCATGGAATTGAAGACTCGGTATTGTTAAACTGCAACCCTCCCTACGTTGGCATCTAAATATATATCAAAATTGCCCCTATCAAAATTCCAGCAGGATTTTGTAGAATTTGACAAGTTGTTCCAAAATTAATATAGAAAATGGAAGGACCCAGAATAGCCAAAACAATTTGGAAAAAGAAAAAGTTGGGGGACTCAATTCTCGATTTCAAAATGTACTACAAAGCTACAGTTACCAAGACTGTGCTGCTAGGATAAACAGAGATGAATAGATGAGAGAATAAAATTTAGACTGCAGAAATAAACTCTTATGTTTATGGTCATTTAAATTTCAATAAAGATGCCAAGGCAATTCAATGGGGAAATGATAGTTTTTGTCAAAAAATGGTGCTGAGATAATTGGATATCTGCATGCAAATACAGTCAGCCTTCTGTATCTGCAAGTTCTGCCTCCATGGATTAAACTAACCACAGATTGAAAATATTAAAAATAAATACAAATAATATAGTATAATTATTTACATAGCGTTTACATTGTATTAGGTATTGTAAGTAACCTAGAGATGATTTAACGTTTACAGGAGGATGTGCATAGGTTATATGCAAATACCAACCCCCTGTGGATACTGAGGGATGACTGTAGGTGAATGTAGACACTCAACTTATATTCAGCCATTAACACAAAATGGATAAGATGTCTAAATGTAAGAGCTAGCACACTATAAAAATTGTGGGCCAGCGGTGGCTCACGCTTGTAATCCCAGCACTTTGGGAGGCCGAGGCAGGCGAATCACGAGGTCAGGAGATCGAGACCATCCTGGCTAACACAGTGAAACCCCATCTCTACTAAAAATACAAAAAATTAGCCAGGCGTGGTGGCAGGCGCCTGTAGTCCCAGCTATTTGGGAGAGTGAGGCAGGAGAATGGCGTGAACCCGGGAGGCAGAGATTGCAGTGAGCCGAGATTGCACCATTGCACTCCAGCCTGGGCGACAGAGTGAGACTCGTCTCAAAAAAAAAAAAAAAAAAAAATTGTGGGCCAGGCGTGGTGGCTCATGCCTGTAATCTCAGAACTTTGGGAGGCTGAGGCGGGCAGATCGCCTGAGGTCAGGAGTTTGAGACCAGCGTGGCTAACATGGTGAAACCCCTGTTTCTACTAAAAATACAAAAAATTAGCCAGGCATGGTGGTACGTTCCTGTAATCCCAGCTACTCAGGAGGCTGAGGTAGGACAATCGCTTGAACCCAGGAGGTGGAGGTTGTGGTAAGGTAGGATCGCACCATTCACGCCAGCTTGGGCAACAAGAGCAAAACTCTGTCTCAAAAAAAAAAAAAAAGAGAAAATACAGGAAGAAAATCTTTTAAGACCTTGAATTAAGCCAAGAATTCTTAGGTATGATACCAGAAACAGTCTATAAAAGGAAAAATTGATAGGTTAGGCATTACCAAAATTCAAGACTTGTGCTCCAAAAATGAAAATGTAAGAAAATGAGGCCGGGCGCGGTGGCTCAAGCCTGTAATCCCAGCACTTTGGGAGGCTGAGACGGGCGGATCACGAGGTCAGGAGATCGAGACCATCCTGGCGAACATGGTGAAACCCCATCTCTACTAAAAAATACAAAAAACTAGCCGGGCGAGGTGGCGGGCGCCTGTAGTCCCAGCTACTCGGGAGGCTGAGGCAGGAGAATGGCGTGAACCCCGGAGGCAGAGCTTGCAGTGAGCCGAGATCCGGCCACTGCACTCCAGCTCGGGAGACAGAGCGAGACTCCGTCTCAAAAAAAAAAAAAAAAAAAAAAAAAAAAAAAATGAAAAGCCCACAGACTGGGGAAAAGATACGCAAATTCTGTATTTAGTAAATGACTTGAATCCATAATACACAACTCTCACAGCTCAATAATAAGATAAACAACCCAAGTAAAAAGTAGTTCTAAATAGATATTTCACCAAAGAAGAGATACGAATGGCTGAAAATCACATGAAACATGCTCAACATAATTAGTTATTAGGCGTTAATTGTATTCGAAGCCACAGTGAAATCCCATTTCACGCTCACTAGAAGAATGGCTGTAATCCAAAAGATGACAAGTGGAGGGGATGTGAAGAAATGGGAACCCTCATACTTCTTTGGTGGGAATGTTAAATGGTACAGCCCCTTTGGAAAACAATCTGGCAGCTTCTTTAAAAGCTAAGCATTAATTTAACATATGACCCAGCAGTTTCACTCTAAATAATCTACCCAAGAGAAATGAAAACGTAGCCTACACAAAGATTTTATGTGAATATTCATAACATCGCTCATAAAAGCCAAAAAATGGAAACAACCCAAATTTCCGTCAACTGGAAAATAGGTAAAATATGTTATACAGTGGAATATAATTGAGCAATACAAAAGAATGAAATACTGATAATATGCCTTAAAAAAATTGATGAACTAGCCAGGCCCGGTGCTCACGCCTGTAATCCCAGCACTTTGGGAGGCTGAGGCGGGCAGATCATGAGGTCAGGAGATCGAGACCCCGGTGAAACCCCGTCTCTACTAAAAATACAAAAAATTAGCCGGGCGTGGTGGCAGGCACCTGTAGTCCCAGCTACTCAGGAGGCTGAGGCAGGAGAATGGCGTGAACCTGGGAGGCAGAGTTTGCAGTGAGCCGAGATCGCGCCACTGCACTCTAGCCTGGGCAACAGAGCGAGACTCCATCTCAAAAAGAAAAAAAAAAATTGATGAACCTCAAATTCATCAAATTTGAGGTGATGAATTAAGCCAGATTTTAAAAGACCAAATATTGTATGAATCCATTGATATGAAATGTCCAGAAGAGGCAAATCTGTAGACACAGTATATTAGTGGTTGCCTGGTGTTAGGAAGGCAATGGAGATAAACTGTAAATGGGTATGAGATATCTTACTGGGGTGGTAAAAATTTTCTAAAATTAGAAACGTTCTAAAACTTGGTAAATTTACTACAAAGATTATTGAATTGTAGACTTAATATGAGTGAATGTTATGACATGAAAATTAAGGCCCAATAAGGTTTCTTTTTAAATCAAGCATATTTTCTGACCACAATAGAATTCATTACAAATCACTAAGTAAGAGATCAAGAAAAACACTTCCAAATAATTTGAATCAAAGATAAAATCATAAAGGAAATTAGAATAATTTTTGAGTGGAATGAACAAAAATATATCAAAATTTGTCAGATACAACTAAGAGGTGCTTAGAGTTTAACTTATAGCTTTAAATGCTGTAGTTAGAAGTGATTTAAAATTAATGATTTATGGTTCTACCTTAAGAAACTAGAAAAAAAAAAACAAAGTAAGCTCAAAGTAAGTAGGAAGAAGGAAGTAATAAAGATGGAGCAGAAATCAGTAAAACTGAAAAGATGGAAAGAGTAAGAATATCAATAAAACCAAAAGCTGATTCTTTAAAAAGAACAACAAAATTGACACACTGCTGGCTAGACTGATCTAGAAAAAGAGAACACAATCACTAATGTCAGAAAGATCCCACCTAAAGATGAAAATAAATAATATTTTTTAAAGCCTAGCATAGGCATGTCTCATTTATTGTGCTTGCTTTACTGCACTACACAGATGTCATGCTTTTTACAAATTGAAGGTTTGTGGCAACCCTGTGTTGAGCAAGTCAGTTGGTATCATTTTCCAATAGCATGTGCTTACTTCATGTCTCTGTGTCACATTTCGATAATTCTTGTAATATTTCAAACTTTTTCATTATTATATCTGTTATGGTGACTTGTGATCAATGATCCTTGATGTTATTATTGTAATAGTTTTGAGACACCATGAACTGTTCCCGTATAAGATGGTAAACTTAATAAATGTTACGTGATTTCTGACTGTCCACCAAATGGCCATTCTCCTGACTCTCTCCCTCTCCTCAGGCCTTCCTATTCCTTAAGACACAATAATATTGAAATTAAGCCAATTAACCCTACCGTGGCCTCTAAGTGTTCACATGAAAGGAAGAGTCACACATTTTTCACTGTAAATCAAAAGTTAGAAATGATTAAGCTTAATGACGAAGGCATGTCAAAAGCCAAGTAAGGCCGAAAATGAGGTCTTCTGCACCAAACAGCCAAGTTGTGAATGCACAGGGAAAGTTCTTGAAGGAAATTAAAAGTGACATGAGTGATAAAACAGCAAAACAGTGTTATTGCCCAAAAGGAGAAAGTTTGAGTGGTCTGGATAGATCAAATCAGCCACAATATTCCCTTAAGATAAAGCCTAATCCAGAGCAAGGCCCTAACTCTCTTCAATTCTATGAAGGCTGAGGAAGCTGCAGAAGAAAAGTTTGAAGCCAGCAGAGGTTGGCAAATGAGGTTTAAAGAAAGATGCTGTCTCTGTAACATAAAAGTGCAGGATGAAGCAAGAGCTAATATAGAAGATGTAGCTAATTATCCACAAGATCTATGTAAGGTCACTGATGAAAGTGGCTACAGTGAACAACAGATTTCCAATGCAGATGAAACAGCCCTGTATTGGAAGAAGATGTCCATCTAGAACTTTGATGGCAAGAGAGGAAAAGTCAGTGCCTGGCTTCCAGGCTTCAAAGGACAGGCTGACTCTCTTGTTAGGAAGTAGTGTAGCTGGCGATGTTAAATTAAGGCAATGCTATCTACCATTCTGAAAATCCTAGAATTTGCTAAAGGTACTCTGCCTGTGCTCTGTAAATGGAACAGAAAACCTGGATGACAGCACATCTGTTTACAGCATGGTTTACTGAATGTTTTAAACCCATTGTTGAGACCTACTGCTCAGAAAAAAAAATATTTATTTCAAAATATTACTGCTCATTGACAATGCACCTAGTCACGCAAGAGCTCCAATAGAAAAGCAGTCACCAGGTGCAGTGGCTCAGGCCTGTAATTCTAGCGCTTTGGAAGGCTGAGACAGGCGGATCCCTTGAGCTCAGAAATTTGAGACTAGCCTGGGCAACATGGCAAAACCCTGTCTCTACAAAAAATTAGCCAGTGTGGTGGCACATGCCTGTGGTCCCAGCTACTCAGGAAGCGGAGGTGGGAGAATCGCTTGAATCTAGGAGGCGGAGGTTGCACGGGGCCGAGATCGCTGTCTGTACTCCAGCCTGACTGACAGAATTGAACCCCCATCTTCAAAAAAAACCGAAATGTCAAGGAGTCAAGTTGAATGATGAAAAAAGAAATGTCAAGGAGATTTATTGTTTTCATGCTGGTATTCATTCTGCAGCCCATGGATCAAGGAGTCATTTTTACTTTTAACTTAGTATTTAAGAAATACATTTCATAAAGTTATAGCCACAATAAGGTAGTGCTTCCTGTGATGGATCTGGGCAAAATAAATTGAAAACCTTCTGGAAAGGATTCTCTTCTAGATGCCATTAATAGCATTCATAATTCATAGGAGGAGATCAAAATAGCAACATTACTGGAGTTTGGAAGAAATAGATTCCAATTCTCAAGGATGATTTTGAGGGGTTCAAGACTTCAGTGGAGGAATTATGCAGATATGGTGAAAATAGCAAAACCCTAGAATTAGAAGTGGAGCCTTGGAGATGTGACTTAATTGCTGCAATCACATAATAAAACTTGAAGGGATGAGGAGTTGCTTCTTATGAATGAGCAAAGAAAGTTGTCAAACAGTATCACATGCTACAGAGAAATCTTTCTTGAAGAGAATGCAGCAAACTTCATTATTGTCCCCTTTTTTACCACAGCCACTCAACCTTCAGCAACCACCACCCTATTCAGTCACCAGCCATTAACATCCAGGCAAAACCCTCAACCAGCAAAAAGATTACCACTTGCTGAAGGTTCACATGATTGTTAGCAATTTTTAGTAATAAGGTATTTTTAAGTTTATGGCATTTTTTAGACATAATGCTGTTGTACAGTAGGCTTCAGTGTAGTGTGAACAACTTTTATATGCACTGGGAAATAAGTTTGTGGTTTGCTTTACTGTGACATTTGCTTTGTTGAGTTGGTCTGGAACTGAACCTGCCATACCTCCAAGGTATGTCTGTACAGTGCCTTCATTGAAGACACTAAATAAATGGTTATTGTTGCTATACTCAATAAAATTCAGTCTCATTAATTTTTCTGCATATAAAGAATTTAATGTCTCTCAATGTAAAATTCTTTTTTTATAATTTCAAACATGCATAATCTGTATTTTAATTAGAAAAATTCAACTATTTGACTTATTTTTTATACTAAGTAATTCTTTTATGCATAAACAGCAACAAGACCTCTGGTTCAGGATGTTAAAATACACATCTGTATTCCCTCCTCCTCAAAATCCCATTAAAGTGACAGAAAAGTAGATATAATAAATCCATCAAAGCAATGAAAGAAGAAAAGTATGCCCTCAGGAGATGAGAAATTTTCATACCTTAAAATGAGAAAGCAAATGAAACTGGATTGATGGAAATGCCTGAATACAGAAAGTATAGCCTCTAAAGTAGTAATAGGAGAGATCAGCTACCAAGATGAGAAGTGTTCTTGTGAATGAAGCCCAGGTGAGCAGGCAGAAGTATAAAATTACACAGCCAGGTAATTAAATTAAAAGACTACTTAAGGAATAGTTTGGCTAGGCATTGTTTTTCCTCTTACAGGAGTAGTTGTGAAAATGAAATACTCCAGCTCACAAAGGTATGAAATCTTTAAGTACTAAGAGTGAAGGAGAGATACCAAGGACAGGTATTGAGATGAGAAAGAAAGTAGGGTTAAAAGTAATTCCAAAATTTCATTATTAGCCCAGATTTTTTTTTAAGGAAGCCCCACTCTACTTAAAATATACTGAAGTATCCACCAACCAAAGTAAAACCTTCCTTTGTT
The DNA here is from genome assembly GCF_047675955.1 of Chlorocebus sabaeus. Taxonomy (NCBI): domain Eukaryota; kingdom Metazoa; phylum Chordata; class Mammalia; order Primates; family Cercopithecidae; genus Chlorocebus; species Chlorocebus sabaeus. The sequence goes on along the minus strand of NC_132929.1, from coordinate 41,302,208 downwards.
TGGTTGCCCTGTACCTTCTGTTCCAATTCCCCATCCAAGCACTCTAAAGGGTGACCTGTTGCAGACATGCTCACATTGAGCTCTGTCATTCAAGAGAGTCTGAGTTCAAGACCAGCCTGGGTAACATGGCAAAACCCCACCTCTAGAAAATAAAAAATTAGCCAGGTGTGGTGGTGCATGCCTGTGGTCCCAGCTACTTGGGAGGCTGAGGTGGGAAGATTGCTTGAGCTCTGGAGGTGGAGGTTGCAGTGAGCCGTGATTGTGCCGCTGTCCTCCAGCCTGAATGACAGAGCAAAACCCTACCTCAAAAAAAAAAAAAATGTTTAATGTTATAAAAAATAAAATTAAAAGATGAAATAGAAGGAAACTTAGTTAACTTGATAAGAGTATCAAAAAACTATAGTAAACACCATCCCTAACAGTGAAATGTCATAAATATTTCTTTTAAAGTCAGGATCAGGCCAGGCATGGTGGCTCACACCTGTAATCCCAGCACTTTGGGAGGCCGAGGTGGGCGAATCACGAGGTCAGGAGATTGAGACCATCCTGGCTAAGACGGTGAAACCCCATCTCTACTAAAAATACAAAAAGTTAGCTGGGCGTGGTGGCATGCGCCTGTAGTCCCAGCTACCCAGGAGGCTGAGGCAGGAGAATCACTTGAACCTGGGAGGTGGAGGACAGAAGTTGCAGTCAGCTGAGATGACGCCACTGCACTCCAGCCTGGGTGACAGAGCTAGACTCTGTCTCAAAATAATAATAATAAAATAATAAATAAAGTCAGGATGAAGGGAAGGAAGCATGCTAAACACCTGTGCCAGCCTCCCAACAGCATTCTGGATTCTAACAGTACCAGAAGGCAAGGAAAAGAAGTGAGAGATAAAGGCCGGGCATGGTGGCTCATGCTTGTAATCCCAGCACTTTGGGAGGCCGAGGCAGGCATATCACTTGAGTCTAGGAGTTCAAGACCAGCCTGGGCAACATGGTGAAATGCTGTCTCTGCTAAAAAAAAAAAAAAAAAAAAAATTAGCCAGGCATGGTGGTGTGCACCTGTAGTCCCAGCTACTTGGAAGGCTGAGGTGGGAGGGTCACCTAAGCCTGAGAAGTCCAGCCTGGGTGACATAGTGAAACTGTCTGAAAACAAAAAATGATAGATAAAAATGTTGTAAAATAATTTAATAAAACTTGATATTCTGAGGTTATCTACTACCGCTGAAAAAACTGAACTGGTAAGGTGGCTAGAAACAACATAAACATTTGTAAAACAACTTTCCTGGATATGACAGTGGCCAGTTAGAAAAGTAATGGAAAAATATGAGCTAATTCACTAGAACACAAACATGAAATGTCTAGAAGTAAACATAACATCAAGTATATAATACCTACATAAATAAAACTATAATACTTTACTGAAGGACATAATTTACTGATGGATTCAGTCTTGTAAAGGTATCAGTTCTAACCAAATTAGTCAGGGTAGTCTAATTTTAAAATACAAGAAAAAAAAAAAGCAAACCAAATACCTGGTGACTAAATAATACAGATCATAATTAGCTGCTTTAAAATTGATAGAGAAGATACATGAGAATAATCAAGAAAATTTTGAAAAAGAAAAGTATGAGACCAGGTGCTGTGGCTCACGCCTGTAATCCCAGCACTTTGGGAGGCCGAGGCGGGCAGATCACTTAAGGTCAGGAATTCAAAACCAGCCTGGCCAACATGGTGAAACCCCCCATCTCTACTACACATACAAAAATTAGCTGGGCCTGGTGGTGGGCACCTGTAATCCCAGCTATTCGGGAGGCTGAGGCACAAGAATCGCTTTAACCCAGGAGGCGGAGGTTGCGCTGAGCCGAGATCATGCCACTGCACTCCAGCCTGGGCTTCAGACCGAAATTCTGTCTTTGAAAAAAAAAGATAAGAGACTGCGCTCTAAAATACCAAAACTAACAAAACTAATGCTAAAACTATAAAACAGTTTGCTAATCAATGCAAAACAGATAAATGGACTAGTGGAATGGAGAAAAGTCCAGAAATAAAACTGTCTATTACATAGAAGTTTGGGGTATGAAAAAATAGCATTTAACATCAGTGGGAAATGAGACTATTAAGTAAATGTGTCGGTACACTTAGCTATCCACTTGAGGAAAAGATTCCTGCCCTTCACTGAACAAAAAAAAAAAATAATGCTAGATGGATTAGATATTTAAGTGCAAAATTTTAAAAAGATTTTTTTCTCGTTTAGGAGTGGAGAAATACTTCATTAGCAAGATACAGACCTTGGAACCCATAAAGGATGAAAATATTTTACTACATAAAAATGTTAAAGCCCAGCCAGGCATGGTGGCTCAGGCCTGTAATCCCAGTACTTTGGGAGGCCAAGGCAGGTGGATCACTTGCGGTCAGAAGTGAAGACTAGCCTGGCCAGCATGGCGAAACCCTCTCTACCAACAGTACAGAAATTAGCCAGGCACAGTGGCACACACCTGTAATGTCAGCCACTGGGAGCACTCCTCCCAGACAGGAGGATTGCTTGAGCCTGGGAGACAGAGGCTGCAGTGAGCTGAGACTGCCCACTGTACTCCAGCCTGGACAGCAGAGTGGACCCTGTCTCAAAAAAAAAAAACTTTTACCCTATATGATTAAAAATAACAACAATATGCACACACATGACTAGAAAAGTAGGTTGTATTACCTGAGTGGTAGAATTACAGGTATTAAATTTTTTTCATATAAAAATCTACAGCTACCAAATTTTCTCATGTATTTTTAATATAACCAGAAAAAATTTAACTTTTTAACTTCAGTGTTCCTAAAAATGAAAAGTAGAAATATAGATATCTTTGAAACCTGGGTTATTGTGGAAAAGAATAAAACGTAATTCTAGTGGTTTCATATTTGGGTGATACCTTGTCAGGAAAATTATCAATAAATGGAGATTAAAAGTCAACAAGGTTTACCTTACTAACTAGTATATACTTCACTGTAATCAAAAAATGATTTCTTAAAAATTGAACTGCAGCACATTTGTCCAAATGAGCATGCCTTTATAAAATTGGTTGTTTTTTTCTCTAGATGTTGTAATATTAGTTCAGCTGATCATCTGGGTAGTTAGGTGATAAGTATTTTTTCTGCCTTAGAAGTGACTTTTTAATTAACTACCTTTAAATGTATGAGAAATTAAGCTTATAATTATGTCCTTAGGATCAAAGTTCTGATCGTACCAGTCTTTCTTCAGTGGGAGCCCAGGATTCTGAATCTACCTCTTTAACAGATGAAGATGTCTGCCATGAGTTGGACGGAGCTACCTCCTCTCAAGAGACCAGTGCTACTTCAGGGACTAAGAGAATTGATCTCAGCCGAATAAGCCTGGAAAGTTCTGCATCCTTGGAAGGTTTGTCCAAACAGTTCTGTCATGCTGCATTTGATTTGTAGTTTCATTTGAATTGTGACACTTTCACTTTTTTTATGATTTAGTGTTGTTTTTTAATTTTGTAAACAATTTGTATAGTTCCAAAGTCGAAACAATAAAACCAAGGTGCTTTCACAAAAGTGTAACTTTCATCCCCACTCCCTCATCTTGTTTTCTCCCTATCCCTAGAAGCAACCATTTTTATTCATTTTTGGTTTATCCTTCCATTGTTGCTTTTTCAAAAATATAGGTATAGGTATATATATATATATATATATTTTTTTATTACTTCCCTGTCTTCTTACTCAAAGGTAACATACTGTCAATACTTTCCTACCCCTTGCTTTTGTCACTTAATATACTCTGAAGATCATTCCATATCATCACATAGCAATGTTCCCCATTCATTTTTTCAGCTATATAGTACAAAATTATAGTTACACATCATGTGTGGATGTATCATAATTTATTGTAGCCATTTCCCTATTAATGGACATTAAGTTTCCAGTTTTTCTAATGCTATAATGCATATATGTTATATTTTTACCAGTGTGTCTTTGGAAGATACTTCAGAATTCTTCCTTGAAGTGATATTGCCAAGTTCCCTTCCTCAGGCTATTTTGCATTCCCACTGCCAGTATATGAGAATACCTATTTCCCCACAGCCTTGTCAACAAAATACGTTGGCACACTTGGATTTTTACCATCTGATAGGTGAGGACTGTATTTCAGTTTAGTTTTCATTTCTATTTCTCTTATAAATGAAGTTGAGAATCTGTTTAAGGACCATTTGCATTTCTTTTTCTGTGGACTGTCCTTTGCCTACATTTTAATTGTTGGTCCTTTTTTTAAATGTTTTTAGTAGCTTTTTTATATTAGGGAGTTAATCCTTTGTTGCTTATATAAGTTGCAAGTAGTTTAATCTAAGTTTGTTTTTTTGGGGTGTTTGGTGTTTTTTTTTTTTGCCATATGTAAGTTTTAAATTGTGTGTCATCAAATGTATCAGTCTTTCCCCTTATTGCTTCTGGATTGTGAGTTGATAGAAAAGGTTTTTCTTTCCTTAAGATGTAAAAGAATCCACCAGTGTTTTCTTCTGATACTTAACCTGGTTTCCTTCTTAATATTTTCTGGGGCCAGCAGACTTTTTCTGTAAAGCATTATGTAGCAAATATTTTAGGTTTTGCAGGCCACATACACCTCTGTCACATATTCTTTTTTGTTTTTTTTCTTTAACAACTTTTTTAAATGTAAAAGACACTCTTAGCTCAGGGCCATACAAATATGGATTTTACCTCTGATTTAGATATTTGATCCATATGAAAAGTTACCCTGGTTAATGGCATGAAGAATGGATGTAATAGAATATTTGTTTTTCACTTGTATCTTTGCTCTTTTAAAAAGCTTTTATTACGGAAATTTTCAAACATACGCAAAAGTATAAAGAATAGCATAATGAACCCCCATGTATCCATCACCCAACTTCAATAATTATCAACAAATAACCAATCTTACTTTATCTGTTCCTCTTTCTCCTCTGCTGCCAACATTTTCTCCTTCCTCGATGAGTTATTTCAAGGAAATCTCAATGTATAATTTTATTCATAAACACTTCAGTATGTATCTCTAAAGTAAAAGACTTTTATGTTATCTATAACATATAATGTGTCCTTTTTTTTTTTTTTTTAAAGATGGGGTCTCACTCTGTTGCTCAGGCTGGAGTGTAGTGGCACAGTCATGGCTTACTGCAACCGTTATCTCCCATGCTCAAGCCTCAGCATCCCAAGTAGCTGGGACTACAGGTGTGCACCAGCACACCCGGCTAATTTTGTAGAGACGAGATCTCACTATGTTGCACAGGCTGGTCTCAAATTCCTGGGCTCAAGTTATCCTCCCACATTGGCCTCCCAAAGTGCTGGGATTACAGGCGTGAGCCACCAGACTCAGCTATCCTTTTATGAATGTAAATACATTTCACAAGTTCAGCACACCTGAGTAACCAGCGCTCAGCTCAAGAAACAACACTCATAGCATCTAGAACCCTCTCTCATGCCCATGTCTAGTCACTTCTTTCTTTACAGGTAAACATTAACTTCTAACACCATAGGTTAACTTGGCTAGTTTTGAACATTTTATGGGCTCATATAGGATGTCTCTTTTATGAAGTGTTTGTTTTTTGAAAACATAATTATGATACCATCATACTTTTAAGTGATATTTATCATATATGTCAAATATTTAGTTTCAAATTTTCATGGTTATAAAGCTCATTTTATGGATGCTTTGTTCACATTGGGATCCATACAGGGTCAGCACTTGCATTTGGCTAATATGTCTATTAACTCTTTTTTGTCTTTACTCCCCTTCCTTTCCTTTTTTCCCCCTTTGCTGTATATTTATGAAGAAATTAGGTGATTAGGCCCACTCCCTTCTTTTTTAACATACAAGAACAGTTCATTGTCTAAGCAAATACCACTAAACTTACAGCCTGATTCATGTTTATTAAAATGAATATTCTATACTGTAGATTAGTTAGATACAAAAGGTAGACTGCTCAAATAAATGATTGTATTAGTCAAGGCTAATAGAAGGTTTTGGGAAGCAATTTTGAACTAACTGTAGGAGAGGGATTACAGAAGGTTTTTGGGAAGAAGCATCAAGGGAAGAACTGCATTTACCACCAGTGATAAGCATCTTAAAGGACAGCGTGAGATTTCAGCTTGCTTTCTGCCTCCCTAGGCTGTCTCTACATGGTAGGGAGTAGGACCAGTGGTAGTTCTGGACCTTTTGGGTTTTTTTCTTCCTTGTTATTTATTTGCTGAAGCAATCAAGTCTTTAGTTTGGATCATGCTGATTGCATCCCAGTGGTGGTGTTTACCATGTTTTCCCATCCCCTCTTATTTCTTGTGGACTTGTAGTTTACACCATTAATTTTTTTGACCTTTGTTTATCATTTATTTTGAGACAATCTCACTCTGTCACTCAGGCTGGAGTGCAGTGGCGCAGTCGTAGCTCACTGCAGCTTCCACCTCCTGGGATCAGGTGATCCTCCCCCCTCAGCTTCCCAGGTAGCTGGGACTACAGGCACACAGTAACATACCTGGCTACTTTTTTTGTATTTTTTGAAGACATGGGGTTTTCACCATGTTGCCCAGGCTGGTCTCAAACTCCTGATCCACCTGCCTCAGCCTCGCAAAGTGCTGGGATTATAGGCGTGGGCCACCATGCCTGGCCTTTTGATCTTTATCTTTATAAAAATACCAGTCCTCGGCTGGGCACGGTGGCTCACACCTGTAATCCCAGCACTTTGGGAGGCCAAGGTGGGCAGATCATAAGGTCAAGAGATCAAGACCATCCTGGCCAATATGGTGAAACCCCATCTCTACTAAAAATACAAAAAATTAGCTGGGTGTGGTGGCGTGCACCTGTAGTCCCAGCTACTTGGGAGGCTGAGGCAGGAGAATCGCTTGAACCCAGGAGGCGGAGGTTGCAGTGAGCCAAGATCACGCCGCTGCAGTCCAGCCTGGTAACAGTGAGATTCTGTCTCAAAAAAAAAAAAAAAAAAAAACAACTCATTCATAAAATGTAGAAATGACAGAGAAAAAATTGTGTTGAGAGGATATAACATAGATTACCTCCAGTTTTACTGACAAGATACAATCACTGTCGACAACTGATTTGACCACAAAACTTCCCTTACTTTTTCATTGTTATTGTTTTAATATTTACTAATATCCTATTGTTCTTAAGCATACAATTGGGAATTCTTCTCTAGTATTTAAGAGCAAAGAGCAAGATTCACCATTTTTTTTTTTTTTTTTTTTTTTTTTGGAGTCAGGATCTCATTCTGCTGCTCACACTCTCGTTGTAACCTCAAATTTCTGGACTCAAGCAGTCTTCCTACCTCAATCTCCCAAGTAGCTGTGACTATAAGTACACACCACCACCTCCAGTTAGTTCTTTATTTTTATTTTTTGTAGGGACAAGGTCTCACTATGTTGCCAAGGCTGGTCTCAAATTCCTGGCCTGAAGCAATCCTCCCACTTTAGCCTCCCAATGCACTGGAATTACAGGCATGAGCCACCATGCTCAGCTATTCTAGTTCTTAAAAGACCCTTACAAGGAGAGAATTGCCACTAAGTCTTTTCATGATTTGAAATAAAAATGAGCTATTTTATACTTTTTAGACCTTGGAACTAAATACTTTCCTGTATTTTAAACATGAAAAAATAGAAACAGCACAATAGTAATTACTAATGACTAGAATGCTTTGTATTCTGTACACGGAGTGCTTAATAAGTCAGTGATGAGTGAACACACCTCAGATGTGGGGATGAGCAGAATTAGAGCACATTTCCTTAGGTTTGTGCTCAAAAGTTCATGCCTTGAAAAAATCTTGTTCATTTTTTGTTTTTCCTAATTACTTTTAATATTTTGACTAGAATAGGTTAACATTTTATCCGAGAACTTATGGAAATGAAAGATTCTTATATCCTTTCTCATTAGTTTTAATGGTTTCTGTTCTTTGTTTTTCACTAATGAACAGGATCCCTGTCGAAGTTTGCCTTACCTGGGAAATCAGAAGTGACATCTTCCTTCAACGCCAGTAATACAAATATCTTCCAGAACTATGCAATGGAGGTACACTTTTGTGCAAAAGAGAATCTTCATATACTGCTTTATAAAATTCACATTTCTTAAGTATTGGTGATCCTAGGTAGAGTAATAGAAGCTAAATATATAGGCTGGGTGCAGTGGCTCACACCTGTAATCCCAGCACTTTGGGAGGCCAACATGGGTGCATCACCTGGGGTCAGGAGTTCAACGCCAGCCTGGACAATATGGTGAAACCACGTCTCTACTAAAAATACAAAAATTACCCAGGCATGGTGGTGCGTGCCTGTAATCCCAGCTACTCAGGAGGCTGAGGCAGGAGAATTACTTAAACCTGGGAGGCAGAGATTGCAGTGAGCTGAGATCGCGTCACTGCGCCCCAGCCTGGACGACAGAGCAAGACTCCCATCTCAAAAAAAAAGAAAAAATAATAAGTTAAATATGTAGCACCTGAAATTTCAGAATGTGAATTGCATCTGAGTAAAGTTAAAATTTGGCTTTTGGATATCCAGTATTTCAGATTATTGAAGTCATACTAATTTATTTCTATTAGGACAGATCTATGCTTACTTTAAGTTTTATCAACCTACAGATGCATTTTAATTTTCAGTGTTAGTATTTGGATTATTTTCATGAATGTTCTCTTTGAGTGTTTATTTCACATAATAACACAATCAGTTTTGCTATGCAAGCATACTTTTTTGGTGAATGTACAGGGAGTAGTTTTGGCATTGTGTTGTCAACTTCTTCCACCATGTTTTTCATTCTTTGTGTCAAGTTTGATGTAGATCTCTGCTGGGTATGTGTTTATATCCCACATTCTTACAATGAAAAAGTTAAACTTTTTCACTTTAAAACTTTCTATTTTTTCTGTAAAAATTGCTTCCAAATACATTTGTGAGTATGGTTGCTATTTTATGTTAATTTGCATAAATCTGGAAAATAAATTTGCACACAGCCAAAACATAGATGATGAACACTAACTTTACAAAGCTTCTGGAGGCTTCGAAAATTTCTATATTTTATTAACGTAATGACAGCATTTATAGTCATCTATAGCAATGCTTATTAAACTGTCTTTGTAAAAGACCAGGGTTGTTTTCATTTTGTTTAATTTCTAATCTGTCATAACTAATGTTCTTAGAAAATACATTGATTACACACTTAGATGTTACTGCAATATCACAGTACTTTAAAAAGTTTATAGGCCAGGCGTGGTGGCTCAAGCCTGTAATCTCAGCACTTTGGGAGGCTGAGACGGGCGGATCACGAGGTCAGGAGATCGAGACCATCCTGGCTAACACGGTGAAACCCCGTCTCTACTAAAAAAAAAAAATACAAAAAACTAGCCGGGCGAGGTGGCGGGCGCCTGTAGTCCCAACTACTCGGGAGGCTGAGGCAGGAGAATGGCATAAACCCGGGAGGCGGAGATTGCAGTGAGCTGAGATCTGGTCACTGCACTCCAGCCTGGGCAACAGAGCGAGACTCCATCTCAAAAAAAAAAAAAAAAAAAGTTTATAAATCCTCCTCTCAATTTCTTATTTATCTCATCACAATCTGGTAAGTGTTTGTAGACCAGCACTGGTCTAGCAACCATGCTTTGAGTAACACTGATTTGTAATATGTAATTACAAATGCCTGTTTGGGGTATTAACAAATTAGTGATTGAGTTTACTTTTCCATTAATAAAACCACAGCAAATTTTACTCTGATTTGTAATGAAAAAAATCCTCACTTAAAAGCAAAAAAAGCCTCCCTTTCAGGCAAAAATTCTAGAATAGATTTAGCGGAAATAAAGACGATTATAGTATATAATACCCTGATGTAATCGAGTGTTTGTGTATAGCATCTGAATCCTTCTGAGTTTTGATTTTCCAATGGATTTATGACTTGAAATGGTTTTTAATTCATAAACTGAATTAACCAGCTTTCTTTATAAAGTGCTGTCTTCTCCCATAGGTTCTCATCTCAAGTTGCTCTCGGTGTAGAACTTGTGATTGTCTTGTCCATGATGAGGAAATCATGGCTGGCTGGACAGCAGATGATTCAAATCTCAATACTACATGCCCATTCTGTGGCAATATCTTCTTACCCTTTCTGAATATAGAAATAAGAGATTTAAGACGACCTGGAAGGTAATGATATTTTTTTTCCTTCATGTTTAAGGACCATGTTCCCTATAATATCTTTTTTCTCAAAAAGTTCCTTTGATTCACATTACAGATACTTTCTAAAGTCAAGCCCATCAACAGAAAATATCCACTTTCCATCCTCCATTTCAAGTCAGATGAGGCAGTCTTGCATTTCAACATCAGCCTCTGGTCTTGACACATCTGCTGTCTCTGTTCAAGGGAATTTTGATCTAAATAGGTAATTATGATTATGTGGAACTATATTTTGACAACATATATTTACATATATTTTAGAAGTATGACAGAAAAATTAGTTGACCATTTCCAGGTTTAAATTTCTATGAATAATAGATTCCTAATCTTAAATTCTTACTCTTAAAACAGTGTTAAAATTCTCTAATCACATAAATGTTTAAATATGTATTTATATATTATGCTTTATTAATCCCCAGAGTTTAAGCTGTATGTATATATGATAATGTTTACTAGTATTTTAAAGTAAAAAAAAATATGTAGAACACTTGAAGTTTATAATGACCATCATTTTTTTGTCTCTGTCTCTTTAGGAATTAAGTCAATACTACTACTTTTTAATATTTTCTACCTAGGAATATTTAATAATCTAGAACACATTTGGAACTGACATAGGAGCTGTGAAATTAATCTAAAATTTATATAGTAAGCCTAATATAAGTAAATCTACACTTAAAACTGATGCAGAAATCAGTTCCATTTTGCATAAGTGCCAAATAAGCCATATATAGCCGGACAGTTGAAGACATATTGGTAGCTGCATGTGCCAAAAAATGCCTGTATAGTACTGGCAGGCTAATGTGACCTGTTTGATCTTGATTACTTAAGCAGTAAAACCAAAAATCTGTTTGTGCACCTTCTTTCATCATAGATCTATTGTAGCCCTTATCTTTTTCTTCTTCTGGTTTGTGACTCCTGAAGGAATATGTGCCTATTTTCTCTGCTTTCTATCCCCATGGTCTAGTGTGCTTTCTGCTGTATAGAAGTCTACTAAAGGGTTTGAATAAATAAATGAATCTTAAATATTTAAAGTTGACTTGATAAAAAAAAGGAAATTTATCATGACTATACTACTTAAAAATATATTGTATTTCCCAGCTGAAGCCTGAGAAGCATTTCCTTTCATTCATGTTGCCATGTCTAGCTCTGATTCTTTTTTTTTTTTTTTTTTTTGAGACAGAGTCTCACCCTGTTACCCAGACTGGAGTACAGTGGTGCGGTCTTGGCTCACTGCAACCTCTGCCTCCCAGGTTTAAATAATGTTTCTGCCTTGGCCTCCCAAGTAGCTGGGATTACAGGCACCCGCCATCACACCTGGCTAATTTTTCTATTTTTAGTAGAGACAGCGTTTCACCATGTTGGCCAAGCCGCTCTCGAACTCCTGAGCTCAGGCAATCCACCCACCTCAGCCTCCCAAAGTGCTGGCATTACAGGCGTGAGCCACCTCGTCCGACTGTCTAGCTCTGATTCTAAACAGAAGAACAGAGCCGGGCGTGGTGGCCCACCCTTGTAATCCCAGCACTTTGGGAGGCTGAGGTGGGCAGATGGCTTGAGCCCAGGAGTTCAAGACCAGCTTGGACAACATGGCGAAACCCCAGCTCTACTAAAAATACAAAAATTAGCCAGGCGTGGTGGCATGCGCTTATAGTCCCAGCCACTCGGGAGGCTGAGGTGGGAGGATCACTTGAGCCCAGGAGACAGAGGTTGCAGTTAGCCAAGATCACACCACTGCAGTCCAGCCTGGGTGACAGAGCAAGACCCTGTCTAGAAAAAGAGAGAGAGAGAGAGAACATGATACTTGTCGACGAAGTAAAGTAAATCTAGACACTGATATGCTTTTTTCTTTTTTCAATGCCCAAGCAAATCTAAACTGCAGGAAAATGTTTGTGCCCGAAGTATTCAGATCCCTGCTAATAGATCAAAAACAGCTATGTCAAAATGTCCGATATTTCCAATGGCCAGGAGTATTAGTACTTCTGGCCCCTTGGATAAGGAAGATACTGGAAGACAGAAGCTCATTTCTACAGGCAGCCTGCCAGCTACTTTACAAGGAGCTACAGTATGTATTTTGTTGTATTTTTATTTGGAAATTGATCACTTACATATGATTTTGTTCCCCTTGTCCTAAGTAGTCTTATTAGCTTTATTATTGCCAAGAAGAGTCTCTTATCCAATGATACAATTATATTACTTTTCTACTCATATGGGAATCATTGAATTTTTTAATGGCTTAGTATTATTTTGCATTTGCCATTTATGGTTTTTTATTTATTCAACAGGATTCTTTAGGTTTAGAATGGCAGCTTCCAAGTCCCGATCCTGTCACTGTTCCATATCTTAGTCCTTTAGTGGTATGGAAGGAACTTGAAAGCTTATTGGAAAATGAAGGTGATCATGCAATAACAGTGGCAGACTTTGTGGACCATCATCCAATTGTTTTTTGGAACCTGGTATGGTATTTCAGACGTCTTGACTTGCCGAGTAACTTACCTGGATTGATTCTTTCTTCTGAGCACTGTAACAAGTATTCAAAGGTATGAGACTAAAAATTAAAAGGCAATGAATGCTTCTGTCACCACTGTAATGTTTGCATATTCCTAATAATTAAAAAGTAAGGTTTGTTTTTATGCTGAATTTCTTTTATTTTATTTTTTGAGACGGAGTCTCTTTTTCACCAGGCTGGAGGGCAGTGGCACTATCTCGGCTCACTGCAACCTCCAGCTCCAGGGTTCAAGCAATTCTCCTGCCTCAGCCTCCCAAGGAGCTGGGATTACAGGCACCCGCCACCATGCCCAGCTAATTTTTGTATTTTTAGTAGAGACAGGGTTTCACCATGTTGGCCAGGATGGTCTCAATCTCTTGACCTCATGATCCACCTACCTCGGCTTCCCAAAGTGTTGGGATTACAGCCGTGAGCCACCATGCCCAGCCTATGCTAAATATTTTTAATAGCCATCTGGATCATTAGATAAATAGAATTGTTTTAGTTGCATTTACAAATAATATTTTCTTCTTACAGGCTGACAATAAGAGTTTTTTGTTTTTGTGTTTGTTTTTGTTTTTGTTTTGCCTTCTAAAATTTACATTAAACGTACTTGAATTTTTGCTATTGCTTCAAGAATAAACTGGAAATGACTCTTAGGAGGCAGATTTGTGAGTTAAGCCTATTTGCATCTTGTATTTCCTTCAAAACAAGCCTATTTTTTTTTTTTTTTTTTCTTTTTTTGACACAAGGTGTCGCCCTGTCACCCAGGCTGGAGGGCAGTGGTGTGGTCATGGCTCAGTGTGACCTCTAACCCCTGGGCTCAAGTGACCCTCCTTTGTCAGCCTCCCAAAGTGCTGGGGTTATAGGCAGGAGCCACTGTGTCCAGCCCAAGCCTAACACTTTTTTAGGAGGATATCTGTACAGCAGTCCCTCCTTATTCACGGTTTTCCTTTCTGAGGTTTCAGTTACCCATGGTAACTGTGGTCTCAAAATATTAAATGGAAACTTCCAGAAAGAAACACTTCATAAGTTTTAAATTGCATGCTGTTCTGAGTAGCATGATGAAATCTGGTGCTGTCCCATCTGGGATGTGAATCATCCCTTTGTTCAGTGTATCCACGCTGTGTATGCCACCTGCCTGTTAATCATTGAGTAGCCATCTCTGTTAGCAGATCGACTGTGATGGTATCACAGCGCTTGTGTTCATGTAACTCCTATTTTACTTAATGGCCCCAAAGCACAAAGCAGTGATGCTGGCATATTGTTTTAATTGTTCTATTTTACTATTAGTTATTGTTTATTTCTTATTGTGCCTCATTTATAAATTAAATGTAAGTATAAATATCATAAGTATGTATGTATAGGGAAATACAGTATATATAGGGTTCAGTACTATCTGCAGTTGTAGGTATCCATTGGGGGTCTTGGAATATAGCCCCTGAGGATAAAGGGAGACTGTTGAAATTCATATTGCAATCATGTGCTACCACTCTTGTCATTCCTTTACCCTATGTTTTTGTTTAACATTTAGGCAATTTGTTTGTTATATGTTCATTTGTATTTTTGGTATGTTGTTTTATAAAAGTGCCTTTACTTTTTCATATACTGCCACTGCCACTAAATGGTCAGGAACCTTGCCTTCTCTCTTCTTGTGCTGCATGCCTATGATTGCACATGTGCTTTGGATTTTCACTACCTCATAATGAGTGACAAAGATGTGAACTCAGCGTTATCTGGGCCAAGGTTTTGGATGATATAGAATGAGATTCCTGGATTTATCTTTCTGTGACGTTCAATCATGAGCAAGAGGAGCAAGATGAGTTCTTCTTAGTACCTTTCTCACTGATCTCAAGTACTTTGTTATATCTGATCTTTAGAGATCATTAGCTTTTCCACACAGCCCATCTTCCTGTAGTAGATACGAAATGTATGTAAATCAGTCTTTTTCTGTTCTCTTTTCTCTCTCGCACATACACATCCTAAAAAATATAAGAATTTTATAAAATACTTATAAAAAATTATCATGTAAGGATCATTAATGAGTGTTTATTGTATAACACAGATTCCCCGCCACTGTATGTCTGAAGATAGCAAATATGTTTTAATACAAATGTTGTGGGACAATATGAAGTTACATCAGGATCCAGGACAGCCCTTGTACATTCTCTGGAATGCACACAGTAAGTGCCGTCATAGAATGCTGAGTTTGTTCATATGAGAGTAATCTCTACTTGCTTTAAATAGCCTAAACCAATGTATAACTGACTTTTATTTTACTGTACTACTTTTTGTCTTACAGGTCAAAATCGTACTCTTTTGTTTGAGAGTGAGTGTTTGATTTTTTTAGTGCTACCTTCTATGGAGGTCTAAGGGTTTTTTTTTTTTTGGTGGGGGGTTTGGTTTTTTGCAGGGTGCTGTGTATGTGCTGGAGGGGTTGGTTGTGTTTTGCAGAATTCAGCTTTCAGCACATTGCTCATCCCAATTTCTTCTTTTTACTTATGTTTTATTTGTTTCCATCCCAGGCTGCTAATTTAGAATTTGCATCAGAGGCTGTATTAAGGGAAACAGTATTTTTAGTTATTGTCTATTTAAGACCACAGAAGGCTTTAGACCATTTTTTTGTCATTATTTGTCTTATTTTTTGCTTTCTTCATTCTTGGATTCCTATTTCTTTATCTATTGCCCTTAATTTATTTTTAGTGCTTTGTAACTTAATATCTGTCAGTTGCTGCTTAATTTCTTTCTTCTTTTTACACAGAACATTTTTCTTCATCTGTTGTTTTGTTCTTTTACAGCCCAAAAATATCCAATGGTCCATTTATTGCAAAAAAGTGATAACTCATTTAACCAGGAACTGTTGAAAAGTATGGTAAAAAGCATTAAAATGAATGATGTCTATGGACCAATGAGTCAGATTTTAGAGACACTGAATAAGTGTCCACATTTTAAAAGACAGAGGTAAGTCCTTCTCTTAGACAAATATTGTTCTCCTAGGCAGATTCATACTGTTTGCTTAGTAATTTGTTAGAATATCTCATGCTTACAATAGCATTAAAATTTTCATAGGGAACATATGGACTATATGGATACTAATATTTTCTCCATGACTTTTTCTCCCTAGGAGTTTATACAGAGAAATACTGTTTCTCTCACTTGTGGCACTAGGAAGAGAAAACATTGATATAGGTAATTTAGCTTTATATATAATATGTAGTATTTATATATCATGGAATAGTTTTCAGAGTATTTTTATATTAGTAGTTGTACTTTATTAGTAATATTAAATCTGTAATTATATTAAGGTAGATTAGTTGTTGCTAAGGACCAAGAGGTGGGGTGAATGGGGAGTGACTGCTAACTGGTATAAGGTTTCTTTTTGGTGAGATGAAAATGTTCTGGAATTAGGCAGTGGTGATAGTTGTACAATCTTGTGAATATACCAAAAAAAATTAAATTGTACACTTTAAGTTAGTGAATTGTATGGTATATGGGTTATATTTCAATTTTTAAAAGTTAATCTGACAAGAAAAGGACTAGTCAGGAAAAATTATTTAACTGAAAGGGGCCGGGTGCGGTGGCTCATGCCTGTAATCCCAGCACTTTGAGAGGCCAAGGTGGGTGGATTGCTTGAGCCCAGGAGTTTGAGACCAGCCTGGGCAATGTGGTGAAACCCCATCTCTACAAAAAAAAAGAAAAAATGTTAGCCAGATGTGGTGGCACATGTCTGTAGTCCCAGCTACTTGGGAGGGTGAGGTGAGAGTATCATTTGAGCCTGGGCAGTCGAGGCTGCATAAGCCATGATGGTGCCGCTGCATGCCAGCTTGGGCTGTAGAGCAAGACCTTGTCTCATAAAAAAAGAAAAAATCAACAGAAGGTGATTCTTTTCTAGAAGCTACTGTAATTACATCAGGGTAATGCTACCAGGGGAAGAGCTAGAAAAATCAATAGTACAGAATAGGGAGTCAGAAATAAACATAAATGTCTACGGCAATATATCAGCCAGGTGCAGTGTCTCATGCCTGTAATCTCAACACTGCGGGAGGCCAAGGCGGGCAGATCATTCGAGGTCAGGAGTTCGAGGCAAGCCTGGCCAACACGGCGAAACCCCATCTCTACTAAAAGTACAAAATTAGCCAGGTGTGGTGGCGCGTGCCTGTAGCCCCAGCTACTCAGGAGCCTGAGGCAGGAGAATCACTTGAACCCAGGAGGTGGGGGCAGCAGTGAGCTGAGATCATGCCACTGCACTCCAGCCTGTGCAACAAGAGCGAAACTCCGTCTAACAAAAAAATATATATACATATATAATATATATAAATATATATTTTATATTTATGTATACATATAAATCAGTTAGGAAAGGTAGACTATTAAATGGCATTGGGACAGTCATTCTAGCCACTTGAGAAAGATGCCAGAACTTACCAAAATCATGAATAGTGTTACTTGAGGTAGGCCTTTTAACTATAGTGAAACAGAGAAGATACCAAAAAGGATTACTCAGATCCTTGTTACCATCCCTTTATTCCCTACCTAATACAAGCCCAGATTGTAGTCAGATATTACTCTAGCCCTCTGCCAAAGGTGAGATTTCCTTGAATGTCTAAAAAATTCCGGACCTCCAAGCTAGAGAAGCTCACTTGCTTATGCACTTGACTCAACTCAAACAAGCCTTCATGGGTACCACTGTGGTACTGTTTCAGAGAGGAAAGATGTTCTTATGGCCGTCACCTCCCCAAAGCAGAAAAATAGGATCTTAGTGACATTGTTATAATTCATACCCCATTTGGCTCTCTGAGGGGCAAATTTTCCTCCAGTATGTGTTTAAAATAAGCAATAAGTTAGCATGATTTCTAGGCTGAGAGAAACTTTTAGCAGAAGCGTGTAAACCTCTGTTGTCCCTTTTTGTCACATGTGGACTATCTTCTGGGGAAAAGGCACACAGACCTTGGTATAATGTCCTTAAAAATAAAAGTCACAGTCTGTTAGCTCCATCTGTTGCCATGTGGAAAAGGGAAAAGAAAAATCCTTACATGGTGATTTCAGATCTTTGGATTATTTTCCCAGAGGTATCCCATAATATAGGAAGTTAGGACACACAAACCAAAAAACATTTCCATCGAAGCAAAATTTAAATTTAAAAAATGAAACCATAAAAGGATTAGTGTAAAGAAAATATGGGCAAAAAACTTTTTGTTAATCCTGGTGGGAAAAGGCTATTATATATTTTTACTGTTTTTATTGAGTATGCAAAACAAAGTACCAAAAATGTGCGTATGGTATTTGGTGGTTTTTAACATCTGTACCTGGTAAAATTAAAAATTGGCATCTTCAAACCTTTTAAGTTTCTCACTGGTCTGTGCAATCCAGCTGTGGTCCTTTGGATAGCAGACATGTCCTAGCGATTCCTTCTTGGCCTCTAATGTAGTATTACAGAAACTTGATAGTTTTCAACATCAGACCTAAATTTCTTTATCCTTTTATTTCTTTATCAATTTTTGCAGATGCTTTTGATAAAGAGTACAAGATGGCATATGATCGTCTCACACCTAGTCAAGTCAAGAATACACACAACTGTGATAGACCGCCAAGTACGGGGGTGATGGAATGTCGAAAAACCTTTGGAGAACCTTATCTTTAAGATGTATTTGTATGTGTATTCAATGTATATTGTATAGTCAGTGTATAAAATAACACTTTTAGACTCTAAATATTTTTTCTTCAATTTTTGAAAATACAATTTGTAAATGGTTCAAAAGACTCAGACAGCTTATGTACAGAATGTTTGAAGAAGAGAATAGTGACAAGTGGGGAGAAAGCCACTTTGTTTCTCGTTTCTTTTTTTCTTCTTCTTTAACTCCCCTGTAATAGGAAATAAAGTATTTTTGTGATGAGGAAATCCCTAAACAAAATTAGTTGCCATAAAATATGACAACCGTTTTATGGTTTCTCTTGGAAGAGACAGATTGAAAAATCATGAATAGAATCTAAACAGAAATGTCAGATGAAAGTATTTCCTGTTTTCATAGACTATTCAAATGTTTTGACCATGAAATTGTATTATACATATTTTAAATTGTTTATAGTAAGTTGATATTTTTTTAATTTTAAAATTTAATATAGCAAACTTAAAATGAATTTAAACTTAAGCAAGCAAGCGTGTATTTTCCTTGTCTGCTGCTATTTGAAGTAATTAGTACAGCTGCAGATCTCTCTGTGTATATCTATCTATATTTTTTATTATTACTTGGGAGAATGAATTTTAAAATGTCAGTGCTAGTGTCAGTGTTGTCCTAGGATTGCATGTTAGTACCCCTAAGCCTGAGTGCGGGCAGTGAGTCATGCAAGGGTAGCGTGCACTGCTCAGACTGACTCATGGAGCCTTGTGCAAGGAGAGCCAGAGGGGTTCACTATACCACGACTCCAAAATTGTCTCTATTGCTAATAGATGCATATAGTATACAGGGAAAATAGCTTATAAATCCAAATATCAATTTAAATTTTAATATTCTACATGAAAACTTATGTTGGGAAAATGCAGACAAATGATTATATTCTAAATTTTACCCTTATTTTAATGTCTAAAATACTGGGTATGATGCAAATTATACTAAAGAATAGTTACCTGAAATAGGAGTTACTGGGGTATTCCGTTAATACTATATATAAATATTCAGAATTTTTTCCAAAAGTAGAAAAATTCCCCTCTAAAAGTACAGCCAGATAGACTGTCCTCCATATTGAGGAACTTAGTTTTTTCAGCAAGCTTCAGAATCTGAAGTCTGTAGAATCTAAAATACAGAAATATCCAGAAATCAGACAATAAATTGAAAGTTTAGACATCATGAGTATTAAATAGGCTTTAAAAATGGATTTTTAGTCATATTATTTCTAATGTCACTTTCTTTGGGTAATTTCTGGAAAGGAAAAACATCTTTTGGCTGCTAGAATTATTTATAGATTTTCAATATGTGTGTGTGTTTGCACACATTACATTAGTGAAGGAATTCCCTAGCTAGTTTTAAAGAAGGAAAAAATGGATAGTCCCAAATTAGGTGTGTAACGCCAGTAGAGTCCACGACACTTGGTCTGGAGGTATCTTGGAGTCCTGAGACTTAGAATCAGTTCAGCTGCAGAAAAACCCACCTTTTGAGTTCACACCATTAGTGAATAGCACCAAGCTGAAACATTTCACAGCTTTCAACTCTGGGAAATAATGGAGAGAATTTAAAAATGTAAAACTTCAGTTCAGTTAGTTTGCGGGCTGAACTTGTTTACTTGAAAAATCTGGTGCTAGGCACATGTATCTGCCTCTCCTTTGTAAATACCACTCCAGTCTTATTTACTGTTCATATCCAAGCTTCATGTTCTATTTGTTCTTCATGTTCTTTAAATCATTTGAAAGTTGTCAACTGAGAGAAACATTTGAGAAGGGAGGCTTTTGGCACTGGTGATAAACATCCCTCCAAGAGAACCCTCTGGGGTTCTCTTCTATTTGTGGTTGGTTGTCTTTATTCTTTTTCAAAAACAGCTTTCATTGTTGTTTACTTTTTGTGTAATACAAACAAAATGTAGGAATCATAGTTTATTGACTTCAAATGGCTGACAAAACAAAAGAATGAGATAAAACCATTCTTTATGGTTTTAAGATTCAGACTCATTTGGAAAAGCGAATGTAATTTTTACCTCCTCCTTCCACCCCAAGTTTTCTTTCTGCTTTTGGAGAGGGTTATATTCCCCCTAATTTTAATCCCCAGGGAATATTATTGCACAGATTTAGTCTTTTAAAATAAAACCTAAAACATGAATACAAAGTGGTAAACCTGTTCAAAAGAAAATTAAAATGTGAATCATTCTTGAGCTGGGTGTGGTGGCTTATGGAGGCATGTAATCCCAGCACTTTGGGAGGTCGAGGCAGGGAGGATGGATTGAGTCCAGAAGTTTGAGACCAGCCTGAGCAACATAGAGAGGACCCTGTCTCTACTCAAAAATTATAAAAATTAGCTCAGCACGGTGGCTCATGCTTGGTAATCCCAGCTACTCAGGAGGCTGAAGCAGGAGGATCACTTTGAGCTTGGGGGTTTGAGGCTGCAATGAGCTGTGATCACGCCATTGCACTCTAGCCTGGATTACAGAGCAAGATCCTGTCTCAAAAAAAAGAAAACAGAAAATATCAATCATTTAAAATAACTCTGTATAAACTTTTCTTCTATTTTCTGTTAACTGTACATTTTGGAGAATAATGGCCAATCATGTTGGAGAGAAATACCCTTTTGCTACATCATCTTTTATTTTCTTACTCTCAGTTTTGTTTACATGTTTAAATGGTTGACAATAAACCATGTCCTGTGCTGATGTAGCTTGTTTACTACGTCCTACCATTATGTTCTAAATGACACACATTTGTATTCCATACCGTATTTCAGATATTCTACTTTTTCTTCCTAGTGTTAGGCGGAGAAATATGCAGCTGTTCATCTTCTGATTTTTGTCTTCTTTTTCCTGACTTTCTTGGGGTTTTGGTTTTTGTTTTGCTCTAAAACCCTAACACCACCAGCATATTTAATTGTAAGGTTTTCTAGTATGTCTCTCCATTTGTGTATTTAGAGAAATGGTCCCAGAAAACTTTGGTTCAACATTTTAGGCATTAAATACTTATTTTTACTTTATGCTGATAATTACTATGATACTTAAGTGCAACCAGCAAGTATTAGCCAGCTGTATATAGAAGTTATGCTTTATTTCTAAATACGGACTGAGCTCCTGGAATCCAAATGCTCCAAAATCCAAAACTTTTTGAATACCGACATGATGCTCAAAGGAAATGCTCATTTGAGCATTTTGGATTTCATATTTGGGATGTTCAACCAGTTTGTATTTTTCATATATTCCAAATTTCAAAAATATCTGAAATCCAAAACACTTCTGGTCCAAAATATTTCTGATAAGGGATACTCAATCTGTACTTTGTAAGTATGCAGTATGAAAATACCTATTTGTTTGGCAATATGCAGTAGCCCAGCTTTATTTTTATTTCTCTCACTAGAACTTGAAAGCTGCTATTTGGCACTTTATCTCAGAGCAGGAAGAGAAAGAGTAGGCTGTCTCTCTGAGAGGACCCTTGTCCTTCGTGCTAAAGTTAGCATGCGCTGCCTCTTCCTGTCTGGATACAAGACTAAGCTTTATTTCAAAACTGAACTCTCTAGCAGCTGCATACCAGTTTACCTTAATATCCTCAGTACTTGGTATCTTAACATCCTCATACTACCTTGCTCCTTTGGCCTCAAAGTAAGCATATTTGCTGGCTTATTTTTCTTAACAAAATTAGCAGTAACAAATTGAAGAATTTTCATCTTTGATTACAAAAGTCTGCGCATGTGCTTGTAGTCTGAGATGGTCATAGATTCTTCTGATAAAGTTATTGCTGTCTTTCCACAGTTCCTGTTCATTTGGACGGCTCCCTCCTTTACTATTTAAAGATTTTCTTTTCAAATGTAGTAGTATGATAAAACTATTGCAGCAACTGGTGGATTTTCTGCAAGTTAAATTCTCCAGGTTTTGCTTGCTCATGCAGCGAAGGGCCTAAAGACCAGAAGTGTGCCTTTAGGTGTGCAGGCAGACTTGGGCCAGGATGTCCTGTAGGCTTTAGTGAACCCCCAAGGATAGGCAGCTCTGCTCATGAGCCCTCTCATTACACCTTTCATAGCGTCCAGTCCCCGTACATGTTGCAAGCTGCACTGCTGGAGGACCCTCCCACCAAAAAAAGAGTCAGAACCAAGAGTATTCATTGGCACATAAGGCCAACCAATTCTTCCTGATTATTTACCAGGCTGTGCTCTAGATAATACATTCCAATTCCTGTCCCCTTTGGTACTCAATCTGTAAATAATATTGATATAGACAGCTGTAAAAGACTAAGCCTGTAATTTGGTAAAAACCATTTTCAAATCTATTGATGACAGTGCAATATAATGTTCAAAATATATAGTAACCATTTTGGCTGGGTACAGTGGCTCAGGCCTGTAATCTCAGCACTTTGGGAAGCCAAGGAGGGCGGATTGCCTGAGCTCAGGAGTTCGAGATCAGCCTGGGCAACAGGGCAAAACCCTATCTCTATAAAAAAAAAATACAAAAATTAGCTGGGTGTGGTGGTGCACTTCTGTAGTCCCAGCTACTTGGGGGGCTGAGGCGGGAGGATTGCTTGAGCCCAAAAGGTGAGGCTACAGTGAGCCATGTTCATGTCACTGCACTCCAGCCTGGGTGACAGGGCAAGGCCCCGTCTCTTTAAAATTAATTAATTAATTAATTAATTAAAAAAAAAAAACATTTAAACACATAACAGTTTGAAAAATTTGGAATACATCTCTTTTTTCTGGTACTATATAGAATCGTAACCGATTAAATAGGAAGAATTCAGAAATCTGGCTCAAACTTATTACCAGGGTTTATCACACTATCAAGGAAGTGCAGCCTAAGGGATTTGAAGTCATCCATGTAGCCACTGACTTCCAATTCAGATACCCATGTGGGACAGTTCAGACTTTCCAGGCTGAATGAGCGACCTAGAATTTGTCACAAGTAACTACATACAGAATATTCTGCCTATAAAGTGAGAGGACCATCTCAATATTATCTTGACATTTTTAAATGGTACTTTACCTCTAAAACAGCATGATTTTAATATTATAGTAGGTTTGTAAATGTGTGACCAAAAATTCTAATTTCCAGGTATAACCAATTAGTCTTTTAAAAGTTACGCAAGTTTTCCATCTCCCCAAAGTAATCTCTGTCTCTCCCCCAATGAATTCCTACTCATCCATCAAGACTCAGCTTTCATTTTTTGTACTTGTCCTTTTCTGTAACACTGTGAAATGATCAGAACTTCCTTTCTAGGCAAAGGGGTATGCCAGAAATTCAGCAAATTGGGAAAAGGATGTCAGATTATTAGAGTTGGTTTTTATCATTAAATGGATATTTCAGCCTTTTATCATTACACAGCATTTTACGGTCCATCGCTCCTTACTCAGTCTGAGGAAGAGCATCAGATCCCAGGCTGTGGATGAGGAGGTGGCATCCCCGAGGCTAACTGGAATGGGCTGTAGACACCAGGTTAGCATCCAGAATTTTGGTGTAGGGACCTCCCTCCCACAGGCATTGCCTTCTCTTCCTGTTCTTAGGCCATGGCTATGGAAACCCAGCAATGCAGTAGCATCAGGAATAAGGATAATTAAGAATATAGAATTGGAACATGATTCCATACTCTTCATCAGTCTTCTCGGGAGGATTCTGACCAAATGACCTAAAGATAAGGATGAGCCCATCCATGTTGTAAAGTAAAATACCATTGGGATTCACAGTTTATTGAAATTTAATAAAAATTATTTCCAAAGAAGGGGAATCCTGGGGTAGCGAGGCAATTAATTAAGCAGTTCATCTTAAAAGATGGAATATTTGGAACACCTTAGCCATCGTTCAGTGCCAAAATGTTTGGGTTTTTCACATCACATCCGTCCTTTTCATCTTCTCATCTTCAGTGAATCATTCCTCATTTGTAATTAAAGCCATATTTACTATCATAATATGCAGTCACCCGAGCTCATTTTGCTCTGAAGTCAGTGATATTAAACTGTTCTGTTTCTAATGTGTCCCTTAACTTGGTTCTAGTAAAAGCAGCAAGCAGTGGTATTTAACATACAAACTCATCAAATTCCACATAAAATGTTTAACCACATTTTTAAAAACTCAAGTGTCCTTTACACTAGCTACCTTGGAAGTAGTACTGCACTTTTTTCACCATGTTGTCATTGTGTTATGCATTCTTGGAATTTCCTGTCTGTAACTACCTTAAGATCCCTTCATAAAGCACAGAAGAAATCAGTCTTGCTTTATAATCCTATCTAGGTTGACATACAAAAATAGCATTGCCCCACTGGATCTCTTACTTTATAAACCAGATGTGGCGCTACTGACTTTGGACTCTTTAGAATGACTTCCCTTCCCACTCCACTCAGCTGTCATTGTTGGGTGAGAACATGCTGGAGGGTGAAACCAGGACAGCTGGCCAAGGGTGGAGCCAGGACATTCCATTAGAATGTCTAATCCCTCAAGGTGACCACTGATGGAGACTACATGAATTTAGATGTTCTAATAAATACATACTTTTAAATGGCCTCTAGAGTAGTTTTACTTCCCTAATCTCCACTCCTTCCAGTTCAAGAGCAGATTACAAATTTTTATTTTTCAGGCTGCTTTTTAAATTTCACTTTTCAGAAATGCAACAATAAGAGTTAAAGGTAGTCTTCCTTTTAAGCTAGAAAATACTGGTATAGGCCAGGCGCGGTGGCTCACGCCTGTAATCCCAGCACTTTGGGAGGCCGAGGCAAGAAGATCATGAAGTCAGGCTGAGGCAGGAGAATCGCTTGAACCCAGGAGGTGAAGGTTGCGGTGAACCAAGATCACACCATTGCACTCCAGCCTGGGCAAGAGCGAAACTCTGTCTCAAAAAAAAGCAAGAAAATACTGGTATATATCCAGAGGCAGTGGGCTACAAAACGTGGAATGATCATTGATTCCTGTTATACTTCTTTTTTTTCTGTAGCCTTGGATCCTTAAACTCACCAATAACTGAACCTACAGTGATTACAAACCTGATAGAACCTCACATTTTGAACAGAAAAGGAGGCAACAAAATTGCAGCATGTGTTTGGGGCAGAGGTTGGGAAGGCTGAGATGTAGACCACAGCTGCATCTTTTGGGCCAGCAGTCCTTCAGGAATGATCAGGGAACAGTGAGCACAGGAGTTTATCTTATAGCCGCTGCGCCTATCCCAACCTTTGCCCCCAATTATCTCTCATTTAGAAAACCCTCTGGCTCCAGGGGTCCTTCTATTGCCTCCATGTA
Source organism: Chlorocebus sabaeus (assembly GCF_047675955.1). Classification (NCBI taxonomy): domain Eukaryota; kingdom Metazoa; phylum Chordata; class Mammalia; order Primates; family Cercopithecidae; genus Chlorocebus; species Chlorocebus sabaeus. The sequence continues at coordinate 41,276,641 of NC_132929.1, read as the reverse complement.
ATAAATGTCTGCATGAGTCAGGGGTAGAAACTCCACCCCTCCAGAGGTGAGGTTCTTAATCCACAATGAGCTGCACGTGTTTCCAAGGACAAACCTTAGTCTCAGATCACATTCACATCAGAGGTCCTAGGTCACTCAGTTCACTTTCCAGGCTCATATACATTCTTTCATTAGTGTCACAAGAGATACAATAACTTCTGCGTAGTCTTCTGATCCATGTCCATTGTGAGCAAGAGTGACTTAACTCAGACAGATACAGGACAGGATATGATTCGATCTTCTAACATCACACTGATTATCAGGAACACAAAGTAAAGGAGGAACATTGTGAAGCCCAGGATCTTGTTCATTCTCCATTTACATGACGCAATTGAAGAGATCACAAACAGAAGCATGAGAAAAAGCAAAACAATTGCACAAAACAAGCCATTGCTGCTGACTGGAACTGGCTGTAATCCATTAATAAGACAGAAAAGCAACCAAGGAACGGGCAAGCTGCAAGATTGAAGAAACAATGTGAATATCCTCAATGTTTATAATAATCCCATACACTTAAATAGTATTTTACAGTTTACAAAGTATGTATTCTTCCACCAAGAAAAAAATCTATGAAGTGAACAGAAATTATTAGCCCCATTTCACAGACAAGGAAACTAAGTTTCAGGGAAATTAAATTACTTGCCCAAGGACTCGCAGCTAATACCTAGAAAAGCTTAGGTTAAAACTGAAGTATTCTGAGTCTGAGCTTTTTTTTTATTTTCTGCATACTTCATGACTTCTATATGACTCAGATTGGTTGATGTGTGCCTTTTTTTTTTTTTTTAAATGCTGGAATTACAGGCACACATCACCACACCCAGCCCCAGTGTGATATGTACTCTTAAATCTCTACATTTTTATAAGGCCTACATTTCTTTTAATTCTTTAGTGATGAGGGCTGCCTTTTTACCTGCCCCTCACCCCAAATACACATACACAGATTAAAATTTAAGGAAACAAATCTACCACCTAAATTCAGAACATGATTGGGGAAATGAAAATAGCCCCTTTCTGACAAGGTAGGGAGAATGGGGTAAGAGGATGGGTACAGGAGGGTAAGGCATTTGCACGTTATACAAAATGCTGTTTAGAGCCTCTGAGCTAGCAGGAGTTCACGTACAAAGGAGCAAGAGTAGTACCAAGAAGTGAAGTTGAGTCATTGCTCCTTCCAGTCCCACCTCCACCGCCTTGAAAGTCAGTGAGGAGAGCATTTGATGCTATTTGGTAATAGAAGGAAATGGACTTTGGTTTTCAATTTATCTGTAAATTCCAGTCAGTTACATTTCAGGCAGCATTTTAGTTCTATTATCCCATCTGGCTATGATGAATGAAGGCAAGATATTTTGTTGCTCTGCAGAAACTAACAATATAAATGCCCTTTTATGCTATGTATAATGAATAAAGCAGAAAACCAGTGAACAGAGCCAATGCAGTGTTTCAGTCACATGTAACACCCCTTAGGAAGTAACATTGCCACTCACCCCACAGTAATATCAAATATGTTACTGCCCACAGAGCTTGACACAGCCATGTCTCCCAGGCCTTTTCGAGCGACAATCACACTGGTGATGAGGTCAGGAATTGATGTGCCTGCTGCAAGGATTGTCAGGCCCATAATCTCTTCAGAAATGCCTATTGTTTCACCAACCTGGTAAACAGCAACAGTAATGAGAAACCATGGCAACAGTAGGTGAAAAATCTGAGGCACCTCCAACCACTATCCACATCCTACTTCGTGCAAACAGAATGCCTTCTAAGGAGCTCAGCTATACCCCCTCAGCCTGAGTGAGGAAGGGTGATAGGCGGACCTACAACTGAGATGGCCACAGAGAGGAAGAGCAAGCAAGACTCCTGCTCCTGGCTGCAGGGACCATGTTGCTCTTCTTTTCACAATTGGACTAAAAGTTACCTACACCAGATCTGCTGCTCGCTGTCATTCCAACTCTTAACACCCCTACCTTCCCACAAGAACTGCCCTTCCAAAGAGCTGTTCATGTCAGCATTTCTATTTCCAGGAATGTGGACACTTGCTGTGTGCCAAGAACTAAGAGGCTGGAGGTGGAAATATGAGCAGGATGACATAGACCCTAACCTTAGCCTTTTAGAGAGGAAAGCTAGTAAACAATTATTACAGTGCAGTATTCCAGGCAGAACAGAAACACTATGGGTACTCAGAGGAAGACTAATTGAATGCCAGAGAGCAGGCGAAACAGCTGGCTCTCAGAGTGCATAGGATTTCACCAGGTGAGAGGGATGGGTACATGGCGGAGAAGCAGGAAATAAGGCTAATAAGCCATGGTCAGCTGGAATCAGGCAGGATTCCAAGGTCTTCTATGCCATGCTACAGGATATAACAGAAAAGCCACACTTGAAAAGCACTGCATTCACTGGAATAAAAAGTCTACCTTTAAGCCTTTACAAGCAACACAGAAACAGCACGAATTCACTTGATCCTCGAGATTCCCTGAGTACCGGAAATTGATCCTGAAGGAAAGTGTCCTTGGGACCTGCTGGTAGAGGATTTCGTTCCTGCTGTTCACTCACCTGGTGAGCCCACCACACCATGAGGTATGAGAACATGGCTATCCACACGATAGATCCCAGGAAGGTGAAAACAAAAAACTTCCTAGACTCCTGTTTGAAAGTTTGAAAAGGATGAGAAGTAAGTTGTAGAGGCTAAACGTCTTTGACCCTTCTGAGCAAGCCCAAGAATCAGTGACAAGGTCTAATGGAAGAGTGATGGAGAGGAACTGGAGACATTTGACCTGAGGGCTCTCTCTCCAGGCCGAGGACCTTGAGATGGATGGAAAAGGATGGGGGTGGGGGGTACAACTGTAGAGGAGTGCAGCCAGTAGGGTGGACAGCAGTCACCAGATGGAAGAAAGCTGTTTGCTTGCCCTAGAACCAGGTCAATCTAGGTATCTGGTTTGGCTTTTGCAACCTCCTTGTACCATTCCTTTCTTGTCAGACCTCTCCTTGCAAATAAGAATGTTGGGTATAAATACCAGTGATTTCCCTGGGTTTTGGGAATACTCCTGTGAAATATGGAGGAGGTTTAGTGGCATCATTCTCAAATTAAAATCAAGAAGCTGAGATAGGAGTCAAAGAGGGACTAGTGTATACTGCTTATACTGGTGGAAATAAAGCACATTTGAGGTCCAGGGTCTCCCAGTCCCAGTGGTATGTCCCCTAAGCACATTGTCCCCTTCCAAGGCTTCAGTCCCTTCCCGGATCTCAATGGTGGAGCCCTGCTAAGCTGGTTGTCCCTGGCCTCTTCCTCCTCTTGAGTGTGAGCCCTGCCTAGAGACCCCGCAGCCTTGCTGGGGATAGAGTCTGAGATACAGAGGGGCACACTCACCTGCCTTCGGACGTCGGGGACTGTCAGCCACAGTGGGAACACGATGGGCAGGAGAAAGAGGTAAATGGCCTGCTTCTGCCTGGTTTCAGGCCAGTGCAGGGACAGAGGCTCTTCATTTCCCTCCTCCTCCTCTTCCTCTTCTTCCTCTTCCTCCTCCTCTTCCTCCTCCTCCTCTTCCTCCTCCTCCTCTTCCTCCTCCTCCTCCTCTTCCTCCTCTTCGTTATCCCCTCCATCACTTCCCCCTCCATCTTCTACACCTTTCTCATCACTTTTGGCTTCACCGTGATTTTCAGCACTGAGTTCCTGGCTTTCAGTTTCACCTTCAATACCTTTCATTTCACCATCTTCTGCGTGGATTTCACCCTCACCTTCACCTTCATTGTCTCCTTTTCCTTCTGCTTCATTTTCTTTTTCACGTTCTTCTCCTTTTCCTTGTGTTCCAGTTTCACCTTCACCTTCTGGTTGAGTTTCACCTCCGCTTTTCTCTTCAGTTTCACCTTCACCAGCAGTTTCGCCCTCTTCACCTGTCATTTCACCTGTGCTCTCAGCCTCAGCCACATCTTCCTGCAATCCAAAACCAACAGATTAATGTGTGGTAGCTGCTCTGATTGTTTTCCTTCTGATACTCCCCCATTTTCTTTGTTGGCGTGCTTCTCAGAATGTATCTGAAAACTTAAGCATGAGGAGAAAACTAGTGCGATAATTCAGCAGAATTCCCATGACCACACCCCTACCTAGTGGCTGTCCAGCTTTTATGTGATCATTTCCAGGGGTGTAAAACTCACCACCTGAAGCAGCTTCTGTCATCTTTGGCACCTCTGATTACTCTGAAGTCCATATTTATATCGAAGTTCTACCCCCATGTATAGGTTTTCTCTTTGATGCCTTACAAAACATCAGTCTTCCATGAGACAGCTCTCTTTCCTGGGTTAAAGATTCCCAGGTCCTTATATCATTTCTACATGCTATGGCCTAGCGCCTCCTCCCTATCCTGGTAAACTCATTTTAATTAGCTTATATCCCAGGAGGAGGGCATCCAAAACTGAACACAGAACATTGCATGGAGTGGAACAGGACTATCACCTCCCTTGTCTTAGATACGATACTTCCATTAATGTTTAATATGGCATGACATCCTTTGGTGGTCACAATGCATTGCTGAGTCTACTAAAACTCCTAAATTGTTTTATTACCTTGTATCTATAAAATAAGGATGATAATGCCTATTTATTGAGGGTTTTTATGTGCCAGGCACCATGGGAAGTAGTTTAATAATAATAGCGAGCACTTACTGTGTTTTATGAATCAATTAATTCATGATATGGATAGAATTATGCTCATCTTACAGATGGAGAAACTAGAGTAAAAGGAACTAAGTAACTCACCTGTGGTCCACGTAGTTTGTAAGTGATGAAGTTGGGATTTGAATACGGATGGTCCACCAAGCTATCCTGCTTTACCAATACCAGGTAAAGGTCCGAATGAGATGTCTGGCTCCCAGACCTGGTAGCCTGAGGAGCTTATTAGAAATTCAGATTTTTAGGCCAGGCACGGTGGCTGATGCCTGTAATCCCAACACTTTCGGAGGCCGATGCAGGGGATCACGAGGTCAGGAGTTTGAGACCAGCCTGGCCAACATGTTAAAACTCTGTCTCTACTAAAAATATAAAAATTAGCTGGGCACAGTGGCAGGCACCTGTAATCACAGCTACTCAGGAGGCTGAGGCAGAATTGCTTGAACCCAGGAGGCAGAAGTTGCAGTGAGCCGAGATTGCGCCACTGCACTCCGGTCTGGGTGACAGAGCAAGACTCCATCTCAAAGAAAAAAAGAAATACAGATTTTCTGACCTCACTTGGACCAACTGAATTAGAATCTCTAGGATTGGAAGCCAGGCATCTGTATTTTAATATACTCACAGCTGTTCCTAAAACATCTACCTTTAGACCACTGTTTGGGAACAACTGACTATCTCCACATACCCTAAAAGCCATTGATAGCTGGGTGTGGTCTCAGACATAGATACCTATGTTTCAACTACTCAGGCAGCTGAGGCAGTAGGATTGCTAGAGCCCAGGAGTTCCAGGCCTGCCTAGGCAATATAGTGAGATCCCATACCCCCATAAAAAATTTAAGAGCTGGGCCGGGTGCGGTGGCTCACGCCTGTAATCTCAGCACTTTGGGAGGCCAAGTTGGGCAGATCATGAGGTCAGGAGTTTGAGCACAGCCTGACCAACATGGTGAAACCCTGTCTCTACTAAAAATACAAAAAAAAAAAAAAAAAAAAAAAAAAAATTAGCTGGGCGTGGTGGTACATGCCTGTAATCCCAGCTACTCAGGAGGCTGAGGCAGGAGAATCACTTGAACCCAGGAGGCAGAGGCAGTGAGCTGAGATCACGCCATTGCACTGCAGCCTGAATGACAGAGTGAGACTTGGTCTCAAAAAAATAATAATAATAAGAGATAAAATTAAAAGCCATTGATTCAGAGTGTCCTCAGATTAGGCACCCAGCTAACCTATAGCAACATGCTGGTCCATCCCTTGAGCAAGAGCCCTGGGCTGTGTGTTCATGGAGTAAATATGTTGTCTGTAACAAATGTCATGATATTGGCAACCCCCAAAGGATGTTGAGTGATTCTCAATTGTGCTGCACATTAAAATCACCTGGAGGCTTTTTAAACTATTGATGCCCAAGGACCCACCCCAGATATTCTGACTTCATTGGTTGAGGGTGGGGCATGGTCATTTTTTTTTTAACTTCCCCAAATTATTCTAATATGCAACCAGGGTTGAGAACCCCCAACGAAGACATCAGATACTACTGGTGAGGCCTGCGGTTTGAACTGAGAATGAGGATTCAGAAGATTTTAGTCTGAAATCATTCCTGCCCTCTCCCTTCTACCCCCATCAGGTAGAGAATGCTTCTCAGAGGAGATGACAAGTCATTTAAACCCATAAATATGGGAGTGTCTGCCTGTTTGGCTCCCTCTTCTCTGAAGACTGTCACTCCTAATAGCCCCAGCTGAGCAGGTAGCTTCCTCTTCCGTGTTGGAGTCAAGTCAGCCAGCCACAGCCAGTTGGATGAAAGCTGGATCCCTGCAAGGAGCTGGGTTGAAATGCTTCTTTCTCTCTCTCTCTCCCTTTTTTTTTTTTTTTTTTTTGGAGACAGTCTCCTCTGTCACCCAGGCTGGAGTGCAGTGGTGCGACTTCTGCTCACTGCAACCTCCGCCTCCAGAGTTCAAGTGATTCTCCTGCCTCAGCCTCCCAAGTAGCTGGGATTACAGGCATGCACCACCACACCCGGCTAATTTTTGTATTTTTAGTAGAGATGGGGTTTCACCATGTTGGCCAGGATGGTCTTGAACTCCTGACCTCAAGCGATCTGCCTGCCTCGGCCTCCCAAAGTGCAAAGATTATAGGTGTGAGCCACCGCGCCCAGCCCGATTCTCTCTCTTTTAAGACTGGAAACCTGTCACTGATTCCCCTGTGGACTGCAGGATTGGGTTAGTGGCTTGGAGTTGTGTGTGCTCATAAGGGAACAAATGAAGCCAGCCTGCCAAGAGAGGCCCATGATAGAGCCTGTACCCAGAGAAGGGATGTGAGGGAGAGCAGGACATGGAATGAGAAGCCACCAGGGTAACAGATGCCTTCTCAGGCCTAGTTCCAGCTCTTCATGAGATCAAGCCTTACTTCCTGCCCTGGGATTCCAGGGGATACCTTTGTATCCTCTTAATCCCTTTTACTCGAGCTAGCAGTAATAGGCCTACTCATGTTACCATGAAGCTGTCTTAGACGCTGAGCCCAAAGTTGCTGGTTTAAGGACGAGATATAATCAAGCGCTTTCTGGGTATTGAATGGAGAGAAGAAAAGAGATGGAACTTGCAAATGGGATGTTTTTTACTATCAGTCACTCAACATATATTGAGCCAGTTGTGCACCAGGCATTCTGCTCCCCTCTGTAGAGGAGACAGGGATGACTCAGACTTCGATCTTGCCTTCAGGAACCTCACCACCTAGTAGGCTCAGAATCCAAAGAAGACAATTGGTAAAAGCCCTGAGATAGGTGCAGAGCACCAGGGGCATTCAGATTTGGAGTGGATCGAGGCAGCTACATGACAAAGGTGTTCACACTGGCCAGGGGCGGGGCCAGGGAGGGTGGGGGTGCGTGGTAAGATGAACATATATGAAAATGGAGGAGAAAAGGCGTTCTAGGGAGAGGAAACCATGTGAGCCAAGGCTGGGAGGCAGAAAAACATGGAGACGGCCGGGCATGGTGGCTCACGCCTGTAATCCCAGCACTTTGGGAAGCTGAGGCAGGTGGATCACCTGAGGTCAGGAGATTGAGACCATCCTGGCCAACATGGTGAAACCCTGTCTCTAATAAAAATACAAAAAAAAAAAAAAAAAAAAAAAGAAAAACATGGAGACAAGAAATCCAGTTTGGCTGGAACATGGTAGAAGAAGAGACCATGAGGCTATAAAGACAGGGCAGTGTCAGGACTTGGAAAGCTCTGCAGACAAGGCTGAGATGCCTGACCAGGTGCAGTAGGCAATGAGGAGCCTCAGAAGGTTCGAAAGCCTTCACCCAGCAACCCTCCCACCTGCATTTCAAGCTTCCCAGTGCTCTGGAGCTACCTGGTCTCACTGTCATCTAGTTGCTGACAGACCCACTAACAATTATTCCTTATGTTCTTATAGCATGTGACAGTTCACAATACATTGTCAATATATTAGCTCACTCATATAAGATGTTCCAGTGAGTTAACTGGCCCCATGAGATATTTGTATTTTTGAAGTGATCTTCAGAGAAAGAGTAATATTTACCCCTAAAGAGTAATACTTGAAGTGATCTTCAGAGAAAGAGTAATATTAACCTCAAATAGGATTTCAGACCTTCAGGGAGGATGTATTTTTGGTCAGGAGTTCCTTCCCTAGACCTCTCCAGTTTTGTCTGTGCAAAGGCTGGGTGCCTACCTGACCGCCTGGATTCTCCTTCTGATCTCCCTTGATGTCTGGAGCAGGGGCTGGTGTGACCGTGACCGCAGGGAGCTTGGCTGGCTCCTCCTCTTTAAAGGATAAACATGGGTTACATCAGAAGAGTGCACAAGGTTCTAAGGGAAGCTGGCGTAAGTGGCTACAGGGCTATTGGACTATAAGGTTTCTGAAGGTTTATTTGGGGGAATTTCTTGTTGGTAGGAAAAGTAAGGTGATGTGAATTGTTATTGCCCTGACCTATCTGCAGATGAGAAGACAGTTGGCAAGTGACCATCCGTGCTCCCCTATAATTCATAGACATTTCCATCCTGGCTATTGTGGCCAAGGATGCTACCAACAGCTGGGCAGCCAGAACAGAGAGAAGGCAAAGCTCCCAGCACTCAGAGAATGACCCTTTGGGAAAGATCCTGCTGATTCCAAAAGCAGCAGCTTTTGAAGGCTTGGAACAGGACTGACGGGAAGGGAAACTTGGAACGGGTTCTCTCACTTCTTGGCTGTGTGGCTTTGGGAAGTCATTTGACCTCTCTGAGCCTCTTGTTTATAGGATGGGAAGAATGACTGCTGTTCCACCTCCCTCCAGGGTTTGCTGAGTGGATCAGGCAGTCCTGGTGTGCCGTGCAGAGCCCACATGGCAGTGGCTGTCCCATTTTCTCAGTCCTAGCTGCCACACAGATACCGGATTTCTGTGACACCAGACCCCTGGTAGTTGCTGATTTCAGACCAATAACGAGCAACATTGTCCTTGTACAGAAGAGACAGGAAGAAGAAATAAAGTCCCATAGTCTCATTTGGGATGAGATTCAGCAAAAAGAAGTGGAAGTTCAACAACCCCCTAGCCTTCCCTTGCCTATCCCAGCTGTGGAAAATGGAGAGGAAGCTGTATGGGGCCACTCTCAGACCAGCAGCCATGTCAAAAAGACAGTACCTGGGAAGGAGGAGTCTGGAGTGGAACGGTGATCAGGGCAACACCCGACCATCACCCTAACTGACTGGCTCACAGAGGCCAAAGATGTGACTCAGCCCCTGGCCTGGCTGGCTGCCACCTCCAGGCCAAGCTCACTACTGACAGCAGGGAGAGAGGGGCAGGAGAAAACCCACTGCTCTGGCCATCCTCTCACCTTCTGGTTTACTTTCTGATTTGGCCTGGGGTTGGGCTCTGGCCTCTTGATTCAAGCTGTCCTCCTCCTTCTCCTCGGCAAGGCGAACTGCAAATGAGACAGGACATACATCTTACCTGGAATCATAGGATAGTCCCTGCCATGCTCTTTCAGTTAGGACAGTCAGCTGAGCAGCCAGAGGGCAGCTGCAGAGCACGGGAAAAGGCTGCCATGGGCGTTGTGACATCTGGATTCTGATCCCGCGAGGCCTAGTTGTGGTGCCTAATTCCCAAAGTTCTGTTTACATTCTCTGCATTGTCACTGACTGGCTGTGACCTAGGGTAAGTCACTTCCCTTCTCAAGGCCTATTTCCTCTCTGGTAAAATGACATGGTTGGACTCAGGGCCAAGAAATAGGATTTATTTCCTTTGCAAGCTCAAGTGACGGCCTGCTTGGATACTGAATTGAGGAGGACTCTAACCCAAATTTTGTAGGAAAGTAGCATGATTGATTGGTAATGTCTGTGATGGACATGGAATGGAGAAATAATTGCAGGGAGATGTTTTTGCCATCCTTGGACAATATTATCTTTGTAGCTTACTTTCTATGAATCTACTAGAAGCTTTGTTATAGCTCCAGGGGCACGACTGATGGCCATGTTCATAAGCCTTCCCTCTCCAGTGGAAAAGGGGAAATGGTTCACCAACAAGCTCTCGGATACACCCTTTTTGACCTGAGGCACAAGAAGAGCCCGAGAAGGGCCTCCTTCAGATCCCTATGCACATGCTTTGCTGGAGGCCCACAGGGCAGCATGCACAGAATTGTGCTGCCCTGATTTCCAGGCGAGAAACATGGGACAGCAACTCCCTTTCACCAGGACTATGTGCCAGGAAACATGCAAAGTGCTTTATGTGTATAATTTCAAGGTGAGAAGGGAAGAAGGAACAAGGCTGAGACGAAGGAGCCCACAGCTGTGTGGCCTGGGAGGGTGAGGGCAGTGGTGCAAGTGAAGAACAAAGCGGTGTCATGGGATCTATGGGCTCTATTCTGAATTTAGGCTGGCTGTGCCCCATGAGCACTGCGTGACTTTGGGAAGCCTGCGTGCCGTCACTAAGCCTTAGCATCCTCTCTAAAAAGGCAATACCGTCATATCCTCAGGGAACTGATGTGATGAGGGTCCATGAGACAAAATAAATAAAAACACTTTTACTGCTGCAAATGTGGCCTCACTCATATTGTTACTTTAGCACGGATTCTGAAGCCTGATGACCTGGGTTTGAATCCTAGTTCTGCCACTTGCACTATAGCTGTGGACCTAACTGGGTGATTCCTTAAGCTCTCTGTACTTCAGATTCTCCATCTGTAAACTCTTCCAGAGTTGGTGACAGAGTAAATGAATGTATATAGGAATATGGTCAAAACAGTGTCTGGCACCTAGAAAGCACTATATAACTTTTAGCTGTAACAACAACAACAACGGTGAAAACAAATTGACAAGAGTAGTTGACAGCGGCTGTCCCACCTGGGAAGCAACCCCACAGTGATGATGCCCAGCCTTCCAGAGGGTCCGAGTTAGAAGGAGCCCTGGACATCATCTAGTCCATAATACAGATGGACCGAGAGGAAAGGGAGAAGCTGGAAAATGCAATCTGGGAAGCTGGGTGGATCAAAGCCTCTGCCTGGCTCCAGGACAGGTAGGAAACAGATAAATGGGTCTGGAATTTCCTCCTCTCTTCCTGTCTCCTAAACTCTCAGAGTGAGTTCAGCTGCAGCTGGCTCTGCAATAAGCTCCATGGGTAGAGCCACCACTATGACACGTGTGGTCCCTCGAAATGGCCTGGTGGGCCTGGGTCCTCCTCAGAACTGAGAGGTCGGGGGCCAACACACCTTCGTCCTGACAACCCCAGTGCCCCCTTGGCACTAATCAAACCCTGAAGTCTTCTGTTGAGCAATGTGTAGCTGCTGTCCCAGGAGGGCTCCCTTGGTTCTGGTGTTGGCACTGAGAATATCTGCTGACTGTTGCTGGAAGGGCTCGCCATAAACACAAGCTTCCCCCTTTCCTTCTCATCCTCATCACAGCCTAGCCTCTCACTTCCCATGTTACTGAGGAAAGCAGATCAGCTGCAGGGTCTCCCCCACCCTGTCTCACACACATCCAAGTGAAATCACCAGAAGAGGCATGGGACCCTGGAGAGGAAAAGCCCCTTTACAGGGAAGGTGAGAGTTCAGACCCCAGGAAATGTCTTTTCCACAGATCAGCTCTGTGGAAAGAGCTGGAACACCTGGAAAGAGTGGAAACATCTACACGGCCATCTGGAAACAGCATATGAAAACACAAATGTGCATCTAGAGAGCCTGGGGAACAAAGGCCCCCATCACCACCCTGCATGGTCCCTGCCCCTCCCGAATGTCGTCTCAGGGTGTCGAATCAGGCTGGGCTCTTGAGCATGACTGAATCCCAGAGGACATCTGCAGTCATGCACTGTGAGAGCCATTCCATGCCCGGTAGACACTCGGAGACAATGTAGCAACATGCTTGCCCTCCCTGGGATGATCGCTGCTGGCTCCTGGGCACTCGTTTCCTCACATGCCTCTCCCCTCTCAGCATGGCCGGATCATCGCTTTAGCATCAGTCTCCTCTGACCTCAGCCTGGCCTGAACATCACGTAATCCTGTTAAGACAAGTAGGCCAGCTGGAGGCTGTTGGTCACGGAGGTGCCCAGCTGGGGGCCCTCCAGTCTCATCCAAGAGAAGGTCTTTACATCAGGACTTTGCTAGAGTCAGTGATTCCTCTGGGAGTAGCCACTGATGACCCAGAGATACAGCTTTCCTCATGGGGCCCTGGCCAGAGCACCCCCAGCATTCATCACCAGAAGCTGTCAGGGGCTGCAGCTTCCATTCTGCAAACCCGAGGTACTATTTTTCTAGAGCTGACATTTGGGGGTGGCCTCTCTCACAATGTCTTCTGAGGTTTACCTTGAGGAATTGCTTTTTATTTTTTCTTTTCTCTCTCTTTTTTTCTAACAGCTCCATTAGCAGCTTAATTTTTTTCTCCCTTTCTCTCTCCCTCTGTTCTTACCTTGAGGAATTCCTAAGGAAGGTTTCATCACTTGTCTTTGATGCAGCTTTTCACAGTATGGTTTATTTATTTATTTATTTAGAGATGGAGTCTCACTCTGTCGCCCAGGCTAGAGCTCAGTGGCACGATCTCAGCTCACTGCAACCTCCGCCTCCTGGATTCAAGCGATTCTCCTGCCTCAGCCTCCTGAGTAGCTGGGACTACAGGTGTGTGCCACCACGCCCAGCTAATCTTTGTGTTTTTAGTAGAGACAGGGTTTTACCATGTTGCCCAGGATGGTCTCGATTTCTTGACCTCGTGATCCGCCCACCTTGGCCTCCCAAAGTGCTGGGATTACAGGTGTGAGCCACCGTGCCCAGCCTTTTTAAAAATTGTTTGTTTGTTTGTTTGTTTGTTTGAGATGGAGTCTCACTCTGTAGCCTAGGCTGGAGTGCAGTGGCTCAATCTCGGCTCACTACAACCTCCACCTCCTGAGTTCAAGCGATTCTCCTATCTCAGCCTCCCAAGCAGCTGGGATTACAGGCGCCCGCCACCAAGCCCGGCTAATTTTTTTGTATTTTATTAGAGACAAAGTTTCACCGTGTTGCCCAGGCTGGTCTCAAACTCCTGAGCTCAGGCAATCCACCTACCCTGGCCTCCAAAAATGCTAGGATTATAGGTGTGTGCCACTGCGCCTGGCTGGTATTTTTTTTTTTTTAATTTAAACAACTGACAACTCAATATTGTCTCTGAAAATGACTTCAGAGCCTAAAGAAAATTCTGAGCCCCCAAAATTTGTCCTTGAGCCAGAAAGGTCAGTCAGAGTGCTCCCTGGGACTCAATGGATCATTCTGTGGTGTCATATTCAGCTCAGCCCTCAGCCCTCCTGCCCAACTGCAGTCCAAGCCCTTGGCTTTTGCCCAAAGGCTAGCCTTTCCTTGATGGGCCTCCTGGCTGGGTTCCGGTTCTGCACCAGACCCCCAGAGATGGGGGAGCTCAAGGAGAGCAGGAGGGTAGCTGAGGAGTGCCTTTTAGGGGTCTGAGATGCAGGTTGGGGACAGCTCTTGGGGGAAGAGAAGCAGAAGGCAGGATTTGGTAAGGTGGACAGTGAGAATCTCAGCCACTGCCACCATTTGTCAAATTGGACAACAGCCCCCACTGTACTTTGGATCCTGCTCTTACCTTCGTCACCCTTAAAAGGGTGCTGGCAGTTTCCAGGGTGTCCTTTGGGATTCCTGACTTGGGGAGGAGGTAGCAGGTTTCCTAGGACTCCAGAGTTGAATATAAAGCAAAAGGAAGTGCCACTAAGAACTTCTGGGCTTTGGGACCCTACAAGAGGTGTCCCCACAAGCAGCCCAGGCCAGTCAGCCTGGGCCAAGCTGCCTGGCTAGACACTCTCCATGGAACACTGGGGCTGACTCTTGGGCAGTGGGCTTTACAGGGCAGCCCCAACCCAAACCTGTGCAGAGCACACGGTACTCATAGCCTAACTGCAGGTTAACGCCTGCATTTTACAGGGAGGGACAGAGGCAGGGAAGTGGGATGTGGATACCTAAGGACCTTAGCCTCTGTGTTCCTTGTTGCCCTCTCTTGGTGAGTCCCCTGTCTTGGTCTCTACCCTCTTTCCCAGACTGTCTGACTTTTACTACTTTCCTCTGCTTATTCTCTCTTCCCACCCGCTCCTCACTGCCTCTCGGATTTTCAGGTCCCAGTTCGTCTCCAGCTGCAGGAGGGAAGGAGTGGATGGGGCAGACCACACAGGCCTGGAGAGGCCTTGCTTACCTTCCCTCAAGGGGTCCAGGCTGTGGAGCATAAGCTGGTAGATGGTGCTGCGGATGGTGCTGTTGTGCAGAGAGGTCGAGCTGCTCCCTCGGGTCAGCAAGGACGGGAGCTGAGCAAGAGGAGAGCCGCACAGGCCTCAGTGGGTCCCTGTCCAAGCCAGGGGAGGAACCACACGAGGGCATCACTAACCTTGCCTCTTTCCCATAAAAATCAGGGAGAAAGCACAGATGCCTTATCCTGACCTCCCCTCTTCCTCCACCTCCAACCAGGAGAGTTACACTACTTTCTTTCTCAGCCTCCCATCAGCTCTTCCAGGACTATTTTGTTCTATATACTGAATAATTTCCCAAGGTCTCCACAGGGAGCAACCTGGTATATTAGGGATATCATGTTACCAAGGGTTTGCACATCCCTGCAAGTACACCCTCAGAAACACTCCCTCACCCACACACCACACAGACAGACCCACTACACATGGCTACAGCCCTTTACAGTCCATATTATCACGTTTTATCATTGCCCCACTCCCAGAGATAAGCAAAGCTGTGATCCCCATCTATGGAAAAGGAAAGGAAAACTCAAAGAAGCTAGGTGCCTAAGCCAAGGTCATGCGGGAAGTAAACAAAAGAGTCAGACTGGTACCCAGGTCTTCTGTGGTCTTCTGATTCCCAGTTCAGTTTGTTTGTTTCTTTTCTGCCCACGTGCTCAGACCCTCACAGGTACACACACACACACACCCCGATACTGTACAGACACAGATGTGACACTTATTCATAGTGACACATATAGAAATATCATCTGAGTTACAATGGAACATCCAAAGACAATGCTTCCACACTTGCTGAGTCCTCCCTCCCTCCTCCTCTTCTTTCTCCCTCCTTTCTTCCCCCTCATCCCTCTGATCTGAACTCTTCTGCCATCTAGTGACTGTGGTGCCACAGTACTTCACCACAAGTTTAGAGATTTTCTTTGGATGGGGGAGGTTCTTTAGGTTCAGGTTTGGAACTCCTTTCAAAGTTCCCCATAATTCTTTGCAGATACTTCATAGTCTGTAAACAGCGAAGGCACAGTTTTTCAGAAACCTTAGACTCCTGCCCTCTCCAGTTCCCCTGCTATCTTTCTCTTAGTTCTGGGGCATTCCAAAGCCATAGGTAATCCGGCTTTTATATCAATCATACAGTGTTGGGCTGTACACTCGGACCTGAATTCATCTAGTCCAAACAGTCATTTTACAGATGCAGAATCTGAAGCCCAAGGTCACACAGCAAGCTAATGGCAGAGCGGACTATAACATTTCAGACTTAGCTCCCAAACTAGCACCTCCTCAAAGGCCATCTAGAGGTGAGAGTTCTCAGAAAAGGAGCCCTCTCCTCCCTTGCCTCACCCTGGCAGCGCTCCCAGGAGCTTCCTAGGCCTGAGCACAGCCAGGGTCCCCAGCTCAGGGCCCCAATACCCCAGGTCTGTGACCATCCACTGAGACCCTGCCTCCCCACTGTGCAGACTCCATACAGCACCCACCTTCAGCTTCTTGTTATCCTGTAGCTCATCCATCGCAATGGCCCCATCGCCCGGCTGCAAACAGGGAGAGGAGTCACAAGATGTTGTGGCGAGACCCTCACTTTCTCCCTACATCCCTCTCTCCATGAAAGTCCTCAGGTTGAAATAACGAAACGCACTCAGAGATAATCTGGTCTCAGAAAATGTTTCAACATGCTCCATCCCTCCAGTCTGACCTTCTATAATCTGGCTTCACTCTGCAATGCAGTATCCCTAGTCGAGTGTGTCCACTCCATAGTCCAGTGGCACCAACTGTATTTGGGTTTCTGAAATGTGCCATCCTCTTCACCCACCTCAAAACCCTCATCACAGGGCCCCTCGACCCCCGTCCATAATGCTTTTTCCCTCCTCAGGCTTCTGGTCTCCACTTAAGTGTCACCTTCCTCTGGGAAGCCATGTATAATCCTTTTATAGGCCCCTGTTCTTTTCCTTCACAGCACTTTCCCCTATTTATTTGGGGAAATAAGTCAACTGCCCCACTAGCATCTTGAAGGTAGACTATTTTATTCACCACTGTGTGGCCAGCATGAGAACACTGCCCAGCACTTAGCAAGAGCTCAATAAATATTTATTAAATGAATGAATAAATGAAAATTAACTGTCCTCTAAATACACTTAATCTATTCTAACTCTTGTTCCCTTGTTCATCATGCCTTTTCCTCCTGCCTAAAATGCCTTCTCCGTTCCTTTCTTTCTTCTCAAATCTTATCCATTTTTTATAAAATTCAGGGTGAGTTCTTGTATAAAGCTTTCCCAAATGCCCTTTCCATGCCCCCTCCCATCCTCCCTTCAGCTTACTACAATACTTCTCTCCTGGAAAGCTGTATAACAGTGAGCACATTCTGTGATACTAAAATCAGCTGTGTGCTCAGGTAAGTGCTAGTGTTTTGGGAAAGCTATGGGGCAGCCAGCTGGGAAGTGGGACAGCCCTAGACAATCTAAGACGAAGAAGCATTAAGCCTATGTATTTACTGTCTGAACCACTGGCTTGCCACTTTACACTCACAGCCTTGTAATACCATTTGAACTTTTTTCAAAAAAAGTGCTGTTTAACTTTTCACTGCATGAATTGTCTACCAGCTACATGTAGACTCTACCTTTTTTTTTTTTTTTTTTTTTTTTGCCATGTAATGAACTTACAGTCATCTCTGTTTCCCTTCCTTGTAGCACAGTGTCTTACTGAGCACAGGAGGTACTCAGTAAAGGTGACCTGAATGAGTAGACACTCCCAAGTGACCTTTAGTGCTTTTGTTTTATTATTATTATTATTATTATTATTATTATTATTATTTTGAGATGGAGTCTCTATCACCCAGGCTGGAGTGCAATGGTGCAATATCACCTCACTGCAACCTCCCCTCCTGGGTTCAAGCGATTCTCCTGCCTCAGCCTCCCAAGTAGCTGGGATTACAGATGTTTGCCACCATACCCGGCTAAATTTTGTATTTTTAGTAGAGATGGGGTTTCACCATGTTGGCCAGGCTGGTCTTGAACTCCTGACCTCAGTTGATCCACCCGCCTTGGCCTCCCAAAGTGCTGGGATTACAGGCATGAGCCACTGCACTCAGCCTTATTATTTTTTTACAGAGTTTTGCTCTGTTGCCCAGGCTGGAGTGGAGTAGCACGATCATGGCTCATTGTGGCCTTGACTTCTTGGGCTCAAGCCATCTTCCCACCTCAGCCCCCCAAGTAGCTGGGACTACAGGCATGTACTATGACACCCGGCTAGTTTTTGTATTTTTTGTAGAGATGGGGTTTCACCATGTTGCCCAAGCTGGTCTCAAACTGTGCTCAAGTGACTCACCCACGTCTGCCTTCCAAAATGCTGGTATTACAGGTGTGAGTGACTAGCTACTTTTTTTGTTCTTTTGTAGACACTGGGTCTCTCTATGCTGTCCAGGCTGGTCTCGAACTCCTGGGGTCAAGCAGTCCTCCTGCTTCACCCCCACAAAGTGATGGGATCACAGGTGTGAGCCAGCACATCCAGCCTTTAGTGTTGTCTTTAAGTAGCAGGATCACAAACGGCTGCCCTCAGCAATCGTCTTTACCTTCTCATTGCTTCCCTCACCCCACCAACCTCCATGGCTAAACAAGAACTGAACTTGCTGCACTCCCTTCTTTGTTCAGCTCAGAAAATACAGAAAATACTGCTTGATCTAGGGCCACTCACCCACCCCTTCAACTTATTCATTCATTCAGTTCTTATTTACTGAGAACCTGCTATACTATTTATATGGTGCTATTCTGGTGGCTTTAGGGATACAAAGATGCTTAGGACATGGATTCTGTGTCCAGAAAGAAATTGAGGCCAGTGATAACACAGATGCATGACAAAGAAGAATGTGGTTCCTGAAATAAAAGGCATAGACAGGTGCTATGCTAGGATGGGCAAGGAAGCTTTCTGAGGTAGGTAGAATTTGAGTAACTTTGAAGGATTGGGGGAGGTTTGAATGTTTGAACACACATTGCTAAATGAATGAATGAACATAAAAATGAATGAAACAGAGTATAAACAACAAATCGGCATATGAAGGGGCCACTGTGCATTTTAAGAAATCCCCTCAACTCTTTCATGACACGCCTATAAGTTAACTGGGATATAAGAGGCTACAGCACTGACCCCATTGGCCCAGCCATCTCACTATTTCTCACATCTAACCCTCACCCAAAGAGTTATCTTTTTTTTTTTTTTTTTTTTTTTTTTTTTGAGACAGAGTCTCACTTTGTCGCCAGGCTGGAGTGCAGTGGCACGATCTCAGCTCACTGCAACCTCTGCCTCCCGGGTTCAAGTGATTCTCCTGCCTCAGCCTCCCAAGTAGCTGGGACTACAGGTGCGCACCACCAGGCCCAGCTAATTTTTGTATTTTTAGTAGAGACCGGGTTTCACCATATTGGTCAGGATGGTCTCGACCTCCTGACCTAGTGATCCACCCACCTCGGCCTCCCAAAGTGCTGGGATTACAGGCATGAGCCACTGCGCCTGGCCAAGAGTTCTCTTTAGAGGCAAAGAAAGAACTGTGAGGGTCCCGTCTACACTCTGGGGTGAAAGGTTCTGTACACCGAGGGGTAGGAGAGACTGATCTTTGCCCCATGGTGCACACCCCTAATGGTTTCTCTGCCATTCAGATGTATTCAAGCCAAAATACCTTTCTAAGGATTCATCGTTCATGGCTAATTTCAGAATGCACTTCTAACTTTCTGAAGTCTTTCACATCCATTTTCTTATTTAATATGACTAACTCTGTGAAATAGACAACACTCATATTATTGTAGCTATTTTGCTAGATGAGAAAACTGAGATGTAGAATGATTCCATCACTTACCCACACTCACAAAGATGGTGACAGAATCCTGTCTTCTCTTTTTTTTCTTTTTGTTTAGAACCCTGATCTTATCTCCCTTCAGTTTTTTCTTTTTTTCTTTTTTTTTTCTTTGGTGCTTTTGATTTGGTTTTACTAAATCCCATTTATTTTCCCAAACATGAATAAGGAAATGAGGTCAAATCTATATTCCCTCGTGGCTCTATTTCATATTTCGACATTTCAGGCAAATAGACATGAATGTTCGTCAACATTTGGGTGTGGCGAAATGTTGTGAACTCATGAGTAACAGCACTGGCAAGTAGGTGCTTTCTGAATATGCCCTTTTCACAAACACATTCACCTCTCACATCACAACATTCTCCCTGCTCTTTCTTCAGCCCAGTTACCCCCACTTTCTTCTCCTTACAATTAGCAAGAGGCTGAGGTAACAGAAGAGGATGTCTTCATGCCTCTTGCTGAAGATGAGCAATGGGATCCTTTGCAGCTGTTTATAGGAACTTCAGGTGGCAAACCATGGTAGCCCCTAGATGGCTTGTCCTCCTGACCTCCATTTGCTATTTCCCACTGATACAGCAATTCCTCTTCTCAACCATCCATAACACATTTCCTGAACTAAACATGTTAGTCTTAAATTTTTTAAAAACATTTATTCAACAAATATTTATTGAATCCCTTGTCCGAGCCCTACCTTCACCCAGATTCTCTCAGATAGAACACACTTCACTTTAGCCCTTCACTGAATACAGTATTACACCCCAATCCACTCCATTTGTCTATCCTGGAAACCCAGAAGTCTACCCAAATTCCTCCCTCCCTCACAGCCCACACCCAATTAGCTGTCAGACCTCCTTCCTGAGAGTTCTCACATTTCACCTTGTCTCTGCACTCTCCTGCCTGCAGTCCTGCACAGCCTCCTGACTTCTGATCTGTTCCTCTTCCAGTACATTCACCACCCCTTAGCCAGAGTGGGTTTCTGAGCAAAGCACATCATGTCCCTCCCAACACACTGGGAGCCCCACTGTCACCCAGTAAGAGTCCAAACTCCTTAACGTAGCGCAGCCTCCTGCTTACTTGCAGTGCACTATTGTCCAATAGAAATATAATGCAAGCCATATATGTAATTTTAATTTTTTAGTAGCCACATTTTTTAAAAGTAAAAGAAACAAGTGAAATTACTTTTTTTTACTTTTTTAGACGGAGTCTCACTCTGTCACCCAGGCTGGAGTGCAGTGGCGAGATCTCGGCTCACCGCAACCTCTGCCTCCCCGGTTCAAGCGATTCTCGTGCCTCAGCCTCCCGAGTAGCTGGGATTACAGGCGCCTGCTACCACGCCCGGCTAATTTTTGTATTCTTAGTAGAGATGAGGTTTCACCATGTTGACCAGGCTGGTGTCAAACTCCTGACCTCAGATGATCCACCCACCTCAGCCTCCCAAAGTGCTGGAATCACAGGAGTGAGGCACTGTGCCCTGCCGTGAAATTAATTTTAATAATTACACTTTAACCTGATATGCCTGAAATACAATTTCAATATGTAATTAATATTACAAATACTGGGGTGTTTTACATCCATTTTTTCAGACTAAGCCTTTGAAACCCAGTGTATATATTAAACTCATAGCACATCACGAATTGGACTAGCTGCATTTCCAGGGCTCAACAGCTGTATGCAGCTGGTGGCTACAGTCTCTTCTTGCCCTCTCATTTCTCTGGTTTTTGCACATGCCTACGAGATTCCCTAGCCCTTCTATAGCCAGTGAATTCCTGCTTGTCCTTCAAGATTCACCTAAGTATCCCCTCCCCTAGGAAGCCTTCCCTGACCCTCTGGTCTGTTGAGATGTCGGCCCTCTGCAGTACTAAATCCCTCAGCATTTACCTATACCATTACACATGATAGTGTAAACTACTGCTTTACTTATCTGCCTTTCCCACTGAGAAGGATTTACCATGGAGATGATGAAGCTTAAGCTTCAGGGCTCATCACTCTCCTACACAAATCCCTTCCAAGGCCTGCACCTAATTTTGTGGCAATAGTTTTATATTCTTTTTCTTAGTGAGTATCGGGCCCCACAAAACCTAGACTAACTCCACCTCCTCCATTAGACTAAGCTCCTTGAGAGCTGGAACTGTGCTTTATTCAGACCTATCACAGGCCTCATACAAAGATGTTCAGTGAATGTTTGCTGAATGAATGTTGGGGTTCTTGAGGGATTACTACCAGACTATCTCTCTTTCAGATTAGCATCAGCCAATTCTTGATTTTAATTATCATACATTCGTTGGTGATTCACAGTTTTCTGTTTCCAGCCCAGACTTTGTTCCTGGGCTTCAGACTCATTTGTGCCACTGCCTCCCAGATATACCCACTTGGAAGTGACCTAAGCACCCAAACTCACTATTCCAAAGTGGGAACTCTTGAGTCTCCCTAAACTTATTATTCTTTCTCAGTGGATGGCACTACCATCCACCCTGCTGCTCAAGCCAAAAAGATCAGCAGCATCCTTGATTTTCCTGATTCTCTCACCCTCCATATCCACTTCACACCAAGTGCAGATAATTCTGTCTTAAAACATTCACAAATACATACACATATAAACAGCCCACAACAACCCCCTAACTGGACTCCCTGCTTCCACTTTTGCACACCTACAATTCATTCTCTACTCAGCAGCTAGGGCGGACTCTCATTACTTCATTCACCTGTTGAGCTTGAAATAAAATCCAGGCTGGGCGTGATGGCTCACACCTGTAATCCCAGCACTTTGGGAGGCCAAGGCAGGCAGATCACAAGGTCAAGAGATCAAGACCATCCTGGCCAACATAGTGAAACCCCTGTCTCTACTAAAAATACAAAAATTAGCCGGGTGTGGTGGCGTGCACCTGTAGCCCCAGCTACTTGGGAGGCTGAGGCAGGAGAATCGCTTGAACCCAGGAGGTGGAGGTTGCAATGAGCCGAGATTGCGCCACTGCACTCCAGCCTGGCGACAGAGTGAGACTTTGTCTCAAAAATAAAAATAAAATAAAATCCAAACTCTGTATCTGATGCACAGAATAATAATCTGATGCAAAAGTAATCATGATTTTTGCCATTAAAAGCAAAAGTAATGGCAAAAACCACGATTACTTTTGCACCAAACTAATAGCTCCCACCCTCTTCTCCAGTGGTATTCTGAACCCCTCTCCTTATTACTAACCACACTGGCCTTTATTCTTTCCTCTAATTTGCCAAGCTCTCTTTTCCAGCTCTGAGCTTTTGCAAATGCTGTTCCCCCTTCCAGAAATTCTTGTCAAAGGCCATGGGGTGGTTTCCCTTCTCATTCTGCAGATCTCTATTTGAAATTATTCTCCAAGAGACCTCCCCCACTCTCCCTCACTAAAGGGGGCCCACTATTATTTACAATCACTCTCTATTACATGCCGTGTTTATTTCCTTTACAGCACTTGTCATATGCTGAAATTAACATCTTAGTTTATTTTACTTGTTTATCATCCATATGTCCACTCCCTCACACTAAAAAAAATTCTGTTGGCTGTGTATTTCCAATTAATTCAGGTGGCAGAGCATCTAGACATCATGCTGTTCTCTGTAGAACACCATGAATATCTAGTTTCATATTGAATCCCATCACATGCACTAGGAGAAAATATTACTGGGTTGTATGAATGCATGTAAAATCTCAACTACAAGCTTACACATATCCATGAAAACAACAAACTGTTAAACTAGATGTGATCAGATGTTTGAGTTTTTCTGTTAATATTTGTTTCTTATGCATCCATTTTGTCATACGCTAGCACCCACTAGCAGGTGAACATTGAAAGCTTAAGATTTTTTTTTTTAATATTGTGGTTAGGTTTTGGTTTTGTTTTGTTTTGAGACAGAGTCTTGCTCTGTTGCCCAGGCCGGAGTGTAGTGGCATGACCTCAGCTCACTGCAACTTGCGCCTCCTGGGTTCCAGCAATTCTCCTGCCTCAACCTCCCAAGCAACTGCAATTACAGGTGCGTGCCACCATGCCTGGCAAATTTTTGTATTTTTAGTAGAGATGAGGTTTCACCTTGTTGGCCAGGCTGGTCTTGAACTCCTGGCCTCAAGTGATCCACCCACCTCAGCCTCCCAAAGTGCTGGGATTACAGGCGTGAGCCACCGCACCTGGCCAAAAGATTGAGAAAATTTTATGAAGAGAAACCCTAAAATTGAGCATTCTACTCTAGCATCTTTTCCTGACAATTAGAGGGAAGCTGATTATTATTCAAAGAGTCGAAGAAGGGAACCCCTCAGCCCAGGCTAGGGTGGGCCCTTTGGCAGCACAGTGAGTTCCAGCTGCTTCCTGCACACAGCCCCTTGCCTCGAAAGCAGGTAGCTGGCTCTACAGGTCACTGATAGAAGCCCTTAGGATAAATGCCAACCCTGATAAGAAAGGGGAGGACCAGTCCCTAAACAGGGAGCAGGTTTGTCTGCTTGAGGTCTTGTTGATTGGTTTAATTTTTAAAATCCTGCCAGGGACCAGGTGCGGTGGCTCACACCTGTAATCCCAGCACTTTGGGAGGTCAAGGTGAGAGGACTGCTTGAAGCCAGGAGTTTGAGACCAACCTGAGTAACACAGCGAGACACACCCCCAGATCCTCCCCACCCCCCCCTTCTCTACAAAAAGTTTTTGAAATTAGCTGGGTGTGGTGGCATGCACATGTAGTCCCAGCTACTCAGGAGGCTGAGGAGGGAGATTGCCTGAGTCTGGGAGGTCAAGGCTGTAGTGAGTCGTGCTTGTGCCACTGCACTCCAGCCTAGGCAACAGAGCAAGAACTTGTCTCAAAAATAAATAAATAAGTGCTTCCAGGATGAAAATAGCCCCCAGTGCATTTAGGAGAGAATGGCAGACTTTTCCCCAGGAGTATTCTAGAGGGAAGGGTGTGGGTATGGAGTTTTCAAAGGAGTCCCAACTAGGCTCTTTTCTCTGCTTTGCATCCCTTTTAGCCATTGGCTTTCCACAGGACTGTCTTGCTAATCATACACCTCATGCAGATGGCTGGTGCTTCCTGGCTAATCTAGTCAAGTATGAAGAAGGGCCCCTGCTGTCCTTCAAATACCAACAAGGCTTTTCAGCCAGCCTAGTGCCTCCGCTTTGCTGTCTGTTGGCTTTCCGTGACTATGCATGGTCAAGGCATGTCAGAGATTTATCATTTTTGGCCAGAACAAATACACTGAGAGCTTCAAAACCAAGTATACTTGAAAACTAAGTTTCAGAGAGAGAGCCTGTGCTCAGAATTAGACTGTGTTGATAACTACGCAAACATTTACCATTTCCTTATTGGGGTCATAAAAGGCATCCTCAAACCAATATATGTCAATCTGACAATGTTGTCCAAAATATTTTTAGCTTTGAATTTTTTCAGCCAGTGTCAACAGTGAGACTCTAAAATACTTACTATATGTCTATGTTCGATGCTAAGTCCTTTATTTTTTTTCTGGAAATATTCTTAAGTAAATTCTGATTAGAATCACTCCTAAAACACCTTTATCTTTATTCTAGATAATCAGGGCAGAATAAACAGTAAAGTGAAAGATCCTCAGATTCTGAGCTGTTGAGCTCAGAAATTCAACAGCTATCAGGTGGGTGAATATCCAGTAATAAAATGGATTGTTCTCTGCTGATTGTGTGTTTCCAAGTTGCTCAGGAAGAAGAATACCTGCAAATATGTTGCTCTTTGTAAAATACCACGTGGCCATTCCAATTAGTTTATTTATTATCTGTAGCTGCTTTCACACTACAAGGACAGAGTTCAGTAGCTTTGACAGAGACTATATGGCTTGCAAATCCGAAAATATTTACTGTCTGGACTTTTACAGAAAAAGTTTGCCAACTTCTGCATAGCTCATCCATTCACTTTACAGATGAGGAACCTAAGGCCTGTTTGAAAAGCAAAGTAACTTTGTAGCATTTTGCCCAGGGTTCACTTCACTGCAGTTAATTTTCTCTAGGCTTATCCCTTCTACTGGATACAATCTTTTTATTTCCCACACTGGCTTTCATTTAACTTAATAATAATGGTTTGTTGTATTGCATTGACTTGCCCAGGGTAACAGGAATAGTCAGCAGTGGAACATGGCTTAAAACCCAAATATACTGATTCCTGATCAATGGTAAGGATCACCAAGTAGCTGTGTAACTTTGGCTGAGTTAATTATCCTCTCTGAGCCTCAGTTTCCCCATCTGCAAGATGAAGGTAATCTATTCCTTGTATGGTTTTATGAGAAATTGTTAAGACAATGTATGTATGGAATAGGCTCTCTGTAAGCATGGATTCTCAACCCCTGACTCCTTTGTCTCACTAAACTGGAGTTCTGGAACTTTTGGGATTACCTGAGGAAACTGAACTAAATACTTATGGAACTTCTTCTAAGAACAAGACACTGGGCTTGGCCCTTTAGGAGGTACAAAAATTAGTTCCCCATCTAGTGGCAGTGATAAGCCTGATGTGACCAGACTTATGATCTGGTTAAAGGGAAATAAGGCATCCTTGAAGGGGTGATGACATTTAAAAAATGCTAAAGGGGCCAGGTGTGGTGGTTCATGACTGTAATTTCAGCAATTTGGGAAGCTGAGGCAGGAGGATCACTTAAGACCAGGAGTTTAAGACCAGCCTGGGCAACATGGTGAGGCGCCCATCTCTACAAAATATTAAAAATTAGCTAGGCATGGTGGCACATCCCAGCTACTAGGGAGGCTGAGGTGGGGACTGCTTGAGCCCAGGAGCTCTAGGCTGCAGTGAGCTATGAGTGCACCAGTGTACTCCAGCCTGGGCAACAGAACAAGACCCTGTCTCTTAAAAAAAAAAAAATTCATACTGGATCTATTTTGACAAATAAGAACAGAGATGTAATCATCCCTGTGCTTACTAATTGGCAAGGAGTTGCTACTAAAGCCCTCGAAGAGTCCCTTCAGTAGGTTATGTATTCTCTTTTGAAATCATGATTATGCTTCATTTGTCCCGCAAGCTTTTCTTTGATGGTCTAACTTAGATCAAATGGAAAGTTCAGAGTTTGTGGAGACTAAATAAAAGCAGAATTACTATGAGGGACTAGGAAGCAAGTCAGAGGCACTTTGGAAACTGCTGGCCTGTTGTACACCAAAGTATTAGGCATTTTCTTCAGAGGAGAATACCAGGACTTCATGGCCACCCCTGAGAACTTAGCAAGGCCTGCCCTAAGAACTGCATTAGGAGAGAGGTTCCTGTTTCCTTGTATTAAATTCTGTAATGCTCTAAGCCTTTCTTTTTGAAGTCTTTGGCTTCATGGAGGATAGTCTGGTGGGAAATAGCACTGAATGGGGAGTTAGAAGACTGGGTTCCTGTTCCAGTTCTGATACCTGCTGGCTGTATGACCCTGGGCGGGATATTTCCTTTTTGGACCATCTGCAAATGACACAGTAGAAGCTCAATTGACCAGATCAGACACATAACCATTGCGTTGGGTCCTGACAGAACTGAACTCACTTGGACATGGGACATTATCATAGAATGCTAGAGTTAGACGGGACCTTTCAGCGATTAGTTGGATTCTATCATTTCTCCTAGAGAGGGCAAAGGACCTGTCTATGGTCACACAATTCATTAGAGGCAGAATCAGATTAGAACCCAGGTTTCCTGGCTCTCTGTTCCATGCTTTGGCCAGAACAACATGTTATCTAAAAAGTCTTAAAGGAAGTGCATTTAATCTCCCTTGCCTCACATATCTCACAGACACATTGCTGAGTTTGGTCTCCATCCTGCTCACTCATCAAAACTGCTCTGGATTAAGTAGCTAAGTCCTTCCACTCTGTATGCAAAATTCTGCTCACACCAGCGGCTTCTCTGAGACCTGGAATAGGCAGGCTGTGAGCCAACCCTTACCCAAACTCACCCTTTGGGAGCAGGAGAGAAGTGGGGTCTGTGTTCCCTAAGATACCCTCACTTTAGAGTCTCAAGGAACAAAAAACTTGGAATGATCCGGGTGTGGTGGTATGTGCCTGTAGTCCCAGTTACTCCCAACCCAAAAAACCCAAAAAATTTTGGAATTAATTTTCAGAGATCACTTCTGCAATTAATCATCTTCCAGGTTATTGAATCATCCAATGAATTTAACAAGAAGGTCCCTCAAGTGAGCAGAGAAGTTCTTGGAAAGGAACTCATGGGTCAGGAGAAAGCCCTAGGATTGGTGCTCCTGGTGTCTGATCTCCAATGCGCACAGAGTGAGGGGCTCTGCCCCCAGGACTAGCTTGTCAGTGGATGAACAGAGTTCCCATCTTCTCTAATATTTTCAGAACAAAACAAAAATATAAAAGCCTCCCCCTTCTCAGACCCCATCCAAGTCTGAAATGTGAGCTAACGGGATTAAATGAAAATGAGGGTGCTAGCTAAACCCTGAACGCCATGCACATGGAAGAGATTATCATTTTTCCTCGCCTGGCATCTTCTTGGACATTCTCCAAAGCCCAACTCAAATATCATTTCCAAACACCTGGTCATACCAACCCGAGCTCAAATCTTGGTTCCACTGCCTATTTGCTGTGTGACCTTGAACATGTGGTTTAACGTCTTTAGGCTTCAGTTTCCTCTCCTGCAAATGGGGATCATAATATGACCAGTTTATAGGGTGATTAAGGGTTGAGCCAATGTCATGCTTACAAAGGTCCCAGCACAGTGCCTGGCAGAGAATAGGTACTCTATAAATGTTGAATAAATAGTAAGGGAACCAGAGCATTCATCTCTTGAGGTCTGATCCAGCACCTTCTCTTCGGGTCCTGGCTTCGCCACATCCTTTCATGTCAAAGGGGCTAGAGAGGCCTGAGCCAATTTGTCCTTACCTTGCTGAGGTCTCCTAAGGCCATGACCTTAGCCGCTGGCCTCCTGCTGAGCTGCTCCTTCACCCAGGCCTCGATTTGCTTGTTCCACTTCATGGTGAACACATAGAAGGCATAGGCCAGCAGCAGCAGCAGGCTCTCCCACCAGGCAATAAGGCTGTCCAGGAAGAAGAGGATGAGCATTATCAGGTCAAGGATGTAGAAGGAGACATCACGGAATAAGGGCCACCAGGTGAGGTTGAGGATCTCTCGGGAGAAGAGGGAACAAGTGCCAATGACAAAGAGAATGTTGAACACAGCAGAGCCCACAATGGTACCGATGCCCACGTTGCTGTGGGAAATGAAGACACCAATGAGGGAGGTGAAGAGCTCAGGGGCAGAGCCTCCAGCAGCCATGAATGTGGCGCCTGCCACATCCTCGGAGATCTGCAGCTTGTCTGTGATGACACCTAGGGCTGGAACGAAGTACTCATCGCAAACAATGGCCAAGGCCACAAACACATACATCATGCCAAAAATGTGCAGGACCACCCAGCCCTGCCGCCGCTCCTCCACACTGAACAGATCTGGGGGGTACTCTCCCTTGGGAGGGAGGTCTGGCAAGATGGGAGGCAGCACTGAGGGACTGGGACTGAGCTCCTCTGGGAGCAGGGCCGTTGTGAGGCTTGGGGAGGGAGTGGTGGGCGTGGCTGGGGTTGGCTTCACAACCACACAGTGATGGACCTGCGTGGTCAGCTTTGCCCTGACTGTGGGGGTTGTTGAGGTGCTGGGTGCTGTGTAAGGTTTCTTTTCCAGCCTCCAGACTGTGGTTGGGGCTGTTTCGATGGCTGACACACTGGTCCTCGGTGAGGGATTCCTGACACTCCAGGCAGCAGTGAAGGCTTTGGTTTCTGATGGGTTGCTGCCTGTCATGGTGCTTATTGTCACCTGCCCCTCAGAGGTGGCTGGGGTATGCGTCAGGACTGTTCCCTGGGGAGTCTTCAGGTTGTTCTTTCCCACTAACCCCCAGGGATGGGCTGAGCTGTTACTTTCCACTCTTCTGGGGGGAGACAGATTGTTTTTTTCCACGATGCTCCTTGGAGAAGTCAAGACGTTTGTTTCTACCTCATGTGTCAGAAAAGTTGGGGTGCTATCAACCATTCCCTTCGGAGTGGTTGGGGTGGTTTCCTCCATTATTCTCTTAAGAGAGTTGGTTTCCAGTATTTTATAGGTTGTTGTAATGTCACTGTCCTTCACTGTTGTCCTGGGGGTGATCGCATGGCTTGTTTCCGTTGTCATGAATGTGGATGAAGCGTAAGTGACTACTCTTCTACCACGTGGGGAAGGAGTATACGTCACCTTTTCCCTGACTTGAGTTGGGCTATAGCTCTTCATTTCTCCTGTGGCTGTTGGGGTATACTTTTTTACTATTTGTCTGCTTGAAGTTGAGGTGTAGTAAGTCAGTGTTCTGCTGGATGTTGGGGTGTCTTCCCTCCTTCTTTCTGTACCTGCTGCTGTTGGGCTATAATTATTCTTGGTTGTTGTTGGGATCATCTTGGCTGTCCTTTTAGGAATATCGGGAATATTCTCCACTGTCATGCTCAGTGTTGCTTCATCACTGCCCACTGAGGCTTGGGGTACCAGCATCTCGCCCCCCATTTCAGAGCTAGGTTTTGGAGGGTTGCTGCTCACCATCATCATCTCTTCACTGGGGAGGTCCCGGCTGGCCAGTTTTACAGGCTGATGAGAAGAGACTGCTGCCCACAATGAGGAAAGGCCCCGGGGTCTTCTAAGGTGCTGGTAGGTAGAACTGATGATCAACATTCCCAGTAGGAAGAGGAGGCGACTCCAAGGAAGCCGCTTTGTCCGGAGTAACCGCCTATCTTGCGGCCCCATCCTGATCAATTTCCCCATGCTGGCCAGTTATATCTGGTTACAGAAGGCCTCCCATTCTGTCCTAAGATGGAGGCTACTCTGGGATTCAGGGTGGTGATCAGAGATTTCTCCATGAAGCCCAGCCAGGGGGTATCCACAAACCTAGATGGTAGAAAAAGAGATTATTTACCACTAAGAGGAGATCTGGGATCCATAACAGCCTCATATGGAAAAAAGTGATAATAGAAGCCCCAGGAACACAAAAGTATAATGCATGGGGTCTTTGCAAGAGTAAACTACTCCTGTCCCCTGCTCCAGAGGAAAATGCCTACTCTTAAGAGAAAGAGTACCTAGGGGTCCTCTGTACTATGTAGGCCTGCCAGCAGCCCAGGTTCCTGAGCTGGGGCCTGAGTGCTCTATGGAGTCTCCCTGGGCTCTCAGCAAAAGATCTGCCAGTACTCTTCAGGTCCAAGCCTAAGATGCTGGGAGCTCAGTCATCCATAGCTGGTGCCAGGCCACAGGTCTCACCTTATCAAAGGCAGGAAGGAGGTAGGGAGATATGGCTTTAAGCTATAGACAAAAAGAGGCAGTAGTGGAGGGTATTGCCAGGGACATTAAGGCTCCATGTATTTTTTTGGACTGACTTAAAACAATTCCACCATCCAGAGTGGGCAAAGCTTAAAAGTTAATGTTATAGAGCTTCCCAGAGAATACAGCATGGTGGGAGGATCATGGGAAATGGAGTTGAAAGCCTAGACTCCCTGTTCTGCTGCTTACCAGCTGTGTCATCCTGGACAGGCTGAGCCTTGGTGCCTCATCTGTGAAATGGGCATGATAACATATATATTGGTTATGCAAATATAATCTCTGGAAGGACAATTGGGTAAGGGAAACTGAGGATCAAAGGTCAGAAGGCGACTTATTTTCACTGTATAGTCTGTTAGTTTGACCTTTTTATCATGTGCATGTTATAATATTTTAAATTTAATTTAAATTAAATTAGAATATGAATAATAACAGTGTCACAGGAATGTTGAGAGAGTAAAAACATATGAAAAGCATTGAACAGGCCAGGCATGGTGGCTCACGCCTGGAATCCCAGCACTTTGGGAGGCTGAGGCGGGCAGATCACTTGAGGTCAGGAGTTCAAGACCAGCCTGGCCAACATGGTGAAACCCTATCTCTGCTAAAAATACAAAAGTTAGCCAGGCATGGTGGCACATGCCTGTAATCCCAGGTGCACGGGAGGCTGAGACATGAGAATTGCTTGAACCTGGCAGGCAGTGGTTGCAGTGAGCTGAGATCGCACCATTGCTCTCCAGCCTGGGCAACAGAGCAAAACTCTGTCTCAAAGGAAAAAAAAAAAAAAAGAAAAGCACTGAACAGAAAGGTTAGTTTTACACAAGAATGAAGGAGGGAAGAACATGAAAGGCCCTCAAAGAGTCCTCATTTTATAAAGAAGGGTATTGAGGCCCACCCTAAGTAAGTATTTATTAAATCTCTAATTAATGTCCATACACTACTACAAAACAATAAATGGAAATGATTGGTTTTGCATATGATATATTAGAAGTGAGCTGAGTAACCCATGGAATCTGTCTGGTACAACTCTTCGTCTGAGATATGAAAACACAGAGGTACAGAGGAGATGTGACTTGCTTAACATCACACAGCTAGTGAGTAGCCAAGCAGATGAGCCTCCTAACTCCCCTTTCTTTCTTGCATGCCACACTAATTGGACATGCAAAGGCACTTGTCTTAAAAAGCAAGAGAGGGACAAGCAAAAGGAGATGTAGGAATAAGTGAACTTCCTTCTTTGTCCCTGATTTCTGTAATTTTCTTTCCACTATCTCCCTGCAGCCCCCCGATCCTTGCCATGAACTCAACACTTTGCAGCAAGCCCACTTGTATCTCCAACAGAAATTTCAGAGGGTCTCTCTCTTTCTGATGTTCCTGTGTTATGTAACAGAGCTGAGCTGGCACCCCAGCTGATCACTCCTACCTAATTACATCATTTACCTTCAGATCTTGGCATCTGGCTGTCTTCTCAGCTCTGGAAACTCGTCAGAATCCAAGATCTCAAAGAGTGGGTCTGAAGCTGAACAGCAGGGAACACCCCATTCTCCTGCCCCCAGCTCTCCTATGGAATCCTAATTCAAGGCAGGGTCAGGTATGAAGGGCAGCTCAGGGGAAGAATATCCGATCGTGGCTAATACCCACCTCCTCTAAGAAGCTTATCAGGGCATTGCACAAGTTCTGGGTCCCAGTGCGCCTGACCAAGCCTGAAAGAGTGGGCCTTCCACCAGGGACACAGATGGGCTCACTGTGGGCCCGCAAAGTCAGTGGAGGAACTGGGGAGATTTCTCAAACTTGTTTCTAAGCTATGAGAATGAGAGGTAGTCTAGGGTTTCCATGCTTAGATGGGGAAAGTTTTGGAAAGATTCAGAAGGTGCCTGGGGCTTAAGAGATCAGAAGGCCTCAGTTAGCATTAGGCTCGACTTGCTGCTGTGTGATTCTAATGTAACCTACAAGTAAATGTGGGGATAATAATATCTGTCCTACCTATCTGTAAGGTGAATGTGAGAATCAAAATAAAAAACAAAGATTATAGAGAAAACACCATGCAAACTTCAAAGCAATTCATACATGAAATCTATTTTATTAGGCCTAAAGGAAATCCTTGGTGTAGAGGGCACTAACGGATCTCCCCAGAGCAGGCTGGGACATCCCAAGATACCTGAGGAGTTGGCATGCTGAGCTCCCTGCACCTCTAGTCCATGACTTGGAGCTGATCAAAGTGGGAGTAGGGTAAGGTAGTGGGGATCTCGTCATCCTAACCATTGATCTGGAAGCCATTTCAATCATTCAGCTAACTCGGCCTGATATTTACTGACTGTCCCTTTCTCCCTTTCCTGTTTCCTCCAGAGTACCTGGGTGCGTGATGCTTTGGGTTACTTTCATCTGAAATAGCAGGTAATCCTCACAGCCTCACCTCTGCCCTGCTTCACCTTGAGTGGCCTGGAACAGTAAGAAGGTCACCAGATCCCTCTGCTGAAGCCTACAGGAGTGCCCACCCACTGTGGAAGAGTTGGCTTCATCTCTGAGTATGCTGGGGTCACTCTGGATGTTGGAAGCCTGGGGTCAGGGCCTAAGGTCTGCTAGTTACACGTCCTTGCCTTTATGCTGCTGTGGGCAGAACCAAACCTAGTTCTTTCCCTTTTCATGCCACTGTGTAACACAGTCTCAAACTGGCCCAGAAAGATGAAAAAAGGAACATAATTCACAAAGTAAAATGAGTGATCTTTTTTTCTGAAACAACTCCTCTACATTTACAATGTTGTCAATATAAAAAATTCAGGGGAGAAGGAAATCCTCAGAAAAGTGATTCCTTTCTCTCATATATTCATAAATGTTGCCAAGGAGTTCTTCCTGGAGTCTAACCTAAATCCTACCTGTTGGGGGTAAACACAGCTTCTTCTGTCTTATTATCATGGGATTCTGGCACATTTTGAAATTCAGCAGGAAATTTGGCTGCTCAACCAAGAATGGAAGCATCCTCTGTACTAGCCATGTGAGTTTGGACAAGTTATTTAACTTCTCAGTTGCTATAAACCTCTCATCCTGTAAAATGAGAATGATAATGTCATTACCTGTTTGATAGGGTTGTTGTGGGGATTAACTAATTTGTAAAACATATTAACAGTGCCGGGTACTATTGTTGTTGTTATTCTGCTTTTAGGTATCACAATCAGATTGTGTTAGAGGGGTCAGCAGGTATCACAATCAGATTGTGTTAGAGGGGTCAGCAGGTCTCCATGCATTTCACTGTTACAACGTTCTATTGTGCATTTATTTGTGCAATCACCTGATTAATGTGTACAACTCTTACTAGAGCGGGTGAACTCCAAGAAGACAGGGACCTTGCCTGTCTTATTCATCACTGAATCCCCAGAGCCCAGAACAGTGCCTGGCAAACAATGAATGTATTTAATAAATAAATTTACTTATAAATAAATTTATTTATTAAATATATTTAATTTATATATTTATTTATATTATAAACATATTTATTAAATTAAATATATTTAATATATATTAAACATAAAAAGCATAACCCAGTGAGGAAGATGCTCAGAGATGGAGCCCCTGAGGGGATGGAGAGGGGAATGCCCACTTGAAAAGTTCATGACCTTTTGAGAGCAAATGGCTGGAGAATGGCCAGCACCACTGAGAAGGGGAAGCTGATCTGCTTTGCTCTATAAAATTGCCTCATTTTATACCCTCCCCTGGAACAGGATGGAAGAACTGATGGGGCAGATCTGGCTCTGACCCTCACGATAAAATAAGGGGGTGAGGAAGGCAGATCTTAGAGGTTTGGCAGGACAGCAAGGAGGCCTTTCCTTGCCCTCCAAAACTCTAGGCCTTTCCTAACTTTTATTAAAACAGAAAGAAGAGGGAACGAGACTTTTCATCTGACATAGAGGGTTTGTGGCTAAGGCTGGTTTATTTCTGGGCCTACATCAGGAGTTGCAACCGACTCTACAGTTGTACAGTGGAAAGTAGACAAGATTTGAAAGGGTCGCAAATTTTATTTCTTTTGTGTTTTTTTTTAACTGGCAAACAGCAAGCATTGATGGGTTGCAAATGTTAATGCCTTTAGGTCCTGGGTAGATAAAAATAAGTTACATCAATCATTTTCTAAGTAACTGGGGAGTGCTGGGGGCTATTTCTGGACAGAGAATAAATGACCAAACGATAGGTATTCCAATGTCAAACAATTTAAAAATATTAAGAAGCAAACAAATGAGTCTGAGGGCTGAATCTAACCTACAGGTACTGCTTTGAAACCTCTAATAAAGTAACAAGTCTGACGAGGAGCAAGCCTAAGATCTCTCATTCTCAGCTTCCTCATTTATGAAACCAGGAAAGACAAGCTTCCTCATGGAATTGCTATTAGAGTAACAGTGAGAGGATCTGTGGAAAAGCACTTTGATCTGTCCAACCTGTACAATGTCACAGCCTAAGGCCTTTTGTTTCTATTGTTTTATTTGTGCATATTATATTGTTTATAGGATTAAAAATGGCTGTATAGTTGTCACTGGTGGAAGACAACAAAATAAGTCCCCAAACATCCTATGATACATCTTTACAAGCCAGTGGCTAGAACCATACCTGAGACAGGGAGATGCAGGTGGTGGCACTTCACACTGAGTGCAGCTCAGAGACAGGATTTCATCCTGACAGCCAAGTGCCCTTCTGGTGAGGCCAGAGGCCTAGAGAAAAGGTCAGAGAGGTGATTTCAGAGGACTTCAGTGTGGCCAAGCAGGAAACCACACAGTCCCAGTATGATTCACAAAGCCCCTCAAAGTAAGAGAAACAGCCCACTAAGTAAAACTCCCATGTCAAATCTGACATTATAAAGGAATGATGATTGAGGCACAGCAAGATACCTTTTTTTTTCCTGTAAGCTGACAAAGAGTAAGAAATTTAAATAACACCCAATGCCAACGAAGATACCGGTGAGGATGTGTAAATCAGGTATAGCAGCCCAAGTGACCTTGTTAAACTGTAAATCAGATCATGTCCCTCCTGTATGCCAGACTTTCCAGTGGCTTCCCACCTCAATTGGAGAAAAAGCCCCTATATTAGTCTACCAGGCCCTTTCCAGCTTTGCTTGTAGTAGCAAAAACTGAAATCTAAATGTCAATAGGAAACTGATTACATAAATGATAGTAGCACATCTTTACGACAGTCAATTATATATAGCAGTTAAAAGGAATGAATGTGATGCCCAAGATATATTAATAAATCAATAACAATAAAAGCAAGATGCAGAACAGTACATATAATATTGTTGCATTTAGGTAGAAAGTATTATATATGTTATATAGTATATATAATATATATATACACATACACATATATACATACATATGTAGAGACAATTTTGCAAAGCATATGTAAGAATGGCTATACTTCTGTCACCAATAGATATAGAATGAACAAAAACAAACGACTCTGATATTTCACTTCTCCAACCCAGTAGCTAGAATCATACTTGAGGCACGGATATATGTATGGTTGCTTCTAAGAAAGCAAATGCTTATTTTTCACTTCATCTATTTTGAAACTTTGAATTTTGCCTGATGCAGTGGTACACTCCTGTAATCCCAGCACTTTGGGAGACTGAGAAGGGAGGATTGCTTGAGAACAGGAGTTCAAGACCATCCTGGGCAACATAACAAGACCCTGTCTCTAGTAAAAGAAGTATTTATGGCAAACCCACAGCCAATATCATACTGAATGGGCAAAAACTGGAAGCATTCCCTTTGAAAACCGGCACAAGACAAGGATGCCCTCTCTCACCACTCCTATTCAACATAGTGTTGGAAGTTCTGGCCAGGGCAATCAGGCAAGACAAAGAAATAAAGGGTATTCAATTAGGAACTAAGGAAGTCAAATTGTCCCTGTTTGCAGATGACATGATTGTATATTTAAAAAACCCCATCATCTCAGCCCAAAATCTCCTTAAGCTGATAAGCAACTTCAGCAAAGTCTCAGGATACAAAATCAATGTGCAAAAATCACAAGCATTCCTGTTCACCATTAACGGACAAACAGAGCCAAACCATGAGTGAACTCCTGTTCACAATTTCTACAAAGAGAATAAAATACCTAGGAATACAACTTACAAGGGATGTGAAGGACCTCTTCAAGGAGAACTACAAACCATTGCTCAATAAAATAAAAGAGAACACAAACAAATGGAAGAATATTCTATGCTCATGGATAGGAAGAATCAATATCGTGAAAATGGCCATACTGCCCAAAGTAATTTATAGATTCAATGCCATCCCCATCAAACTACCAATGACTTTCTTCACAGAATTGGAAAAAACTACTTTAAAATTCATATGGAACCAAAAAAGAGCCTGCATTGCCAAGGCAATCCTAAGCAAAAAAAACAAAGCTGGAGGCATCATGCTACCTGACTTCAAACTATACTACCAGACCACAGTAACCAAAACAGCATGGTACTGGTACCAAAACAGATAGATAGACCAATGGAACAGAACAGAGGCCTCAGAAATAGCACCACACATCTACAACCATCTGATCTTTGACAAACCTGACAAAAACAAGCAATGGGGAATGGATTCCCTATTTAATAAATGGTGCTTGGAAAATTGGCTAGCCATACGTAGAAAGCTGAAACTGGATCCCTTCCTTACAACTGACACAAAAATTAATTCAAGATAGATTAAAGACTTAAATGTTAGACCTAAAACCGTAAAAACCCTAGAAGAAAACCTAGGCAATACCATTCAGGACATAGGCATGGCCAAGGACTTCATGACTAAAACACCAAAAGCAATGGTAACAAAAGCCAAAACAGACAAATGGGATCTAATTAAACTAAAGAGCCTCTGCACGGGAAAAGAAACTACCATCAGAGTGAACAGGCAACCTACAGAACGGGAGAAAATTTTTGCTATCTACCCATCTGACAAAGGGCTAATATCCAGAATCTACAAAGAAGTCAAACAAATTTACAAGAAAGGAACAAACAACCCCATCAAAAAGTGGGCAAAGGATATGAACAGACACTTCTCAAAAGAAGACATCTATGCATCCAAGAGGCACATGAAAAAATGCTCATCATCACTGGTCATCAGAGAAATGCAAATCAAAACCACAATGAGATACCATCTCATGCCAGTTAAAATGGCAATCATTAAAAAGTCAGGAAACAACAGATGCTGGAGAGGATGTAGAGAAATAGGAACGCTTTTACACTGTTGGTGGGAGTGTAAATTAGTTCAACCATTGTGGAAGACAGTGTGGCGATTTCTCAAGGATCTAGAACTAGAAATACCATTTGACCCAGCAATTCCATTACTGGGTATATACCCAAAGGATTATAAATCATGCTACTATAAAGACACACGTGCACATATGTTTCTTGTGGCACTATTCACAATAGCAAAGACTTGGAACCAACCCAAATGTCCACCAATGATAGACTGGATTAAGAAAACGTGACACATATACACCATGAAATTCTATGCGGCCACAGAAAAGAATGAGTTCATGTCCTTTGCAGGGACATGGATGAAGCTGGAAACCATCATTCTCAGCAAACTATCACAAGGACAGAAAACCAAACACCACATGTTCTCACTCATAGGTGGGAAATGAACAATGAGATCACTTGGACACAGGGCGGGGAACATCACACACTGGGGCCTGTTGGGGGTGGGGGAGTGGGGGAAGGATAGCATTAGGAGAAATAACTAATGTAAATGATGAGTTGATGGGTGCGGCAAACCAATGTGGCACATGTATACCTATGTATCAAACCTGTACTTTGTGCACATGTACCCTAGAACTTAAAGTATGATTTAAAAAAAATTAAAATTAACTTTGAATTTTTCTCCATAGACACAAATTAATTTTTTTTTTTTTGAGACAGGGTCTTGCTCTGTTGCCCAGGCTGGAGTGCAGTGGTGCGATCTTAGTTCACTGCAACCTCCACCTCCCGGGTTCAGGTGATTCTCATGCCTCAGCCTTTCAAGCAGCTGAATACAGGTGCCCACCACAACAGCTGGCTAATTATTGTATTTGTAGTAGAGACAGGGTTACACCATGTTGATCAGGCTTGTCTCGAACACCTGACCTCAAGTGATCTACCCACCTCAGCCTCCCAAAGTGCTGGGATTACAGGTGTGAGTAATCCATGCCCGGCCTCCCAGCCTTACAAATTACCTTTTATAATTTTTTAAAAACTAGTTTTATTTGGCTTTATCTTCTTTTTCATTGAAACATGCCACCAAGGTTTTAAGAGGGTGAGTGGTGAGCCTGGAAAGATAGGTCAGGGCCCAGATATGAGGGGCCTTTAAAAATTTAGACTTGATAGCATTTTGTTTGTTTGTTTGTTTGTTTTTAGAGATAAGATCTTGTCCTGGCTGGAGTGTAGTGGCACAATCATAGCTCACTGCAGCCTTGAACTCTTGAGCTCAAACAATCCTCCTGCCTCAGCCTCCTGAGTAGCTAGGATTACAGGTGCACACCACCACACCTGGTTAATTTTAATTTTTGTAGAGACAAGGTCTTGCTATATTGCCCAGGCTAGTCTCGAACAGCTGGGCTGAAGCGATTCTCCTGCCTCCACCTCCCAAAGCACTGGGAGCCACCACACTAGGCCTTTATAGCACTTTTCAAAGGAAAGAGTGTATAGAATAAAGAAGTTCCTTTCTACTTTCTTAGAGAAATGTAGTATCTACCGAGTTTTCTCTGTTTTCCCCTTTGAAATTTTTTTTTTTTCCAGTAACCTCTCTTACTCCCCTCCTATCTTCTTTCCACAAATGCACATCCACCATCACATGCCAGACCCTGGGGGATCCAGCGGTGGATAAAGCTCACCCTATTTTCAGAGCAGAGGCAAAGTTAATTGGAATTGGAAATGTGTAAAAGCTTTTCTTTGTTCAGTGAGTCTTTTCATTATTTAAAATAGAGAGAAGCTTTGTGGTTTTCTCAAATGCTCTGGAAAAAACTGAAAGAGGATTGAGAGCAATTTTAAAAGGAGGAGGGAGCACAGTTTTCCAAATACATTTCAAAGGAAAAGAGGGAGAAACCTATGGATTAAAAGAGACTTCTGAGATATAGCAACGGATTTCAATATCTGGATCTTACTTGGATCCTGATTCAAATAACCAAAGTGTAAAAAGTAAAATGTATGATATTTATGACACAACTGAATATTTGAAAGCTGATTAGATATTTGATGATCTTAGGGATTTATTGTTAATTATGTTAAATTTGATAATGGTATTGTAATTATATATTTTTAAGTTCTCTTTTAAAGATACATAAGGAAACATTCTATCTGGGATCTGCATCAAAATAATATGTGGGGAGAAGTCGGTAGGGGTGTACATGAAACGAGATGAGGATTGCATTGACAGCAGAAACTGGGTGAAGGGAACACAGGGATTTATTATCCTAATCTCCCTATCTTTGTCTATGTTTGAAATTTTCCATAATAAATTTTTTTTTCAGAAGAGAGAAGGGTCATATTTATGATATGTTTTGACTTCTGCTTTGGTGAAAACAGTGAAATAGGGAGGGGGGAATAATGAGAGGAAGAGGCTGGAGCTTAGAATTATGATTTGGGAGTGAACAGTCTCCAGACTAGAGGGGCAGGAAGGGAAATGCAGGGCAAAGGACATCATGGGAGTGTGAGAAGAGAGGGAAGAATGGAAAAGAGAAGTAGGCCCACTGCTTTCCCCTCCCCCACCCCTCAGCCTTTTCTTCACTTACTCATTCCCTACCCCTTATCTCTGTAGATGAACAATCATCTTGGGGCCAAATGCAGTGGCTCATGCCTGTAATCCTGGCACTTTGGGAGGCCAAGGAGGGAGGATCGCTTGAACTCAGGAGTTCAAGACCACTCTGGGCAACATAGTGAGACCGCCATCTCTACAAAAAATTTAAAACTTAGCCAGGCATGGTGGCACGTGCCTGTAGTGTCCCAGCTACTTGGGAAGTTGAGATTAGGGGGGATTGCTTAAACTCAGGAAGTCAAGGCTGCAATAAGTCATGACTATGCTACTGTGCTCCAGCCTGGGTGACAGAGACCCTGTCACCACACACACACACACACACACACACACACAAATCACCCTGGGAACTTAACAAGATTCTCAAGCACCAAGTCATGAAATTCCATTTCCATTTCACTTGGCAAGGCCTGGGAATCTGCATTTTCAACACGTGCTCTAGGAGATTTAGATATCTAGACTTCCCTTTGAGTTCCCCAGTACCTGGCCCCTGTGAGAGCATTGGTTTTTCTGTCATTAACCTTTATTCTGTCAGAGTGGGGATCAAACTGCCTTTCAAAGCCTTTGGGACAGCAGTCCACCGTTTCGAGCCAGGAAAAAATAAAGGGAATGAGAGATTATGCAAAAGAAACTTATTTATTGATTTCCTTTAATGTGTGTGTGGAAACATGCAAATGCTGAGGGTTGCTTGACTGGGGAAAAGAAATTCATCAGTCAGCTATGGCTTGAAAGACACCTCCTTTAAGACCTTCTAACCTTTGTGCTGATGTTCTCTGATGTTATAGTCACTGAACAACCTTCTGATTTGTAATGGGATTCCACTAAGGAGGAAAAACAAACTAGTTGCCCTAAGTAGCACAGTCCTCCTGGCAGTTGTGCCTTTTATCATCAATTTAATATATTGATTTTTTGCTTTCCAAGTCTCCCAAAGCCTGTTATTCAGAGGAACTAGGTCACAAGATTTGATCATCCATCAGCGAACTAACTTAAGCTTTAGGGTTGGGTAAGGTAATGAATCAGACCTTGCAACTGAGCCAGAATTACCAGGAGGACAGTAACCCTGTGGCTAAGTCATTGTCACATTAGGGGTAACCAGACACTTGCTTACCCACACATTCTTGGCCACATCCCTCCCAATAGGGAAAGATTAGAAATTATGACTAAGTTATCAGGCTGCAGCCTTACTTACCTGGAGCCCAATGCCTGCTCAAGCATAATAGGTCTTGACATGATGAGATGAGCCAGGTTGGGGAAAGAAGTTTTGAAGCACAGGGCAGTCTGCAGGGCCCTGGGCCCCAGTGCTGGCAGGGATATTCCCAGGGACAGGAAAAAACTACAACCAACTGGACCCACACTCTCCCACAGAACAAGCTGTGAGAAGTCAGATAGAGTCGTCTGTTCAGTTCAAAGCATCCTCCTTCCTTGTCCCATCCCCTAATCTCACCCCATCCCATCAGCTAAAAGAAAAAGGCAAATGCCTGCGGCCTTCTCGAGGCCTTTCTGTACTCACTTTGCAACCTATGTGGTTCCACATTGTTCTTTGAACCATAACTACTCAGGGGCCTGCTGGCATCCATCTAAGCCTATCTCTAGCTGGGATTCCCTGGCTACCTACATGGTTAGAAAGAAAGTCACCTCTTGCCCTCTTAAGGACTTCACTGAGGCACAGGCTGCAATGGAGACACCAGGCGGCCAGAGTGGCAGGCAAGAGCCCATGTTGCTTTACAGGGAAATCTGAGCATGCATGCCTTGTCCAGGGTGAGGGGAACGAAGGCCCCTCAAAGAGGGGATGGGGGAATAAAGTGAGCATTTGGGCTGAGGAGACCACGGGGCCAAGTCTTGAGGTAAATTGGGCTCAGGTCAGCTAAAAAGGATATACAAAGCGTACCTCAGCCAGGAATTACAGTTTTGGTTTTTTTTTTCCCCAAAAGCCTGAAATTCTCGTGTCTTAGCCTCCCAAGTAGCTGGGATTACAGGCACCCTCCACCATGCCCGGCTAATTTTTGTATTTTAGTAGAGAGTGGGTTTTCACCAAAGCCCAGGCTGGTCTCAAACTCCTGGCCTGAAGTGATCCGCCCACCTTGGCCTCGAAAAGTGCTGGGATTATAGTCCTGAGCCACCGCGCCCGACCAGGAATTGTAGTTCAGGAACTGTAGTCTAAAAAGAATAGGAAGAGGATTCTGTCAACCGGTTCAGAGGATACGAGAGAGGGGGCTGAAGACTGACGAGGAAAACAGCAGGAAGGGTTGGGCTCGTGCACCGACAGGGCCCAGGGAAGTGAGGGGACAAAAGTGTGAAGCGGTCACAGAGTCACAGGGCCAGGTGAGGCCCATGGGTCAGTGGGGCAGGAGGGGGAGAAAAAACCCCGAGAATGGGGAGAGATACAGGGCAATGCAGAGAGACAGGGCGACAAGCCCCGACCCAGCCAAGGTTCAGAGAAATTGGGGATTTGTGGGAGGAGAGGGGTGGCCGCGGATTGGCCATCGCGAGGAGAGGCCGCGCCCCCTAGCGTCCTTCCGGGCTGAGCCAGAACCCTACCCGGGCGACCCTGAGGCTCGCCAAGGACCGCCCCGCCTAATGCGGAGTGTCGGCGCCGGGTTCCCTTCTGTCGCGCGGCCCTATAGTTCCGGCTGTGGCGCGCGGGCGGAAAGTTTATGGTGACGGACTGTGTCCGGCGATGGGCACGGGGTGAGTGGGAGGCCGAGGGCCTATTGCTGCCTTTCGTTGCTTATTGGGGTTACAGGTGAAGGGGATAGGGGTGAGGAACAACCCAGGGCCAGCGCTTGGCCTTCCCGCCACCCTGGCGGCCGCCCCGCGCCGTCCCTGAGGCGCCAGTTCCGGGGCGCTGCTCCCGTCCTCCCCTCTGTTTCAGGCTCGGGGTCCCCAGCTCCGCGTAAACTGCACGATTTCGCTCTCTGCTCAGCCCCGCTCTGCACCCCCTTTCCGTGAGAGACTTCCAGATCTCACATTTTCTTGACTGATTTTTAAGGTAAAAATACATCTCC
Source organism: Chlorocebus sabaeus (assembly GCF_047675955.1). Classification (NCBI taxonomy): domain Eukaryota; kingdom Metazoa; phylum Chordata; class Mammalia; order Primates; family Cercopithecidae; genus Chlorocebus; species Chlorocebus sabaeus. The sequence goes on along the minus strand of NC_132929.1, from coordinate 41,233,397 downwards.
CAGATGCGATTTTCAGTCTGGACTTTTAGAGATGAAGTTGTATCGGAGAACTGGGCAATTATAGCTGATGGACAATTGGTATTCAAGGCCAAATAGGTGGCTAGGGCCTATTTCTCAGACCGTTCTTGAGAAAGAAGAGCCCTAGTTGTTTGAACAGTACACATGGGAAGTGGGTGGCGGTGGGAGACTTGAGGCTCAGAATCCACCCAAGTAAGGAATACATAGTGTTGTTCTCACAAAATTGCTAGACTGTGGTGGGCAGGGATTTTTTTTTTTTTTCTTTTTCTTTTTTTCTGAGACAGAGTCTCGCTCTGTCGCCCAGGCTGGAGAGCAGTGGCGTGATCGCGGCTCCCTGCAACCTCTGCCTCCCAGGTTCAAGCAATTCTCCTGTCTCAGCCTCCCAAGTAACTGGAACTACACGCGCACGCCACCACGTCTGGCTAACTTTTGTATTTTTAGTAGAGATGGGGTTTCACCATATTGGTCAGACTGGTCTTGAACTCCTGACCTCAGGTGATCTGCCAGTCTAGGCCTCCCAAAGTGCGGGGATTACAGGCGTGCCTGGCCTTTTTGTTTTTTTGTTTAATCAGGCCTAGACTGCTTGAATGAACTATCCTTCAGGAATTTTCAGTTCCCTCCTTTACTCCAACCTGAGTACTAAATTGATTTCCCACGACTTTGTAACTGTTAAGGAGGTACATTTGGGAGTAGACACAAATGCATCAGTTGGGAGAAAGAGCCAGTTCCAGAGATGTCTTCAAAGAAGGCAAGACTGCCAGCTGTCATCTGTCAGCAGCAGATTTCACGGGCCGAAAGTGCTTTTTTGTATTTGATCTAAGTCTGTGTAAATGTTTCCTCCCATTCTCCTAAGACGTGAGGGCAGTACTCCTCATGATCCTCAACTTGTAAAAAGGCATCCCTGCATGAATGGGACTACCACAGGAGCTGGGCAGAGGCGAGGGAGTCCCCCATATCTTTGCTTGAATGAGAAGAGGAAATGTGTTTCTGGTGTCCAGAGTTAACATTTATAATGTATTTTGCTAAATAATATATGGTATATCTTGTGATTTAGGAGTAGTTCATTAGTTATTATCAAATTGTTGGGCACCTACTATGTGCCAGTTACTGTGATAAGTTTTGAGGAGACATCATGGGCAAAATCTGGCATGGTCCTTGCCCTTAGTGAGCATATGTTATGGTGTAGTTGAACCAATATTGTACAGGACCTCACTTTTTTTTTTTTTTTTTGAATCAGGCCTATACTGGTTGATTGAACCATCCTTCGGGAACTTTCAGTTTCTTCTTTTACGCCTATGATTACAACCTGAGTTGTCAACATTGTTTCCATAAACCAGTGTATTCTGAGTTCAAAACAGCCTGCTTACAAATGGAATTTTGGCCCGGCACAGGGTAGCTCACGCCTGTAATCCCAGCACTTTGGGAGGCAGAGGTGGGTGGATTACAAGGTCAGGAGTTCGAGACCAGCCTGACCAATGTGGTGAAACCCTGTCTCTACTAAAAATACAAAAATTAGCCAGGTATGGTGACACGCACTTGTAGTCACAGCTACTCGGGAGGCTGAGGCAGGAGAATGGCGTGAACCCAGGAGGCGGTGCTTGCAGTGAGCAGAGATCACGCCACTGCACTCCAGCCTGAGCAACACAGCAAGACCCTATCTCATTAAAAAAAAAATGAAATTTTAGAATATGACACATTTGCAGCTGGGCACTATCCTTAAACAAGCAGTCTGGCTACTGTTAAATGTTTTGAAGTGAATCCCAAAAAAGAAGGTTGTGAACATTAAATTTGTAACTGTTTATATCCACCTAATCTCTCATTGTATGTATGCATTATGATTTTTATGAAGTTGTAAGCAATGTATAATACAGTTCTGGGACCTGCTTTTCTCAGTTACTAATGCTTTCTATACTTATTTTTGTTATTTATAGTACATATTCATTTATAGTTTTATGATATTTCATCATGTCAGTAGACTACAGGTTGCTTAATAATAGAGTAGCAGCAAGCTGTATTCCCGTGAGCAGGTCTGTGTATCTGTAAACTTTTTTATTTTTGAGCACCAAAATGTTTTCTTTATGCTAATTCTCAATCCATAATTTTGAATAACTCCATTTCTACATTTTGACTTTTCCACACAATTTCGTGAGATAATTCCAGCTTTATAACTTTCTTTTCTTTTTTTTTTTTCTTGACCCAGGCTGGAGTGCAGTGGCATGATCTCAGCTTACTACAACTTCCGCCTCTTGTGTTCAAGCGATTCTTGTGCCTCAGCCTCCCAAGTAGCCACCACGCTCGGCTGATTTTTGTATTTTTAGTAGAGACAGGGTTTCACCATATTGGCCAGGCTGGTCTCAAACTCCTGACCTCAAGAAATCTGCCCACCTGGGCCTCCCAAAGTGCTGGGATTACAGGCATGAGCCACTGTGCCTGGCCTTAAATATTCTTTAATTTTGTTCTTTTCCTTCACAGTTGAAGTACCATTAGCCAGTTGATGTACAATGAGTACTACTGAGGCTAGCAGTTTATTACTTTTGTTATGCTTAATGATTTCCAATTTGTCTAATTTGGTTTATGACTTTACTAGTCTTTTCATTTTTATATTTGGCATTCATTTTACTAAAACAAGGGCACCAACCAACAAAATAATTAAACACATGCACTAATACTGCAAAAAGGTTGTGACGGTGCCAAAAAACAATGGTTGATTGTCAGATAGCACCACCATATGACAATTAGAAATGTTCTTCAGTAAATTAAGTGTTAGAGAGGAGATGTAGGAGTTTATTAAGTTGCGTAAAAGTCAAATGTGTGAAAGTCAAGGGCTACCTGAAGTTAGCAGGGCCTTTTTTTTTTTTTTTTTCCCCCAGTAGATATATTTAGATAGTCCTTGATTTATGGTCACTTAATGGGTGATTCTAAGAGTGGTCCTTACAATGAACTAAGCTGCTCACTTCCCTCTCACTGAGTTCCCTAGGGATTATTCCTCACCTCAACTTAAATGGTGTTTGCCTCTGCTAATTTCTGGGAAATTAAAGTTATGGTGAAAAATATTCTTTTCTCTCCATAACATGTAAGACCTTATTTATTTTCTACAGCATTTCTCTGTTTATAGCTGTCTGTTTGCATTCTGATTGGGAACACTGGGATCGTTTTCATCATGCCGACAGTGGTGGTAATGGATGTATCCCTTTCCATGACCCGACCTGTGTCTATTGAGGGGTCCGAGGAATACCAGCGTAAGCACCTAGCAGCCCATGGTTTAACGATGCTGTTTGAGCACATGGCCACAAATTACAAGCTTGAATTTACAGCACTCGTGGTTTTCTCATCACTTTGGGAGTTGATGGTCCCCTTCACAAGAGATTATAATACCCTACAGGTATAAAAAGTAGTAAGTTATTGTATGTACAGGGCCTAAATTTATTGGGAGGAAAACTGTGTTATAATGCATTGAACATTTAGAACTTTGGCATTATTTAGTAAGTCTATTAATACTTAATATGTGTAGCTAAACAACAAGAATTCAACAACCAGTAGGTCTTAATGCCTGCTGTTTCTTCAGTACAGCTATGAGTTAGAGCTGTGAGTTTTTCCCTTATTTTCCTCTCTTGGTTTTCTGGAATTCTCTGTGGAAAAGTGAGCATCTCAGGATGTAGTGCTCCATTCCCTAAAATTTAGGCTCTTTAGGCTCAACACTTAATTTTTTTCTACTCTCCCATAAAATTTGAGGAAATGAAAAATTAGCCCTTTCTTGTTCTAGAGTAATTCAAAATGATATTTCCTTTCCAACAAATAGCTTTGATTTTGATACCAATAAATTAAAATTTTTAAATCTCAATTGGTAGATACTGTCTTTCAAAGGTGTTTTCTGTGTCATGTCAGAATTTACTTTCTGACAACATCTCTAAATGATAGTATTTCCAGCAGTGCCTAACACAGTGTCTTACCCATGGTGAGCAGTCAAGAAGTGTCTGTGGGCCAGGTGTGGTGGCTCACGCCTGTAATCCCAGCACTTTGGGAGGCCAAGGCGAGAGGATCACTTGAGCCCAGGAGTTTGAGACCAGCCTGGGCTATATGGCAAGATCCCATCTCTATTTTTAATAAAAAGAAGGGGAAAAAATAAAAGAAATGTTTGTGGAATTAAACTGAACAGTTTAACAATTGTTAGGTGGTTTAGAAATCCAGGCTCAATACAGTTTGAATTTTTTAATACAAGTAACAAAATTTTGTTAAATATTCCTTTTATTATCTCAGATTTTTTAAGTGCCTTAAAAGCTTTTTTTTTTTAATTACACTGACTTAAAAAAATGTTTTTAAAATTTTTTTCATGTAAAAGGATATTAAACTTTTGGTATATATGCTGACTTTCTTACAGGTGAATAAACTAAGGATTTCTGATGTTTCTGTGGTTCTGAAATTTAGAGAATTGCTATATAAGGAGTGAGACGTAATGTTTTAGACCAGGAACCCTGAAGTCAAACTACATACTTACAAATCCAGGTTCTGCCACCTTTAGTCATGAGACCTGGGAAAGTTATTTAATCTGTCTATACTTTAATTACTTCATTTAAAGATAGGGTTAATAATCTATACCTTATAGTTTTATTGTGATAGCTAAATACATAAAAGTGCCTAGGATGCTACTTAGAACATAGTTAATATTCAGTAGATTTTGTTATTATTTTTGTGATGTGTTTAAAAGTTCCTTTTAATTTTTTCCTTCAAGGTCCGCTTATAAAGATGTAAACTTGGTGGACTGTTCACTCTTACCTGATAAGAGGATAGAATAAACGGAATTCTTTTCACTATCTTTAATAGTTGAAGAAGTCTTTTCTAGCATTTTTCTTTAAGAGGCTATGCTTTGGTGCTCTCAGATACATCAGTGTCCCCTGTGTAACATTCATACTTTGAACAATTTATGTTGTTTTCTAATAACTAATTAAAACTAAAGAGTAACTAGCAATTTTATCTTTTATTCAATAAGGAAGCACTAAGTAATATGGATGATTATGACAAAACCTGCTTGGAGTCTGCATTAGTTGGTGTTTGCAATATCGTTCAGCAAGAATGGGGTGGTGCAATTCCTTGCCAGGTAATGATCAATTCTTTTTCATTGCTCTAAGTTAACAACATTAACCACTAAGGTGCTTCGATTTTCTTCAGGCTCTGACACAGCATGCATTGTAATTTCTACAGACTAGGTTTTACTCTATTGGTATCTTCTTAAGTGAAGGTGCTAAATCAACACTAATGTGTTCAGAAAGCAGCAAAATTATGCCTTAAGGAAAGCATCCTCCTAGTAAATTGACTTATTGCAAACTAGTAATGTTATATAAAATACAAAGGGCTCACAGTGGAATTTTTGAACTATACTCCTTGGAAGGGGTCATTATAATTTTGAGTGATAAAATTGTAAACATCAGTATAATATAGCTTGTCTTCATTATCTCAGTGCAATTATTCAGCAGACTTCATTTTTCTTGTTTTTGGACACAGGGTCTCACTTTATTGCCCAGACTAGAGTGCAGTGGAGCTATCATGGCTCACTGGAGCTTCAACCACCCAGGCTTAGGTGATTCTCCCACTTCAGCCTCCTGAATAGCTGAGACTACAGGCAAATGCTACCACACCTGGCTAATTTTTTACATTTTTTTGTAGAGACCGGGTTTTGCCATGTTGCCCAGGCTGGTCTCAAACTCCTGGGCTCAGGTGATCCACCCACCTCATCTCCCAAAGTGCTAGGATTACAGGGGTGAGCCACTATGCCCAGCTTTATTCAGCAAACTTTTAATCTTCTCAATTGAGTTGTCTTAAAAGTGAGGAGCATAAAACATAACATCTGGCCAGGCGCGGTGGCTCATGCCTGTAATCCCAGCACTTTGGGAGGCCAAGGTGGATGAATCACCAGGTCAAGAGATCGAGACCATCCTGGCCAACATGGTGAAACCCCCATCTCTACTAAAAATACAAAAATTAGCTGGGTATGGTGGCGTGCACCTGTAGTCCCAGCTACTCTGGAGGCTGAGGCAGGAGAATCGCTTGAACCTAGGAGGCGGAGGTTGCAGTCAGCCAAGGTTGCACCACTGCACTCCAGCCTAGCGACAGAGTGAGACTGTGGCAAAAACAAACAAACAAACAAACGTAAAATCTTTTGCTCTTTACTTAGACTCCACAGTAGGCCACATTAGCATCAAATCAGAGCAGAGTAGTAGCAGAAAAAATAACTGGAAATTTGCTCTATACAGATACTTTTGAAAAGTAGTAACATATTTTGAAGGAAAAAGAAACATTGCTAAAAGAAATATCATAATAGTCTACAACAGGAGTCCGCAAGCTTTTTTTGTATTTTAGGCTTCGTAGGTGTCTGTGGCAACTACTCAGCTCTGCTATTATAGCATAAAAGGAGCCATAGATAATAAGTAAATGAATGGGCAGGGCTGTGTTTAAATAAAACGTTGTTTACAAAAACAGACAGTGGGCCAGATTTAGCCTATGGGCCATGGTTTGCTGGCCCCTGGTATGTGACTTTTCATTATAGGGTCAAACACAGGATTCCTCAATAGTGTCGGTAGCATCACTAGTATTTATTTTTTAATAAAACAAAAAAGATTGTAGCCAGGCATGGTGGCTCACACCTGTAATCCTAGCACTTTGTGAAGCCAAGGTGGGAAGATAACTTGAGCCCAGGAGTTCAAGACCAGCCTGGACAACATAGTGAGGTCCTGTCTTAAAAAAAAATAAAAAAGATTGTAGTTGCCTGGGAGTCAGGGAAAGGTATGAATTGACTCAAAAGAAGCAGGAGGGACTCTGGGACATGCTGGAACTGTTCTTTACCTTGTTCGTGGGGGTGGTTACACGACTGAATGCAACTGTCAAAACTCATAGAACTGTATACTAAAAAGAGTGATTTTACTGCATGTAAATTATATCCCAATAAATTCACCTTTAGAAAACAACAAAAACATTTTTTTCTTGTGAAAACCACCCTGTTTTATAGAATATAGTGGATACTTGCTAAAGAAATCAATAAATGCCTTTTGATCAATTTCTTTTCAGAAATAAAAAAACTTTTTATGGCATCTCAGCTTAAATAAATAATATAGCTTATTATTTATTTTGGTAAATCCATGCATATAGGATGTCTTATTTCCTAACATTATAGTGAATAAATGAAGTTTTGTTGTCAGTATCTTCTGAACTGAAAGCTAGCAGGTAGCACAGTTTCATTTGCTATTTCTTCTTTGGTTTTAGAGGAGAAATTCAGATTTTAAGAACCAGACCTTGTGCATCATGCAGACTTCTGACTTTTATGATTTTCTTCTTTTGAAAAAAAGGAAGAATCTGAATTTGAGATATACTGTATGTAACCTGAGGGCAAGGGGCCAAGCCTGAATCTGTCTCTAGTAAAAATACAAAAATTAGCCAGGCATGGTGGCACATGCCTGTAATCCCAGCTACTCAGGAGGCTAAGGCAGGAGAATCACTTGAACTGGGGAGGCAGAGGTTGCAACAGTCAGCCGAGACGTTCCATTGCACTCCAGCCTGGGCAACAAGAGAGAAACTCTGTCTCAAAAAAAACAAAAAACATTGTAGTAGAGGTGGTGGTTACTGGTTATTGTTTCTATAATCAGTTACTATATAACAAACTTGTTAAATGTGGAATTTTTTTCCAGGCACGATGGCTCACACCTGTAATCCCAACACTTTGGGAGGCTGAGGTGGGCAGATCATCTGAAGTCAGGAGTTAAAGACCAGCCTGGCCAACATGGTGAAACCCTGTCTTTACTAAAAATACAAAAATTAGGGAGGTGTGGTGGCATTCGCCTGTAATCCTAGCTACCCGGGAGGTTGAGGTAGGAGAATCACTTAACCTGGGAGGTGGAGTTTGTAGTGAGCTGAGAACGTGCCACTACACTCCATCCTGGGCGACAGAGCGAGACTCTTGTCTTAAAAAAAAAAAAAAAAAAAAAGTGGAATTTTTAGGCAAGATTTGCTTTTTTATTATTATTTTTTTGAAACACAGTCTTGCTGTGTCACCCAGGCTGGAGTGCAGTGGCATGATCTCAGCTCACTGCAACCTCTGCCTTCGGGCTTAAATGATTCTCATGCCTCAGCCACCTGATGAATAGCTGGGACTACAGGAGTGTGCCACCATGCCCTACAGAAGTGCACTACCACAGCCAGCTAATTTTTGTATTTTTAGTAGACAGGGTTTTGCTGTGTGTGTCAGGCTGGTCTCGAACTCCTGGTCTCAAGTGATCCTCTGGCCTGAGCCTCCCAAAGTGCTGGGGTTACAGCTGTCAGCCACCACACCCAGCCTTAACCAAGGTTTTAGACAGCTGTACTCTGTCTTTGTTATTTAGTAAAGTCTGTTTCATTTTGACATTCATGAAATATTTCATTATCCCATAACATCTGAAAAAGCTGGTGGAGGTAAATCATTATGTAGCAATTGTTGATACCTAGGAAAGGAAATTGCCTTGTAGTCAATTGACTATCATGCCAAAAGATGACATCCTTCCAGGGGACCTCTACTAAGCATTCTTAGGCTTTATCAGTAAGTGCCAATCTTGATATTTCACACAGTGCCACCACTTAATACTGCCTTAAGGGCCGGGCGCGGTGGCTCACACCTGTAAACCCAGCACTTTGGGAGGCCGAGGCAGACGGATCACAAGGTCAGGAGTTCGAGACCATCCTGGCCAATATGGTGAAACTCTGTCTCTACTAAAAATACAAAAATTAGGTGGGTGTTGTGGCATATGCCTGTAGTCCCAACTGCTCGGGAGGCTGAGGCAGGCGAATCACTTGAACCTGGGAGGCAGAGGGTGTAGTGAGCCGAAATCACACCACTGCACTCCAGCCTGGGTGACAGAGTGAGATTCCGTGTCAAAAAAAAAAAAAAAAAAAAAAAAAAAACTGCCTTAATTGCCTATTATCATCAGGTTACCGGACTAGGCTAGGGAAAGCAAAAATAATCCTCTCCTGGGATGCATGGGAAGTCTGTCCCCCACAGGATCATTCTGAAGCAATGAAGAAAAGGAAAATGATTTTGCAGTTACTCTCCATTGTTGGTATATTTTATTGTTTTTTTCAAATTACAGGTTGATTAAGAATGCATTTTAAAGATCTTGTATATTTCTGGTTAAATAGCCTTTATAAATACATACTTTAACCAGGTGTCATTTTAGTTGACCAGGCGTAGTTTGTCATCTTTGAAAATAAAGTGGCAAAGTTCAGACTACTATGCTGGTACTTCCTAGGAGCACATGTGAAATGAATCTTCATTCCATATTTGACATTGGTATGTTAGATACCAACTCCTTATCTAAGAATTGGGGTTCTAGTTTTTTGTTTTTTTTTTGAGACGGAGTCTGGCTCTGTCGCCCAGGCTGGAGTGCAGTGGCCAGATCTCAGCTCACTGCAAGCTCCGCCTCCCAGGTTTACGCCATTCTGCCTCAGCCTCCCGAGTAGCTGGGACGACAGGCGCCTGCCACCTCGCCCGGCTAGTTTTTTGTATTTTTTAGTAGAGACGGGGTTTCACTGTGTTAGCCAGGATGGTCTCGATCTCCTGACCTCGTGATCCGCCCGTCTCGGCCTCCCAAAGTGCTGGGATTACAGGCTTGAGCCACCGCGCCCGGCCTGGGGTTCTAGTTTTAATACAATTAAGTAAGAATTGGTTGTGAAGGTTTTTGTCCTTTTTTAGGTGTTCAGAGGCAAGCTTTTAAAAAATATTTTATTAGATGAAGTAGAGTAAAATGCATTGATCTTAAGTACACAGTTCACTGAGTTTTGACAAATGTATACACCTGTATAACCACTACTACAACTAAGACATAGTATTCTTTATCCTATAATGTAGAGTGGGGTTCTAGCACCCCACAAAATTTTCTCATGCCCTTTTTTGGATTTTTTTTTTGGCGGGGGGTACAGGTTGAGGTTTTGTTTTGTTTTTCGAAACAGAGTCTCACTCTGTCACCCAGGCTGGACTGCAGTGGCATACTCACTGTAGCCTCAACTTCCCAGACTCAAGTGATCCTCCTACCTCAGCCTCCCAAGTAGCTGGGCCTGCAGGCACACACCACCATGCCCAGTTAATTTTTGTATTTTTTGTAGAGACAGGGTTTCACCATGTTGCCTAGGCTGGTCTTGAACTCCTGGCCTCAAGTTATCTGCCTGCCTTGGCTTCCCAAAGTGCTGGGATTACAGGCGTGAGCCACCATGTCAGGCCTGCTTTTTTGTTTTGTTTTGGTTTATTTTATTTTATTTATTTATTTATTTTTTGAGACGGAGTCTCGCTCTGTCACCCAGGCTGGGGTGCAGTGGCCGCATCTCAGCTCACTGCAAGCTCCGCCTCCCAGGTTAACGCCATTCTCCTGCCTCAGCCTCCCGAGTAGCTGGGACTACAGGCGCCCGCCACCTCGCCTGGCTAGTTTTTTGTATTTTTTAGTAGAGACGGGGTTTCACCGTGTTAGCCAGGATGGTCTCGATCTCCTGACCTCGTGATCCGCCCGTCTCGGCCTCCCAAAGTGCTGGGATTACAGGCTTGAGCCACCGCGCCCGGCTTGTTTTGTTTTAAAAAGACAGAGTCTCTCTTTGCATAGGCTGGAGTACAGTGATGTGACCACGGCTCACTGCAGCCTTGACCTCCCAGGCTCAAGTGATCCTCCCACCTCAGCCTCCCAACTTGCTGGGACCACAGGTGCATGCCACCACTCCCAATTTTTTTTTTAAGTTTTTGTGGAGATAGGGTCTCCTTATGTTGTCAAGGCTGGTCTTGAACTCCTTGGCTCGAGCAATCCTCCTGCCTTGACCTCCCAAAGCACTAGGATTACAGGCTTGAGCAACTGTACCCAGACCTGGTGCCCCTCTCTAGCAGTGAAGACATTGCTAAATGGGACTGCTTTAAATATGTAATTTAATCTACAGCCTCCTCTCTCTTTTTACAAACAGGTTGTCCTGGTGACAGACGGCTGTCTTGGCATTGGTAGAGGGTCACTACGACATTCCTTAGCTACTCAAAATCAACGAAGTGAGAGCAACAGGTTTCCACTACCTTTTCCTTTCCCATCTAAGTTATATATCATGTGCATGGCGAATTTGGAGGAGGTAATACCTTTTACTAAGTTTTTAGTTTGATTAGGCATATTTTACAGCTTAGTTTATTTTTCAGTGCATACCACTAGTGCTGTATTGTATATACTGTAGTATTGAACTCCATTGGTTTCAGCTGAGGCTGGTCATTTTATTTGAAAAGATTCTGGGTCTCAAATGTTCTTTGAAATTTCAGAGTGTTGCCCCATCTGGGGAACATAGCTGGAGTTGTTATCCATCCTGCTGATGGATAAAGGGTCAAGGTGTTCTTTTTAGCGTTATTCATTTCCCTTATATAAGAATTCGTATCTCCATTCCACCAGAAATGTTGACAGTAGTGTGCTTTGACTTTGACAGAAGAGTAAAGTAACATTATTCTGATATATGTTTTATTAAACACTTAAACATTCTTTGTTTTCCCATTCATTTGGGAAAGTGATTTAACCTTTTTTCCCCTCAGTTTTTCTGTCTGTAAAATGTAGATAATGATGGTTCTCACCAAAAGACGTTAGAAATACTTTGGAGGAAAGATGCTGTGTAAATACTAACTGTGGTCACCTCTGAGAATCATTGCAAAACTACTCCTAAATGAAATAGCTCTACCTGTGTCATTTTACGTAACATTCCTCTTTGGTAACCTTGAGTCAAAATTGTTGTAGTTATTTTCTTCTCACATTGACTGTTAAAAAAATCATCTGTTATTTATTGCCTGTGTTATTGTAATGGCTCTGACCTTGGTGTGCTGATAATAATATGGCATTTTGTGCCAGCCACTTTAAGGGTCATCTGTTTTGCTTTATAGCTCCAGAGCACTGATTCCTTGGAATGCCTTGAACGTCTCATAGATTTAAACAATGGTGAAGGGCAGATTTTTACTATTGATGGCCCCCTGTGCTTGAAGAATGTACAGTCTATGTTTGGGTGAGTATATGCTTAGAGTTCTTTTGCCTTCTTTACAATTCAGTATTATAATTTGACATCCAGAAAGACTATCTGTTTTACTGTTCCTAATTGTGTCATTTCATTTTCCCCAAGTTGTACATTTTTCAGATAAAGTGATTGGTAGTAATGACTTTTTAAAGTAAATCTATACTGGCTGTAGATACTGACTTCCTTGTAATGACTCAGCAATTTCAAATTAACTTGCTCTTGGGCTTTTCAGCATTGAAATTTCCTCACCAAAAATGTCACATTTTGTTCTGTTTTACAGATGGTCAGATCTTAGTTTTGGAACCAACTTGAAAGGAAAACAACCCTTGCGTCTTGAAAAATTAACTTTATATGTATCGTATTACTCTTCTATAACTATTAATTTTCATATTCTAGAAAACTGATAGATCTGGCTTATACGCCTTTCCATGCTGTTCTCAAGTGTGGCCACCTAACTGCTGATGTGCAAGTCTTCCCCAGGCCAGAACCTTTTGTTGTAGATGAAGAAATTGATCCTATCCCTAAAGTCATTAACACAGGTAACTTTTTTAAAAAACTTCTTTCTTAGTTTCTCTGTTATCCTTACTTTCTTCTAACTTGTGACTTTTACCGTCTTCTCTGTCTAAGAAGGTTAAAAAGAAATATATATATTGTGATACAGGTTGAGTATTCCTTACCCAAAATGCTTGGGACCAGAAGTGTTTCAGATTTCAGATTTTTTTGGGTTTTGGGAGAGTTGCATTTTACTTAGTGATTGAGCATCCTTAATCTGAAAATCCAAGGTGCTCCAGTGAGCATTTCATTTGAGCTTTGTGTCAGCTTCATGCATGTGTAATAGTTGTGGATTGTGGAGCATTTTGGATTTCAGATTTTCAGATAGGGGATACTCAACCTGTACTAGGGTGCTGTTGTCATCAGCACTTTGGATTGGAAGATTCATTACCTAAGGGGTGGCAGAATATTGGTTTTTTTATGGTAAGGTCATCAGTTGATCTCCAATCCTAGATAATTATAACCACGAATTATTAGAGTTGGAAATCATAGCCATATTCACTAGCATTGAAATCTTTGAGATGATTCTTAATAGAGATACTGGACTTAATTAGTGTCATAATTAAGGTCATATAAGAAGAGCTAGCGGCCGGGCGCGGTGGCTCAAGCCTATAATCCCAGCACTTTGGGAGGCCGAGACGGGCGGATCACGAGGTCAGGAGATCGAGACCATCCTGGCTAACACGGTGAAACTCCATCTCTACTAAAAAAAAAAAAAAAAATACAAAAAACTAGCCGGGCGAGGTGGCGGCGCCTGTCGTCCCAGCTACTCGGGAGGCTGAGGCAGGAGAATGGCGTTAACCTGGGAGGCAGAGCTTGCAGTGTGCCGAGATCCCGCCACTGCAGTCCAGCCTGGGCGACAGAGCGAGACTCCGTCTCAAAAAAATAAATAAATAAATAAAATAAGGACTAGTTTCTATACTTTGCAGTATGACTCTTGCTGTGTGACCCTGGGAAGTCTTCCTCTAGTTCTTATTGGCTAGGTAGGGAGAATCAACCAGATGGTCTTGGAATTCTTAGTTCCGATATAGTGTACTCTTCTAGTCCTGTTACTTATATTATGACTGAAAGAAAGTGATGTTGCCACAGCTTTTACCTGGTTCGTGTTGCTAATACTATGCTTAACTTAGACTGGCAAAGTGAAGAGTCAAAAATAGCAAGGAGCAGTGGAGAGGAGACTTACCTCCAATTGGTGGGTGGACTCCTTGAATATTAGGTGCATGTTTAACCTTTTAGGGTTGGATATTGTCAGTGTTTCAGTCACCATTACAGCCTTGATGTCCAGCATAGTGCCTGACACTTAGTAGGTGCCCAATAGATAATTGTTCAGTCAATAAATGATTAGAATTAAATGTGCAGTGAATGCTGGTTGTTTGAGGTATATGGATTTTTAAGGAGTTTTGGAGTGAGGGACTGTGAACAGTCTTTTTACTTTTTGTGCCTTTAGCTTCTGGCTATCTAGAAGCAAGGCATCCATCTCTTCTACTGTGACTAGACAGTAGTATGTTAAGCTGTACCAAAAGTCTTGTTGCCTTCATAACAGTTAGATTCCACTTCCTTCCCATCCTTTTTCGAAGAGTAAATTTGAATAGATCTTTTCTTTCCCATATAAATTCTTAGTGGGAGATCTTTCTTGGAGCTAAACTACTCTAAGATATAGTAGACCTTTTCCTACTCAAATGAAAAATATCTAGCTGCTTATACTAATGAATTTATTACTCAGCTAAGGGAGGTAAGGACAGCAAATCTCCAGAGAAGCATACTTCCTAATACATTAGAAATATGGCCAGGTGCAGTGGCTCACGCCTGTAGTCCCAGCACTTTGGGAGGCCGAGGTAGGCGGATCACCTGAGGTCAGGAGACCAGCCTGACCAATATGGAGAAACCCCATTTCTACTAAAAATACAAAATTAGCCAGACGTGGTGGCACATGTCTGTAATCCCAGCTACTTGGGAGGCTGAGGCAGGATAATCACTTGAGCTCGGGAGGCAGAGGTTGCAGTTAGCTGAGATTGCACCATTGTACTCCAGCCTGGGCAACAAGAGTGAAACTCCGTCTCAAAAAATATATATATATATAAGGTGTTCACCATGTTCTGATTTTTAAAAATTCTTTTGAAAATATGGGTATTAATCTAGAAGAAAGACTGAAAAGCACATCAATAAAATATTAATAGAGATTTCCTTTGATTATGAATGAGTGACTTTTTCTTCTTTATAATTTGTATTGTTTTTTAAGTTTTTATGTTATATAATTGAAATTCTTAAGTTCTTTTGGTTACATTTATTTTTGTTTATTTTAGGTTTTCAACAAATACTTTTGGTCTTTACTACAGCTTCTATAAAGCAGAGAAATCATTGTCATATTTAGACTGCTTACCCTAGTTTTGTATAAAATACAGTTCTTAGAGAGATGTTTTTAATACAATAGCTTTATTCTTCAAAGGCTGATTGTAGTTGCTGTGGAAGTGTTTGACTATGATGCCCCCTGGTGACCTGAACATCCCTGACTACACAGAGGGATTAGCCTTTCAGTTTTTGCCTTGGCTGGGGTCTTAACCTTATAAAAATAAAATTTAGCAGATTTTGTCATATAACTTAAACTCATTAAATAAATGACAGTTATCATTATTTCCTGAGCAACTTAAAATGCAAATTATTGGACGACCCCATAGAGAAATCTAATAACTTTCCCAGTCATCATATTTGAAACCACAACCTAAACAGTGCATTTGTGAAATCTAATACACAGAAAATAATGTACTTTTCCATAGAATGAATTAATTCTATGTTGATTCCTTCATTTCAGATTTGGAAATAGTGGGATTTATTGATATAGCTGATATTTCAAGTCCCCCAGTTCTGTCCAGACATCTGGTCTTACCTATAGCACTTAACAAAGGTGAGTTCTCTTCCTATTCCAGTGATATGTCTGAAGCATCTTATTAACTAAAGTTATTCTTAAATCTTAGTAGGATAGCCCATTTTGCAGAATTTAGGGGAAAGGAATAGTTACAGAATTGGATTTTAGAAAGTAGAATATTGCCTAATATAGCAGAAAAGTAATTCTGCTTTACATGGTAGAAACATTTTGACACCTATTTACTGTGTGTTGGTTTGTGAATTTACAGTGGAGATCCTCTTTAGAGATGAGAATGCTTAGTCCCTCATCCAGGGCTCTCTGCCTTTCCTAGTAGTAACATGCTGAGAAAGCTTAAGTAGTTATCAGAAGGTTACTTGATAAATGTGCAAGTCAAATACAGCTTTATAAAGGGAAGAATCACATCTGTTCTTTGTTCTACTAGTGCTCAGCACATAGTAGATACTCAGTAAATATTGTTGAACAAATGGGTGAATGCAGGCCCTTGTGAGTCCTCCTTACTGCAGCATATATCTGTAGGAACTATAAAGTCATCTCCCCAAATTCAACATCTCTCTGGAGAATGCTAGACTCTAGCTCTTTAAAATTCTCTTTATCAAGGGTGGCACTGTGCTGTGGTGGGTATAGAGCAGGAGCTCTGGTCCCTGTCTGGCTACAGGTTCAAATCCTAGTTCTACCCTTAAAATTATCTTTTTCTCTGTTTTAGGCTGACCATCCACTTTATATTTATCAGCTTTCTCTAAGAAGTGTATGTAGTCAGGTTTTCACATACTGAGTAATGACCACATTCCATTTATGCCCAGGTTATCTCAGTTGGAGTATTGGATATTCTATAACCAATCACATGTTCACAGACAGAATCTTGGTATATACTCACAGATATATAATCTGAGTATATATCAAGTATAATATAATCTTGATATATACTCAACTGTGTTGATAATTATTATTCTCAGAGAACAGGCAGATTTCCCTTATTTCTAAGGCCCTGGGGAATTCTGCATGCCAGTATAATGGCCAAAAAAGAAATTGAGCAAAATAAACTATTTATGTAGGAGAATAGTGAAAAGAAAAATATAGGAAGGTGGCCGGGCGTGGTGGCTCACACCTGTAATCCCAGCACTTTGGGAGGCTGAGGTGGGCAGATCACGAGGTCAGGAGATTGAGACCATCCTGGCTAACACGGTGAAACCCCATCTCTACTAAAAATACAAAAAAAAAAAAAAAAAAAATTAGCTGGGGGTGGTGGCAGGCACCTGTAGTCCCAGCTACTCAAGAGGCTGAGGCAGGAGAATGGCATGAACCCATGGGCGGAGTTTACAGTGAGCCGAGATCGCGCCACTGCCCTCCAGCCTGAGCGACAGAGCAAGACTCCATCTCAGAAAAAAAGAAGAAGGAAAATATGGGAAGGCAGAATAGCACCGTGTTGTAAGGGCTGTTGAATTGTCTAGCTAAACTGGGCAAATTCTTCCTGTTGAATTAGAAAGTCTTTGAACAAAACAGAACAGACATAGATATTTTCAGAGGGAAGTTAATTGTAGGAAGATTCATCTGTCAGCAGAGTGTGAGAGAACCTGGAGAATCCAGTCAAGAACCTTATAGAGTAATCATTGTTTATCTTTGGGAACTCACATGCATGTGCTGCCCTAAGCCTGTTGGTTATGAATATACTTGACATATCTGTATCTAATTCTGTTTAAATGGGTGCCTGAAGCTTCCAGATAGCATCTAACTAAACATCCTAGTTGAACTGTGGAAAATGGATTTTTGTGTGTGCAGCAGCTTTACTGAGATATAATTCATATACCGTATACTTCACCCATTTAAAGTGGTTTGTGGGTTTTAGTATATTTGCAGAGTTGTGCAACCATCACCACAATCAATTTGAGAACTTTTTTATAACCCCAAAAAGAAACCCTGCACCCTTTATCAACTCCCAGACACCTCCCCCCATTTCCCTTACCCCAAATAACCACTAATATCCTTTCTCTATATATAGATTTGCCTATTCTGGATGTTTTATATAAATGGAATTCATATAATGTGTGGAAACTGACTTCTATGTAGACATGGGAAAACTGGAATGAGTTTTTCCTGTGTTATAATATTCCCTTAGAACTCTACACTATCCCTTAAAGGCTAGAAACATCCAAGAGTATAAATTGGGGTTTAGGGTTTTTGTAGGTAATTTCAGTCTGACCTGTTATCTCTTTTTTTTCACAGAAGGTGATGAGGTGGGTACTGGCATCACTGATGACAATGAAGATGAAAATTCAGCCAATCAGATTGCAGGCAAAATACCCAACTTTTGTGTCCTGCTCCATGGTAGCCTAAAAGTGGAAGGAATGGTAGCGATTGTTCAATTAGGGTAGGAGACTTTGTTTACATTTGGTTGAATGAAAGGGAAAATCATTTTACAAAGTGAAGTATTTTGCAGACTTTTCTGAAAGAAATAGAAAGGTCCTTGTCACTTTTTCCTTTTCCTGTCACACTTTCTCACCTGCTACTACATTCCTTTTTTTTTTTTTTTTTTTTTTTTTTTTTTTTTTTTTTTTTTTGAGTCAAGACCTTGCTCTGTCCCCCAGGGTTACAGTGGCATGATCACGGCTCACTGCAGCTTCAACCTCCAGGCTCAAGCAATCCTCCCATCTCTGCCTTCCAAGTAGCCAGGACCCAGGTGTGCACCACCATACCTGGCTAATTTTTTTTTTTTTTTTTTTAATTTATAAAAGTGGGGTCTTACTGTATTGCCCAGACTGGTCTTGAACTCCTGGGCTCAAGGATCCTCCCACCTTGGCCTCCCAAAATGCTGGGATTATGGGTATTGAGCCACAGTGCCCAGCTGCTATTACCTTCTAAACTACTCTTTTAATCATTCCCTAGAAGAAGTGTGGAGCGAGCCTTTTAATTATGTTGCTTTTATTTTATATCCTTTCTCAATTTTCCTATTTCTAATCCTATCTAGAATACCTGGGTTCTGGTTATAGCAATGCTAACTTGCTTTAGGATCTTAGGCAAGATTCACAGACTCCTTATCTATAAAATGAGGGGATAGAACTAAACAAAAAAAAGATACTGATAACATTGAGCATTTTATTATGTGCCAGGCACTCCTCTAGGTATTTTACATA
The DNA here is from genome assembly GCF_047675955.1 of Chlorocebus sabaeus. Classification (NCBI taxonomy): domain Eukaryota; kingdom Metazoa; phylum Chordata; class Mammalia; order Primates; family Cercopithecidae; genus Chlorocebus; species Chlorocebus sabaeus. The sequence continues at coordinate 41,214,788 of NC_132929.1, read as the reverse complement.
TGTTAGCACATTTAATCCCTCATAACAACACTATATGGGAGGTATCAGCATTATCCCTATTTTATAGATGAGGAGACTGAGGCTTAGAGAGGTTGTGGAACTTGCCCAAGGTCACACAGCTAGTAATGAAAGAGCCATGATTCTTACCCATGCATTCTGACTCCAGAGCCTACTCATAATCATTCTGCTGTGTTCCTTCCCTGTGAGGAAACCCCATTAGCTGTTACATTTTCTGAAGTCTCAAAATTGCAAAACCATCTATTTCCCTTTCTATAATACATATTGTTAGAAAAGAGGAGGTCCCTGATCATTTTCTGGCCACTACCTGGGGTTGGCTGGTTTATATCAAGAGGTTAGGATTAATCAAAGGAAGCATGGCTCCATTTCTGCTACAGTTAAAATTATCTGGTCCAAAAAGAGGAATGCAGATCTTACTAGGTATTAGTCTGCTATATTTCTTGGCACCCAAGCTACTTGTACTGGTTTGAATATGAGAATCATTTGGGACCCTTTGAGAAACTGGGGACAGAGTCTCTCTTACAGAACAGGATGATGGCCTTGTGCCCTGTGGTAGAAGGGCTTCTCTTGGTGCTGCTGTGAGTGACTTAGTGAGGCAGCTGACAGGACCTATAGGTCACAGCCTTTACCCCTCCTCATCACCTCTCCAGCTACTTGCTACTCTTTATGATTTGTTTTTTCTCTTTCAAGACTGCTTTTGATTTCCATATCCACATAATTTTACCTGAATAATAATAAATATCCCAGAAGAATGGAAATATTAGGGGAGAGCAGTATGCATTTTCAGGTTTAGGTTTTGGCTTTGGTAAAAGTAATGTGCCTAATTTCAAAACTGAAGCCTGTGTCTCTCAAGAGAAAAATACAGGCTAGACTTATTTAACTTGACAGTCTCAGGCTTGATGTTCTTCTGATCTTCTGTCTTCTCTCCATCTAGTCCTGAATGGCATGGAATGCTCTACTCCCAAGCTGACAGCAAGAAGAAATCAAACCTCATGATGTCTCTCTTTGAGCCTGGCCCAGAACCTCTCCCATGGCTAGGGAAAATGGCACAATTGGGTCCTATTTCAGGTATAATCCAGATCAGATTTTACTTATCTTGACTTTGTTTTCATTCTGCTGTTCTCAATGTCTCTGACTGTGCAGTCAGAGAACTGACTCATCTCCCTTACTAGTATGCCATGGTCTCAGATGATGCTGGATGTGTACATGGAAAACTTGAAGAGAGTTTGATGTTTGAACTCCTGAATTTTACAGCTCGGGAGAAATCGACATTTAGATTGCTTTAAATAAATAAACTCTTCAGTGGCTTAGAGTGAAAAACTAATCTCCATAATTTTTTTTCTTGGTGTACTATAGTTCAACTCAAGTAATTTCCTGTCATTCCTAGATAATGTAATCCTTCCTTCTTGAAACTGTTTTTCTGTAGCTTTCCTGACATTGCTTCTGGTACCTATTTGACTTTTTCTTTGGCAGACTTTTCTTTTTGTCTTTGTTTTGTCTTTTCTTTCCCTTGCCTCATGATTTCCAACATGTTGTTCTTTGCCTTCTTCTCTTTGGTTATTCTTCTCCCTTGGTTATTTTATCAGCTGTAAGAACTTCACATTTCCCAAATCTGTAGCTCTAGTCTCACCTGATCTCTCCCCGGAATTTGCATATCATATTTCCAGTTCCTAGTTGGATCTCTCCACCTGGATATTCCGTCACAGTCTCAAGCTCAGCTGTTTGTTACAGACCTGTTGTCCCGCACTCGTTTCTCCTCAAACTATTCCTCCTTCTGATTTTCCTCCTCCTTTTGATTAAGGCATTTGTGCCACTAGCTACTCAGGTTCCAACTGTAGAGTCATCTTTGACTCATTTGGGCCCATTTCAATTTCAGGAACATCTACCAAGCAAGCTGTTCTGTGCCAGGCCTAGGGGATAAAAGAGTTAGCTGGAGTTGTTCAAAGTCTAGTGGAAAGTGGAATGATCACAGACTGGCACAAATCAGAGTTAGCCTGTAGGAGATGATGATGAGCTCTGCCTAGAGGACTCAGGAGAATCTTCACAGAGGAGAAATACCCTAGTTGAGTTTTGAAGAAAAGGAGGAACTTGCTAAGCTAATGAAGGGAAGAAAGGGCATCCTGGGCAAACAGAACACCTACAGAAAGAAAAGGAACTGCAGCACAAAATGTGAGACTGGGTGTGGGAGGGGCAGATGGTAGATTGGAGATTGGTAGTAGCTAGAGTGGAGCAGGCCTTGTCTGAAATGTGAAGAACCAAGAATTTATCTTGCAGATACTGGGAAGCCACTGAAGAGGAGTAATATGATCAGATCCTTCTGGCTACAGTGAGAACAGAGGGATACCAGTTAGGAAACTATATTTTAGGGGCTGGTGCCCCCTGCAGTTGTACAATATGGCCATAATCCAAGTGAGAGATAAGAAATTTGTATTTAGAAAGATATCTCTGTGGAGTGTGGATTTGAAAAGGCAAGGACCTGTGGCTGAAAGTTACTGTGTTAGTCCCGGAAATGTGAAGATGAGAGCCAGACCGTGGTAATAACTGGGGGTAAAATACATTTAGGAAGTAGGATCAATAACGTTTGGATTTGAAAATAAAGGAGAGAGAAGTGTTAAAAATGATCCCAGGTTTCTGACCTGGGCTGCAGGGTGAAAGGTAGTACTATTAGTTGAAATAGATAATAGAGAGAGAAGAGTAAATTTGGGAAGAACGTATTTTGTTTATGTTGAGTTTGTGCCTATGAGATATAGGTGGAGGTGCCTAGAGACAATTCTGTAGAAGTCTGAAGTTGAGGAGAGAGGGCAGAGTTGGAGATAAAATTTTAGGTTGTAAAGCTATCACAAATAGTTAAAATGGTGGGAATGAGGGAGATCGCTCAGGGCAGTGGTTCACAAATTTTGAGTTTTTGTGTACAAAAATAAATTTGGAATAAATACCACATGTTCTCACCTATATATGGAAGCTAAAAAAAATGAGTTCATAGAAGTAGAGAGTAGAATCTAGAATCATGGTCATTAGAGGTTGGGAAGGGTAGTGAGGAGAGGAGAATAGGGAGAGGTAACAGATACAAAATTACAGCTGTTAGGGAGGAATAAGTTCAGTGCTCTATAGCATTGTAGTGTGAATATTGCTCACAATAATTTAGCATATATTTTCAAAAAGCTAGAAGAGAGGATTTTGAATATTCACAACACAAAGAAATGATAAATATTCAGGCAGGCATGGTGGCTCATGCCTGTAATCCCAGTACTTTGGGAGGCCAAAGCAGGTGGATCACTTGAGTCCAGGAGTTTGAGACAAGCCTGGCCAACATGGCGAAACTGTATCTCTACCACAAATACAAAAATTAGCCCAGCATGGTGGTGTGCACCTGTGGTCCCAGTTACTCAGGGAGCTGAGGTGGAAGGATCGCTTGAGCCCAGGAAGCAGAGGCTGCAGTGAAACCTGATTGCACCACTGCACTCCAACCTGTCTGGCCCTCACAGGAAAAGTTTGCCAACCTCCGACTAGACTATTGTGATGGTTTTCACCAAAGATGCATATCTATAATCTAAGATGGTAGTAGCATTCAGACTCCTTTCTGATCTGGCTTCCAATGTAGCAACACTTGGCTTGTTACAGTTGTTCTTCATTCCAGTTGAACTGCTGTTCACTCTACCCTGTGTTCATGTTGTTTTTTCCTCCTTCTGGGTCTGTTCCGCTTTTCGGTGTGGATAATAATAGCTAATATTATAATGAACTTAACTTTGTGCTAGGCACTGTGCTGGACATAATGAGGGTACCATATCATTTAACTCTCACAGCAGTCTTAGAATTGGAATTATGATAACAAATAACAATTAATAATAAAACCTACCTCAGAGGGTTGTTGAGCAAAACATGCAAATAGCACTATTGTTTGTACCAATCCCTCCTACTCCCAGTTCTGTTCCTAGAGACAACTACTTTTTAAAACGTATTTGTTTCTTTTGGTATTTATTTATTTATTTATTTATTTATTTATTTTTATTTTATTTTATTTTATTTTATTAAGACAGAGTCTCACTCCATCGCCCAGGCTGGAGTGCAGTGGTGCAATCTTGGTTCACTGCAATCTTCACCTCCCAGGTTGAAGCGATTCTTCTGCCTCAGCCTCCTTAATAGCTGTGACTATAGGGACAAGCCACCATGCCCGGCTAATTGTTGTATTTTTAGTAGAGACAGAGTTTCACCATGTTGTTGGTCAGGCTGGTCTCAAACTCCTGACCTCAAGTAATCCTCCTGCCTCGGCCTCCCAAAGTGCTGGGATTACAGGTGTGAGCCACCGTGCCCAGCCTTATTTACATTTCTAAATAATGTAGGGATGTCGCCCTATTTCCCAGGCCGGAGTGCAGTGGTGTGATCTCAGCTCACTACAACTTCTGCCTCCTGTATTCAAGCAATTCTCGTGCCTCAGCCTCCCCAGTAGCTGGAACTACAGGTGCCCACGACCACGCTTGGCTAATTTTTGTATTTTTAGTAGATACGGGGTTTCACCATGTTGGCCAGTCTGGTCTCAAACTCCTGACCTCAAGTGATCCGCCTGCCTTGGCCTCCCAAAGTGCTGGGATTACAGGCGTGAGCCTCCATGCCCAGCCTCCTGTTTTATTATTTTTTATTTATTTTTTGAGACAGGGTCTCACTCTGTCACCCAGGCTGAAGTGCAGTGGCACAATCTTGGCTCACTGCAGCCTTGACCTCTCAGGTGATCCTCCCACATCAGCCTCCCATGTGGCTGGGACCACAGGTGCATGCCACCATGCCTGGCTAATTTTTTTGATTTTTTTATATAGACAAGGTCTCACTATGTTGCCAAGGCTGGTCTCAAACTCCTGGGCTAAAGCAGTCCTCCACCTTAGCCTCCCAAACTGTTGGGATTACAGGCGTGAGCCACTACACCCAGCCCTTTTCCCCATTTTAGATGCCATTTTTTGACTTTTTAAAGGATGAGTATTTAGCTCTATTAACACCGCCATCTCCCACCCACCTACACAAGATGCACATTTTCCCTCCTTCTATCCTCCCAATGTAGTTATAATGTTCTTTTTGGTTAAATCAGTATTCAGTCCTTGTTAGATGATGTAAATGTTATTTACAACTAAGCTATGTGGTATACCAATTTATATTTCCTTTGTTTTGCAGCTTTTTGTCCCCTAGCTCAGTCCCAGCTATTTTTTTTTTCTTTGCTTGTTTTCTATATAACTGACTAATTCCTCCCTAAGTAAAATACATTTTTCAAGTATTTTATCGGTTTCCTTTTTTTTCTTAGCATCATCTCCCATCCTCCTGCTTCATAAATGGTATGGTTATTCCCCAGACCTATTGCATAGGTGTCATCCTGAGTCTCCCCTTTACATCTCTCCTATGGGTCTCCTGTTCACAACTCCTGAAAAAAAAGATACATGAGAAGTAAATATTTTGAAATCTTGTGTATTTTGGAAATATATATATGTTTATTTCATTCTTTATTCTTCATGATAGTTCGGTTAGGAATTGAGTTCTAAGTTGGAAGTCATAAGTCATTTTCCCTCAGAGTTTTGAAGCATTACTCTGTTGTCTCTTCTGGAGTCCAGTGTTGCTACGGAAAGTTAGTGCCATGGTGACTCAAAGACCTTTGACCCTGAACTGTATTTTCTCCATATTCCTCGGTGATCTTCTTTGTATCCCTGGTGTTCTGATTTCAGAATGTTGGTCTCTTCATTCATTTTGCTAGGCACTCAGTAGACCCTTTCCGTCTGGCAATTCATGTTCTTCAGTATTGGGAAGATCAATTATTTCTTTGATTTCCTCTTTCTGTATTCTCTGTTCTCCTTTTCTGAAACATATATTTGTGATTTGTATTTGTAATTTTCTATCTCTTTCTGCCCATTTTCCCATTTTTTAAATTTTTTCTGTCTTCTGTATCTTCAAATTTATGTTATAATTTTTATTTTTTGTTTATACTATCATATTTTTTATTTCTTCTTTCATAAATGTAATATTTCCTGTCTCCTAAGCCAGTTAGTTACCACATATAGGCTCCAGACAACTAATGACAGTACAAAATAGGCTCTGATTAGATGTTGAAATGTTTGGTAGTGATACTAAGTGCTAGGGGATAAAAGGGTCTAAAAAAAGCCACTATCTGCCAGAAAAACTTGAAACAATTTCATGGAAGGGGTAAGGTAGGATCTGGACTTGGAATATAGGTAGGTAAGTTTGGACAGGTAAGGAATGGCAGTGTTGAATGGTGGAAAAGGTGTTGGCTTTGGAAACAGGCCCAACTGAGTCACTGTGAAACCTTATATAAATCCAACCTCTCTGTGCCTTAGTTTCCTCATCTTTAATGGGACTAATAACATCTTCACTCTAGAGTTGCTGTAAAGAGAGAAGTTGAATATGTAAAGTATCTGGCACCTAGTTGGAATTTAATAAATATTCTTTATTCTGTAAGTTCCTTGAGGCTGAAAAGTATTTTCTCTAGGCACAATTCCTGGCACAGTGCTTGCTATGTAGCGGGGTCTTACTATAGATAATGAATGAATAAGTGAATGAGTAAATGAGTGAATGAGAAGGGAGAACATTCTAGGCAGTGGGGAGTAATAGAAATAGCAGGAAAGTTGGAAATGAGCTATCGTGTGGGAAAGGACTTGTAGGACCTTAGCCTGACTCAGAAGGTTTATATATTGACAAATATTAATGGAGATATGTCTGGAGAGTTGGGCCAGTATTTTATGGAGGAGACAGGGCTGAGGAGGGTTGACAAAGGAAGTGTTGGGCCAGTATCAAGGTGTTTCAATTAATGACCAAATCCAGGGTAGAGAATGTCTGGCTCAGTTAGACAGACTGGTCTAATTACATTTTTCACCATGAACGTTTGGGCAAGGGATTTAATTTCTCTGAACTTGTAGGAAAATGACTCCTGATCTGTCTATACCAGAAGGTGGTAATAATAATAAAGATCAAATACACCATTAGAAGTATGCGTGCTTTATAAGTTTGTGGCAGTTTCATAGGCTCAGGAAGCAGGTACAGAGACAAACCGTGTTTGTTCATGTGGCTATAAAACCAACATAGCTTTACATTTTTGGAAGCAATAAACTAAAAAGCCATATTGGGGTATGCTTCACCAATAAAAGTATTTCTTGTCTTGCCCTTTGCCTTAATTTGGCTATATATAGTTTTCCTTTTTAATTATTTTAATGCCTAGACCTGTGCTGTCTAATCCAGTAGATACTGGCCACATTAAATTTAATTAAAATTAAAGAAAATTTAAAATTCAGTTTCTCAGTCACACTAGCCACAGGTCAAGTGCTCAGTAGTTAGTAGCTACCATATTAGACAGCACAGATATAGAACATTTCCGTCATTCAGAAAGTTCAGTGGGAAAGCACTGGGTTAGACTATATAGAATTGCAGTATATATGTGTGTGTCTGTGTGTATGTATGTATATATATATTTTTTTAATATGTATTTGTTTTATTCTTTGACCTTAATTTATAAATCAGATAAGTGAAGCTTGTTTCTTTAAAAACATTAAGCTGTTTTTCACTTAAATGGGCCTCCTACATCAGTGGCTTTCTGTTGAGAACAGGTTCTCCAACCTGACTGAAGTTAATGGATTTTCTTAATTAACAAAGTGATAGGATATCAAAGATTGAGTGATTCAAAGAGCTTCTAGTCTAATTGGAAATGTAACTGATTGTGTTTTGCCAGATGTCATTTCAAGAATGTCTTTTCTTTTAAGATGCTAAAGAAAACCCTTATGGCGAGGATGACAATAAGAGCCCATTCCCCCTGCAGCCCAAAAACAAACGCAGTTATGCCCAGAATGTGACCGTCTGGATCAAACCCAGCGGCCTGCAGGTAACATTACCATTTATGTTGCTTTCCACTGGGGACAGGAGGCATTTGGGTAGGCAGGCAGGCATTTTATTTGATTTTCTTTTCCTTTGATACTTAGTAATTCATTTACTTCTAATGTTTGTCATTATTTCCAAAAGGGATTTGAGATGCCCTACAGTAAAACATGTATATAGCAAAATCATTTTTTACAAAATTTAGAGCAATAAGAATCCTAGAGGAAGAAGGAAGACAGTTGTGCCAGGAACCCAAGGCAAAATGATAATTTTACGTGAGCATTTTGGCTCTGAGCTTCCTGTTGACAAGGTCAGTTGTTCTTGTCTGAAAAAAGGAAATTTGTCAGTTTGTCTAGAGAGACATATTTTCCTGGCATTGAATTTTAGTGTGAAATTTTTTATATGGTGAGGCATTAAATAACATAATGGGTATTTAACAACAGTTTTGGAAAAGATGTAAAAGTCTTTATAACGATATTTCTTCCATCCCTTCAGTAGAACTCAATCCATAGAATTATATTTCACAAAAACACTTTCATAGGAAGCTATGATAATATGATTATCAAAGAATGATGCTTTCAGGCAAGGTATTCAGGAACATTTCTCCTTTCATCAACAAAAAGTCATTTATACCTGTTTTTAAAAATCACTTACTGAAACTTTTTTCTCCTTTGAGCACCTTTATTATATTTGTTCCTCCAGTAAGTTCAACCTAAACCAAATGAGAAGACACAGTCAGTCCATTTGGACAACAAAAGTAGTTTCTGTTGACTGCACAGTCTCTGAGCCCCCTTTCCATGGAGACTGAACCACATCCTGCCAAGGCTAATGTGTCAGGGGCCTCTTTGTTGGAAAATCGGGGTCTTCTATTTTCCTGATGTCCCTGACCCCAGTACTTCCTTGTCAGAGGGATATTAGAACCACTTTCACCACCAGTTATAGCTGAGCTTTTCTTATTTTTTAAAATTTTTTGGTTTGAATCTTGACTACTATAGAAAAAAATTCTTTTGTTCTTGGGTTTATTTTTCTTATTCTAGTAAAATATACATAAAATGTATCTTCAACCATTTTAAAGTACACAATTCAGTCCCATTTAGTACATTCACAATGTACCATCACCACTCTCTAGTTCCAGAACATTTTAATCACTTCAAAAGGAAACCCTCTGCCCATTAGAAAAGTCACTCCACATTCCTTCTCCCAGGCCCCGGCAACCACTCATTTGATTTCTGTCTCTATGGACTTACCTATTCTAGATATTTCATATAAACAGAATCATACAATTTGTGGCCTTTTGTGTTTGACTTCTTGTACTTAACATGATGTTTTCAAGGTTTATTCATGTTGTAGTACATATCAGTACTTCATTTTTATGGCTAATATTCCATATGTCTATATGTATGTGTCACATTTTGATTATTCTTCAGTCGATGGACATTAGGGTTACCTTTTGGCTATTGTGCATAATGCTGTTACGAGCATTCATGTATAAGTTTTTGTCTGAATATTTGTTTTCAATACTCTTGGGTATGTATTTTAATGGGAATGGGTTTGCTGGGTCAGACAGCAATTCTGCTTAACTTATTGAGGAATTGCCACACTCTTTCACAGTAGCCGCACCATTTTACATTCCTGCTAGTAGTGTATAAATGTTCCAGTTTCTCCACGTTCCTACCAATACTCGTTGTTTTCCTTTTATTATTATCGTATAGCTATCATAGTAGATGTGAAGTGGTATGTCTGTGTCTTTGCATTTCCTCAATGACTAGTAATGTGCATCTTTTCCCGTGCTTATTGGCCATTTGTGTATATTATTTGGAGAAGTATATACTCAAGTTCTTTGTCCATTTTTTAATTGGGTTTGTCTTTTTGTTGTTGAGTTTTTTATATATTCTAGATAGTATGATCCTTAGCAGATATGATTTGCAAATATCTTCTCCCATTTTGTGAGTTATCTTTTTACTCTCTTTATAGTGTCCTTTGATACACAAAAGTTTTTGGTTTTGAAGAAGCCAAATTTTGTTTTTTGCTTTTGTTGTTTGTGCTTTTTGCTGTCTTAAGAGATCATTGCCAAATCCAAGGTCATAAAGATTTACCCCCTATGTTTTCTTTTTCTTCTTCCCTTGAGAAACGCATCTCACTGTGTTGCCCAAGCTGGTCTCAAACTTCTGGCCTCAAGCCAGCCTCCTGAGTAGCTGGGATTACAGGGGCACACCACTGCACCTGGCCCCTGTTTTTTCTAAGAGTTTTATAGTTTTAGCTTTTACATGTAGGTCTCTGATCCATTTTGTGTTAATTTTTTGTATATGGTATTATGTAAGGGTCCAACATTATTATTTTGCATGTGGATATCCAGTTGTCTCAGCACCAAATGTTGAAAAGACTATTTTTTCCCCACTGAATGGTCTTTGCTCTGGTGATAGATGTATGGGTTTACTGGGTACATTTTTATGAGGCAAGTTTGTTTCTGTCAGGGGATTTATTTTACTATCAAACCTTTTGAAGGAGGGAGTGCTTTACTAATGTTGAACTGACATTAACACAGAAGGGATCCTCATCTTGACATTGTAGCTGTGTTCTCATTTTCATTTCTTTAAACATTTAGATCCATTCTTTTATATTATTTCCCCTTTTTACCACAGAATTCTAATGTTGGATTTTTTTTTTTTTACCCTTAATAGACAGATGTACAGAAGATTTTAAGAAATGCAAGGAAACTACCTGAAAAAACACAGACATTCTATAAGGTGAGACAGTTAGAATATAGTGGAAGAGGAGGTACCTCAAATATATGGTTCATAATAGTAGAACTGTGAGATGGCAGTGTGAATATGGGCAGGGATTAGAGATGTGTGACTTGTGCCTCAGTTTTTTCAAATAAACTCAGTAAAAGTGATAGGTCTGTTCCTTCCCTAAAATCCAAAAATTAGAAGGGTTTAAATGGCCTCATTCTGTACAGGCAGAGGGTTTTTCTGTGTTGGGGCTGCTGTGAATGAATGACTGATGGAAGCAGCTGAGAGGACCTGTGGGTCATAGCCCTGAACTCTCCTCATCACTCCTATATGGGTATCCAGGCCAACCCCAGGCAACCAATGTATGTGGCTTCCTGGATGGGGAATTGTCCGGAACATTTTTTTTTTTTTTTCTTGAGACGGAGTCACACTCTGTTGCCCAGGCTGGAGTGCCATGGTGAGATCTTGGGTCACTGCAACCTCCGCCTCACGCATTCAAGTGATTCTCCTGCCTCAGCCTCCCAAGTAGCTGGTACTACAGGCACGTGCCACCACGCCCAGCTAATTTTTGTTTGTTTGTTTTTTGAGACAGAGTCTCACTCTGTCAGCCAGGCTGGAGTGCAGTAGCATGATCTCAGCTCACTGCAACCTCTGCCTCCCGGGGTCAAGCAATTCTCTTGCCTCAGCCTCCCAAGTAGCTGGTATTACAGTTGTGTGCCACCATGCCTGGCTAATTTTTGTATTTTTTGTAGAGATGGGGTTTTGCTATGTTGGCCAGGCTGGTCTCAAACTCCTGACCTCAGGTGATCCACCCGCCTCGCCCTCCCAAAGGTGCTGGGATTACAAGCATGAGCCACCCCACCCAATCACCCCAGAACATTCTTATTGCACCAGAGAATCTGCTTCTAGGAATGACATCTGACATTACACATTTATGAATTGCAGAGGAGATGGCCCTCCAGAATCATACGTAGCTGATCCAGAACCATTGGTGAAGAGACTATTAAGTTACAGGGGGTGGGGTAGAGTGGGGAACATTTAGGTTTGCTCCTTGATTCTCCCCTATTGTTCTGGTGTTTGGCTGGAATTAAATTAAGTGCAGCATAAAGCATGTCATTTGTGTCATAGCTTTCTAATTCTAAAATATTGGCACATACAGCCAGCCTCAGGCTAGCATCTTAACGGGAGAAGATACATGCTACTTTGTCTGGGTGTTATCTCATTACCTTTATGTCACTGTTGTCTTCAAACCTAATTATGTAGTAAGCTAGTGAAATAAAACAGCTTTAATCAGAGTTCAACTGCAGAGCTTCTCAGCCAGCCAGGCCCCTCCCTAACTGAAGCCCATAATCCATGCAGTCCATCCTCCCTGCAGAGCTTCCTACAGTCATCAGCTATTTACTCATGATGACACACTTGTTTGGCCTTCTTAACTTTCTGCTTTTTAAACAGATGATAGTAGAAAGATAAGTCAGAGAGCCCATTTCTCTTCTCTGGTTTTATATCATTCTACATATTAGAGCTCAAAAGAGCCTAGAGAAACTGCTTCAGCCCCTGCAGTGGGTGAGGAAGGGATTATTCTCCTCATTTTATAAATGAGGCCTTTGAGACCCAGAGAGGCTACACAACTTGCCCAGACCACTCCACTAAGGGGTTGTTGGGGCACTTCTTATTTCTCTGCTTCTATCACTAACCAGCCTTTCTTTTTGTTGGTGTTTCCACTCTGACTCCTCCAGGGCCTCCTCTGAGCCTGTTTATTGTCTTAGTCTGAGGCCCTGCCACAGTGGGGTTAAGAGCCTTTTCAGATTGAGGGCAAGTCTTTTCCATACCTAAGTAACAAGGGGAAAGTACTCCTCCTTAAAGTTAGGAGAAATGAAATGATGGATGCAAAGTGCTGACTACCACGTGTGGCATAAATGCTCATTAACTGTGATGATGACGTTGTTTCATTCAGCTCACTGTCTTCCTTAGCCAGCTTCTGGTCACCTGCAGAGGAACCACTTCCCAGTAAAACCATCGCATTCTTGTTACTGGCATCCCTAAATAAACATTTGTTCTCATAGAAAATTGCTCCCTGAAGTTCAGTCAAGGAGAACTTATTTCTAAGCTGAGCACTTAGAAAGTATGTGTTGAGAACACCATTTCAGGAGCATTGATTTTCTGTCTTGTTTCAGGAGCTGAACCGTTTGCGAAAGGCCGCTCTAGCCTTTGGTTTCCTGGACCTGCTGAAAGGGGTGGCTGATATGCTGGAAAGGGAATGCACATTGCTGCCTGACACAGCCCACCCTGATGCTGCATTCCAGCTGACCCATGCTGCCCAGCAGCTCAAACTGGCCAGTACCGGCACCTCTGAGTATGCCGCTTATGACCAGAACATCACACCTTTGCACACGGACTTCTCTGGGAGCAGCACTGAAAGAATTTGAAACTGACTTTTGGAGCTTTCCTTCTTTTTTCTTTCAACTGAAAATGATTTAGGTAAAACCTTTCCAGTATTTTCACCTCTGGAAGAGCCACCCAAAGACCTTCCTGAGGCTGCCTCAGAAGCACCATGTGCTGTTTTGAATGACTCTACTAGTATGAGAAGGATGTGAAGGTGGTTGGCTGGTTGGGCTTTAACTTCCTGGGACTCATAATTTTTAAGCTTGGAAGATAGCTGCTGTTCCCATGATGGGCACATTTCCTGAGAGGCTTGAAGGACTGATGACCATAGAGCACCCCTGCCTTCCTCAGGAAACCTGACCGGCAAGGGCTCTCTGGCTTCCTGAAAGCTTCACCTCTTCTCTCCAGTTTATATCTCAACTGTAAGGGCATTTTCAAGCTTCTGTTCATGGAATGAGCAATTCAGACTGACTGGAGCTTGCTGAGTACAAACACAACACCACTAAGTTTCAGAACTTTCCTTAGAACTTGGGCAAAATGTGGTGGTAACTCTTAGGTGCTTTTGGTGTCTCTTGAGATTCTAACTTTTAAAGAGCAACCATTAATGTGTAAAATGAGTCCTATTTCTTCAAGGTTTTTTTTCAATGACAACAATATTTGATTTTCTATAAAATGGTTTCACTATGATACTAAGACCTTTGTCTTTTGGTCTGTCTTATCACTTTAATATAATTTCAACTTTCTAAGTGGCATAGATTCATAAATCATGAGGTTTCCTTATTTCTGACAGTGATTAGGCCTCATTGCCTAAGCAGGGTTCTAGCTAGATAATCCTGACAGATCACTGATTCCAAAGTTAATTATGGTTCCAATTTACCAGCTAGCATTATGACTTTGGGCAACTTCTTGAGGCTTTGTCTACATCATCAGTGTTTTCAGTTGCACCACCTTCCCTGTAACTCTCAGGCTTCAACCAGAGCAACTGTTTTTGGTTTAACATGCTGAACTGCTACATAATATTTTGCCTGAACAAAGGACTTTATCACTAACAGAAAACCACTAGATTAAATTATCTTTAAGCACAGTCATTAGAATTTTGATTGTAAATGTTTTTTAATAGAAACACACAATCTTTCACTTTCTCAGACAGCAATAAAGGGGTTTGTAACAATCACTAAGAATACAGAATTTGCCACGACGATGCAGCATAATCTACTGCAAAGCTGATCTGCCCAATTACACATAGTCAGCTGCAAGAATATCAGAAATCAATACAAACAAGTATTGACAGGTGTTACAGACATGCAAATTATCCTTCAATGCAACGAATTTTTAAGAAATCAGCTAGCCTATGTTAATCAGATGTTTTAGGTCAAACCAAGTTTCCATCTTGGGCTCAGTGAAATAGTATTAACTCATTGAGTCTCCTTTCCCCCAGGAATGTTGGGAATGGCAGAACAGAAAGAGCTATCACTCCTTAAATTCTTCTATGCTAGTGTTACTCCAACACTTATTTTACTTGGTTTACTTGGAATGTATGAGAGGAAACTGATGTTTTTTACAATGGCCAACTGTATGTCTAAATTTTCAGTTCTCCTTTTTGTGAGTTTCCTGCCAGAAATCTTTGTTAAAGGATCAGCGCTGTTCACCCCAAAGTTCTCTCTGTTTTCAGTGTTCTACGGCAGATGGGTTTTAAAAAGCCAACTGAACAGCAGCAGAATGAAGTTATTTTTGAGGTCTATGCAAAAAATGTAGTCCCATCACTCACTCACCACTCACTAGAACAAATATACAAGTAAATGGACTCAGCCAGTGCAGGAGATGGAAGGCTGCCATTTTTTGTGTTTGTGCACAGCCTAAGACAGTTTGGAGGTGTGTTTGGCCTACTCTAATGTTTCTAGTTTGTCAAAGGCTGTACACGGTGTTACTGCCAGTTTGATCTACATACTGTGTTCCCTTTGGATCCCTGCTACCATTTGGACCGTGTGTGTGTGGGGCGGGGGGGGGGGGGTTGGTTTTTTTGAGACGGGGTCTTCCACTGTCACCCCGGCTGCAGTGCAGTGGCAATCTCAGCTCACTGCAGCCTTGACCTCCTGGCCTCAGGATCCTCCCTTCTCAGCCTCTTGAGTAGCTGGGACTAAGGTGTGTGCCACCACACCCAGCTAATATTTTTATTTTTTGTAGAGATAGGGGTCTCACTATGTTGCCCAGGCTGGTGTTGAACTCCTGGCTTCAAGTGATGCTCCCACCTAGGTGTCCCAAAGTGCTGGGATTACAGGTGTGAGCCACATTCCTGGCTGAGTTTGGGACTTGTAATCTCATTGTTTTCTAAATAATGTTTCACTTTTCTTCAGTGTTGAAAATAGTTGATTTACTTAAGAATGGCATGATCATGATGTTCCAAGATTCTGATTAGTTTCTTTCAAAGCATTCTGTGCCTCTTCAATGCCCACACTACTGAGCACTACAATAATAGATGTTGTTAGGCCAAAGGATGTCACATGTAAAACATGTTCTCGAGCCCCACTCTTAGAAATGTTTTATCAATGACTCAGTCTACTTCACTTTCAAAAAGTCAATGCCATCCCACTAAACAAGTAACCCCTAGGTACAGAATAATTAAGTCCTGCCTGAGTCACTTTAATAGCCTTCTATAGAGTGACATAGTCTTGCTTTTTTTCACAAGCAATAGCTGAAAAGAACAAATCTCAACTGTAAGAACCGTCAGTACATTGTAGGGATAAAGCACTTTTTGAAAAAAAAAATCTCTGGCATGAATTAGACAGACTGAACATGAGACAGGGTTGGGGTGGGCTGAGCCTTTTGGTGTCATTAACTGAATACACAAGAATGAACCTCTCATCAGATATCAGGAATCCATGTCATGCAATTACTACAACAAGATAACAGTAAATTCAGGAATGTTACTGGGGAAAAGCAAGATAGCCTCACTGAGAATTTAATCATTTAACATTAAAAAAACTTTTACATTGGTACAAGAAGGTAAAACTGTAAGAATCAGATTAGGCTCAAACTGGCAAGAAGCCGTCTAAATCTTTCTTTTTAGTGGATCTTTTTCTTTTTTTGTCCATAGCGCCGTCTGCGCTGTTTATAAAGGTGACGAAAATTTATGTATAACCCTGAAAAAGAAAAGAGGTCAATTAGAAATTAGAGTCTTTGTCTATTTATAACCAGAAGCTCTTGTGGCAGGGACAGTATCTAGCTGTCTGTCATATCCCACAGCAAAAAGCTCATTGCAGCGGCTCAGGAAGGAGTACAACTTAGAACAAATTAACAATAGACACAAACCAATTTTTCCCCAGTGTGTTTGTTTATTTCTTACTATTTTTGCGACAGAGTCTCATTCCGTCGCCCAGGCTGGAGTGCAGTGGCACGGTCTCAGCTCACTGCAACCTCCGCCTCTCAGGTTCAAGCAATCCTCCTGCCTCAGCCTCCTGAGTAGCTGGGATTACAGGCGTCCACCACCACGCCTGGCTAATTTTTTGTATTTTTAGTAGAGATGGGGTTTCACCATGTTAGTCAGGTTGATCTCAAACACCTGACCTCAAATGATATGGCCGGCTTGGCCTCCCAAAGTATTGGGATTACAGGCATAAGCCACCACACCCAGCCTCCCAGTGGGTTTAAAACATATTTTTTTCCTTATAAAATTTTCAAACACGCAGAAGATTAAATCATCGTACAGTGAACACCTAGATTTACTGCTTTTTACTATATTGGCTGTATCACATCCCTATTCATCTATTTATCTCTTCAGCCATCTCATTTTTTATGTACTTCAATGTTCGGTTTCGGATATCAATATACCTCACCCACCCAATTCTTCACGTAGGTATAGTTCGATATTCTTTCTTTTACAGTAAAATTTACATACAATGAAATGCAGAAATCTAAAGTGCAGAAACAACCTAATTTTTAATTCAAGGCTACTCAAGAACATGGCCAGGCACAGTGGCTCACGCCTGTAATCCCAGCACTTCGGGAGACCAAGGTGGGTGGATCACCTGAGGTCAGGAGTTCGAGACCAGCCTGGCCAACATGGTGATACCCCCATCTCTACTAAAAATACAAAAATCAGCCAGGCATAGTGACAGGTGCCTGTAATCCCAGCTACTCTGGAGGCTGAGGCAAGAGAATTGCTTCAACTCTTGAGGCAGAGGTTGCAGTGAGCAAAGATCGTGCCACTGCACTCTAGCCTGGGCGACAAAGCAAGACTTTGTCTCACAAAAAAAAAAAAAAACTAAAAGAAAAGTCCTCTGACCTAGACACAAATGTTAACTAGCTGTTTATGCTGCTTCAAAATTATAAATGTGAATTTAGGATTTACTTCATTCTAAATAATAAGAGCAACTATGCATTTATTATAAGCAAACTAGATATGAACATAAAATCTTGCAAATTAGAGTGTACAACAATATAAACAACACAAAGAAAGATAGTAAGGCAATGCACTTTAAAATATTTCCACCCCTCTACCCTGTTTACTAAAGTATTTTAAATGTCTTTCCAATATTTATTCCTCTTATCTTATGCCCATTTCATGGGGCCTAGTTATACTGAATTTATAGAGTAATAAAGGTAAAAAGCTGTCTTTAATGAGTACATTTTCTGAACTGAGGGTTCCTCTCTTCAAGGGCAAAACATTTTAATAGTTTTGGTTGGCAATCTTTCTTAAATGGATTATACCCTTTGCTGAAATAGAAAAAAAGAAGTAGACGTTAACCTTTTGCAAATGACGTGGGCCTACAATGTATACTATTTAACTGTACCTCTGCCATGCACTGGTACACTAAGGGGCTCCTAACACTATGGTGTAAGTCTCTCCTCCCCCAACACTAAATGACCAAGACCACTGGGCTTTCTCGCTTCCTGGGCTTACCTTGCATGGTCTTCCTCTCACTGTCCAGGGTAGCAAGCCGCAACAACGATCCCAACAACCTCTACCTCCCGTTATTTCATACCTTTGTGTAGTCCCCTCCCATGTTATACTGGGTTGGTCTGTGTGATGGTTTGTCACTTCTGAGATTAGGCACTATGGCTTCTGGCTCTCTCTCTCTCACCAATTGCTCTGGGTGGGGGAAGCCATGCCATGAATAGCCATATGGAGAGGGGCTATGGCAAGAAACCGAAGCCTCCTGTCAACAGCCACAAGAGTAAGCTTGGAGCAGATCCTCCAGCCCCAGTCAAGTCTACAGAAACTGCAGCCCCAGCTGACAGCCTGACTGAAACCTCATGAGACCCTGAGCCAGTACCACCCAGCCAGGCTGCTTCCTGACCTTCGAAAACTATGTGAGATAATAACTGTTTATTGTTTTCAGCTGCTAAGTTTTGGGGTCATTTGTTACACAGCAATAGAGAACTAATACACTATTGTTGCATCCTTCTGTGGCTAGGAGACTGGACAGTTATATTTATTTAGGGCTACCTTAAGTCTTTTGTGAAAGCAAGGAAATATATATAAATTACCACTAAAATGTATCAAAACTTTAAAAAGTCCTTATAGTTAGGAGCTTGTCTTATCATTAAACATGTAAAGTTCTATGTATGATAATCAGTGTTTTCTCCTCTCAATATATTTAATGACAAAATTCCTTTCATTCTGACTTTTTATGTTGTTAGTTGTCATATTCAAATCAATAAGTATTAAATAGTCTGCTCTTAAAGGGAAAAAATTACTTGTTTTTCTCAAATTGTATTTAACCTACATATAAGAATGTATGTATTTTCACATCTACATATAGAATATAGATAATATGGATAGAATCATGTATAGTTGCATTTAGAAATTACCAAATATTGATTACTAATAAAATTTTTTTTTGAGACAGAGTCTCGCTCTGTCACACAGGCTGCAGTGCAGTGGCACAATCTCGGTTTATTGTAACCTCTGCCCCCTGGGTTCAAGCGATTCTCTTGCCTCGGCCTCCCAAGTAACTGGAATTACAGGCATGCGCCACCATGCCCAGCTAATTTTTGTATTTTTAGTAGAGATGGGGTTTCGCCATGTTGGCCAGGTTGGTCTTGAACTCCTGACCTCAAGTGATCTGCCCACCTCATCCTCCCAAAGTGCTGGGATTACAGACATAAGCCACCATACCCGGCCTCTAAAAAAAATTTAACAAAAACAACAAAAAAATCCTTATAGTTAGGAAACCTTTTAAATTTGTCGTATTTGTAATAATTTAGGTTTATTTCTTTTTCCCTTCTGTTCTTAGTTTTTATAAAGTAAGGCAGGAATTTATGATTTTATATAAACATAAATTAATAAGTCAGCAGGTTTTCCATGAGGAGCAGGGAACTTTCCTACTGTGAGGTGGAAGACTTTACGACAACCCTTGGCTGCTCAGAGGCCTTTATTCCCTTCTCCCTTCCTTGCTGCCAGTTGTCTTATCACCTCTATAAACTCTGGATGAGGAATGTGCTACTGAAATTAGTAATAGTGGGAGCTTCTTAGTCTATTTTAAAAGAGCGCCTTACTTTTTTTTTTTTTTTTTTTTTTTTGAGACAGAGTCCTGCTCTGTTGCCCAGGATGGAGTGCAATGGCATAATCTCAGCTCACTGCAACCTCTGCCTCCCGGGTTCAAGCAATTCTCCTGCCTCAGACTCCTGAGTAACTAGGATTACAGGCACCCGCCACCAAGCCCAGCTAATTTTTGTATTTTTAGTAGAGATGGGGTTTCACCATGTTGGTCAGGCCAGTCTCGAACTCCTGACCTCGTGATCCGCCAGCCTCAGCCTCCCAAAGTGCTGGGATTACAGGCGTGAGCCACCATGCCTATCCCCTTACATTGTTTTAAACAAGAAATATCTTATGGTATATTCCCAATCACCAAGAGCACTTAAAGAACATACTTTAACCACTGGAGATTTAGAAAAATATTTCCTTACCATAGCATATTCCCCTAGTGGGTCTGTTTTTGCAAAGTAATCATTCTCTAATTCTATCCCAAAAGAATTTTCATATGGACTTTTACATTTCTGAATGACTTATTTCTACTCTCTAAGAAGTGACAAGAAAAAGTCTGTATTACAGAATCAATACTTACCTAAAAATATCATTATAAGATAAATCTGAAGAAAAAAGGAAAATCTAACTTTGATTTTCACTGGATATGGCAACGTGAAACTGAATCGTCCTGTCTCATTGAATACTGGAATGGACTGAATCACTGAGATAGCTGAAAACAGAAACAAGAACTTGTTAGAAGCAAATGAAACAGTCACATCTAATGACAGAAACTTCCAGCCCTAATACTCTGAAGTTTCAGTTCTGGGTGTGCTAGAAAGGCTTCCTCCTCCCTTTGTACAGAAAGCTCATGCCTCTTCTTTTTTTCCCCTAGTTTTCTAAGAGATCAGCCTCCAACCTGTCAACAGAGAGACAGATGAGGAAGTCATGGCAGTGGGCTTCTTCTATTCTATAAAATAGAGAGAAAAATCCCTAGCTGACTTATGTACAAGATGTTTGTCAGAATAAAATAAAGTCGTCAGTAAGAATCCCCTTTGGAACACTAAAAGCATCACCTGGCTTTCCAGTGTTACAAAATGAGCTACTTTTCTGGAACAGTCTGGGTACCAGGAGTATTATGGAAGGAAGCCCATGCAAAGAAATCCCTGAAAAGTCCAACACTTCCATTTATCGGACTAAGGCCGGGGAAGAAAGGACTGTTCTCTCAGCCTCTGGGCACCCTCTGGAGCTAAGCTATGAAAGCTAAGAGTCCCTGAGAGTACCTTCCGCCAAACATCCCAGTGGATATAAGGGAATCCACAGAGTGTAACGAAGCCATGTGAGCACTTTCCAATCCATGTCAATGCACGTCAGCATGTAGAAGGAGTACCTATTGAAAATAAGTGATTCCAACGTGAAAAGGCGCTTCAGGTTCTGAATGCGACCTTAGAATATCATTTAAATAGATTAATTATATTTCTCAGTTAGCCACACATGGTTTCTTCAGAACAGAATTATAAAGCTGGCTATCAACCCATGAACTTGTCACACTATGCCCTAAATTTTCAAAGGATGTGAACTCTCTTTAATGGCAGACTAAGTTTAGGTCTCAAAGGAACCCTCTTTTTTCAGTATAGGGACTGGATACTCAGACGTTGTTTGGCTTTATTCCTAGTACTGATATACATTCCCAGTAGGTAAGGATATTAGATACTTTATTTCTGGATAAGTGAGTTGTTAGCAAAATTAAAGTATACAAAAGACCTCTAATCTAGAATCAGACATACTCTATTTTAAAAGAGATCCCTTGAGAAAAGAAATGTTCCTTCTCAAACAGTAAACATTGCATTAAGGACCCATAATCTGATCCTTTTATAGCTCATAAGTGTGATAATTGGATTTTCGCTCTCCTGTGTGAGATGTGCTTCCCTCAAACCTTGTTACATCAGCACATTACCTGTCTGATT
The DNA here is from genome assembly GCF_047675955.1 of Chlorocebus sabaeus. NCBI lineage: Eukaryota > Metazoa > Chordata > Mammalia > Primates > Cercopithecidae > Chlorocebus > Chlorocebus sabaeus. The sequence goes on along the minus strand of NC_132929.1, from coordinate 41,193,366 downwards.
TGAAAAACATAGGACCTATAATCTGTTTTACCTTTGTATTAAGGCTATTAGAGGGTACACTGGGTGCCATGGGACACAGACCATGGTTAAGACACAATTTAAGGCTGCTATGGCCTGTTCCCCCTCTCAACTAGCAACTTTGTCAAAATACCACCAAACCTGGAGCTGAAGAGTTCATTTGCAAAATCCTTGCTCCAGCTGACTGAAAGGGAAGAAATATGGAGTGTGTATGATCTGGTAAAGAAGAATACATCTACTTTAACTAGATCCATTTCTTAAAAGGTATTTATTCTACTAACAACCGAGAATGGGAAAATTAGGTTAGAGGCCATTTCAAACTTCAATAATCTTGTAGTATAAGATTCATTTCTATCATCCCTTAAATTTAGTCTTAAACTAGTTCTATCCAACCTGGATTGCTCCTTCAACCTCATGTTTCTTCAGCCCTTTCAATTATTTTTCCATGTGGATGGGTCCTCTCTTTCTAAGACTGCAAGATCCTGAAGTCATAGTAAGATGAGTCTTCCCTTTCTCTGGTTCTCCTCTTCTGCTCCCTAGTATCCGGTCTGGTATTATGATCCAATGACGGCTTTAAAAAAATCTGCCTCAACTTTGCAGAGCACATAGATGCAACCAGAATTCTCCACATATGTAATCTTAGTCCCAAACCAAATGAGACTCTGGCTAAGACAACGACTCCCTCAAGAACAGAGCTGCTGCAAAGAGGGAAAAGCATTCAAACACCATCCTGGCATTTCTACCCACCTGAAAATTTCAATTGCGCTCCACAAATAAAACACAAAGAAAACCACAGCTTTATTCTGCATTTCTTCCATGGTGCCAAAGATGATAAACAAAATAAAATTTCTTCCAAGGAGCTATTAGAAAGACCCAAAAGAGAAAAAAGTTAATAAACTATACGTAAAGTTATACAAATATGTTATCTGAAACCTAACCCCACTAAATGCAAGGCAAAGAGAAAAGACTGAGCTCTACCAGTTTAATCCTGCTCCAGTTCTGGAACAAGCAAAGTGCCCAAAACAGTCTTTGTGACCAGATAGGTACAGTATTTTGTGTGTGTAACTATATCATAAATCGTTTCCTTAAAATACACACACATGTTCAAACACAGTCTAAAGAATACTGCCAAATAAACATTTGAATTTACATAACCCAAGTTAAGAAATAGAGCACTACAAACATGAGACCCCTATAAGTAACGACTATCATGTGTTAATCATTCCACGGTTTTTTTTGTTTTTGAGACAAGGTCTCGCTCCATCACCCAGGCTGGAGTGCAGTGGCACAATTATGGCTCACTGCAGCCTTGAACTTCTGGGCTCAAGAAATCCTCCCACTTGAAGCCGCTCAAGCAGCTGGGATCACAGGCATGTACTACCACACTGGCTAATTTTATTTTTTTGAAGAGACGGGGTCTCACTGTGTTGGCCAGGCTTGCTCAAACTCCTGGGCTCAAGTGATCCTCTCATCTCAGTCTCCCAGAGTGCTGGGATTATAGACATGAGCCACTGCGCCTGGCCCATGGCTTTTCTTTATGGATTTCTGCTTGTGTATGTATTCCTGAACAGTACATTGTTTCATTTTGCCTGTTTTAAAATTTTTTGAAATCATTCTATATGTATTATTCTGTGACTTGCTTCTTACTCAGGGTTATGGGCCAGAGACTCATCTATGTTGATGCATGTGGCTATAGTCCACTCATTTTCACTGTGGCAAGACATTCCAATATACGATAGACATTCTATTCTTCATATATATATGGGTTGTCTGTTTCTGGGTTTTATTCTGTTCGCGTGGTCTACGTGACTATCTTTGTACCATACAACATGGTATTAGCTACTAAATCTTTATACTGTCTTGATTTCTTACAGGGTAAGTCCCCAACTTGAGTTCTTCTTTAGAGAATATTCTCAACCCTTTGCTTTTTATTCCCCCATTTAAAAAATTGTGGTAAAATACACATAATGGCCAGGTGCGGCGGCTCATGCCTGTAATACCAGCACTTTGGAAGGCCAAGCGGGCAGATCACTTGAGGTCAGGAATTCGAGACCAACCTGGACAACATGGTGAAACCCCATCTCTATTAAAAATACAAAAATTAGCCAGGTGTGGTGGCAAGCGCCTGTAGTCCCAGCTGCTTGGGAGGCTGAGGCAGGAGAATCGCTTGAACGTGGGAGGCGGAGGTTGCAGTGAGCCAAGATCACACCACTGCACTCCAGCCTGGGCAACAGGGCAAAACACCATCTCCAAAAAAAAAAAATACACATAACATAAACTTTACCATCTTAATCATTTTTAAGTGTTTAGTTGATTGGTATCAAATACATTCATTATGTTGTGCAACCATAATCACCATCCATCTCCACAGCTCTTTTCATCTTGTAAAATAAAACTATGAACCATTGCCGGCCACAGTGGCTCACACCTGTAATCCCAGCACTTTGGGAGGCTGAGGTGTGTGGATCACCTGAGGTCAGGAGTTCGAGACCAGCCTGGCCAAACATGGGAAACCCCGTCTCTACTAAAACTACAAAAATTAGCCAGGCACGGTGACAGGCACCTATAATCCTAACTAGTCAAGAGGCTGAGGCATGAGAATCGCGTGAACCCGGGAGGCGGAGGCTGCAGTGAGCCTACATCGTGCCACTGCACTACAGCCTGGGCAAAAGGACAAGACTCTCTCTCTCAAAAAAAAAAAAAAAAAAAGAAAGAAAAGAAACTATGACCCATTAAACAATAACTCCCCACTCAGCCAGCCCCTGGGAAATACCATTCTACTTTCTGTCTCTATGATTTTGACTATTTTAACTACCTCATATAAGCAGAATCATCCAGTATTTGACTTTCTGTGACTGGCTTATTTCACTTAGAATAGTTTCCTTAAGGTTCATCCATGTTGTGGCATACTTGAGTTTCCTTCATTTTTAAGGCTACATAATATCCCATTGTATGTATATAACAGTCCTTCTTATCCATTCATCTGTAGATGAACACTTGGGTTGCTTGCACATTTTAGCTATTGAAAATGATGCTACTATCCTGGATGGCCCTCTGTTTTTTCAAAAAACTTCAGAATTTTCTCCTCATATTCCAAAATTTTTTAGACTGTGATTGGAACTGTATTTAATCTACAGGTAAATAAGAGAACTAACAATATTATAATATCAAGTCTTATAATTCAAGAAAATTATGTCTGTATATTTACTTTTTGTGCTCTATATTCCTTCCTGTATCTCAAACAGTTCACTAATTTTCTCTTCAGCTATGTCTAATCTACAACACAAACTATCCATTAAATTTTTATTTTTTATTTTTTTAGACAGGGGTCTTGCTCTGTTGCCCAGGTTGGAGGGCAGTGGCACAATCACAGCTCACTGCAACATCAAACTCCTGCACTCAAGGAATCCTTCTGTCTCAGCCTCCCAAGTAGTGGGAATATAGGTGCACATCACCATGCCTGGCAAATTTTTGTTTTTTAGAAATGGGGTCTCACTATGCTGCCCAGGCTGGTCTCAAACTGCTGGCCTCAAGCAATCCTCCTGCCTCAGCTTCCCAAAGTGTGGGGATTACAGGAATGAGCCACCATGGCTGGCTGTAAATTTTAAAGTTTTATTATTGTACTTTTCATTAATAGAAGTTTTTAAGAAGTACTGCCTTCATCTATGCAAGGTGGGAGGAAACCAAGTACATTTCTAACTAAGGAGACTGAAGGTAGGTTTTTCAGCTCCTGCCTAAGAGTCGAATTTCCCTAGTCTTAAAGCTATTTATAACTTTGTTATTTCATGAGGATATTATAAAAATGAAATAGACCAGAAATAGTAAAAGTCTACTTTGATAAATATCCCTGAGGTTTTAAATGTTCTTTCTTCTTCAGGTAAAATAATGCTATTCCTGTACAAATAGGTGTTTTTACTAATTGAGACTTCTTAGCAAAATGTAACATACAGATATGATTTGGCTGTGTCCCTGTTCAAATGTCAACTTGAATTGTATCTCCCAGAATTCCCACATGTTGTGGGAGGGACCCAGGGGGAGGTAAATGAATCATAGGGGCCAGTCTTTCCTGTGCTATTCTCATGTTAGTGAATAAATCTCACGAGATCTGGTGGGCTTATCAGGGGTTTCCGCTTTTGTTTCTTCCTCATTCTCTCTTGCCACTGCCATGTAAGAAGTGCCTTTTCCCTGCACCATGATTGTGAGACCTTCCCCAGCCACATGGAACTGTAAATCCAATTAAACCTCTTTCTTTTGTAAATTGCCTGGTCTCGGGTATGTCTTTATCAGCAGCGGGAAAACGGACTAATACAGTAAATTGGTACCAGTAAAGTTGGATGTTGCTGAAAAGATACCCAAAAATGTGGAAGTGACTTTGGAACTGGGTAACAGACAGAGGTTGGAACAGTTTGGAGGGCTCAGAAGAAGACAGGAAAATGTGGGTAAGTTTGGAACCTCATAGAGATTTATTGAAAGGCTTTGACAAAAATGCTGATAGTGATATGAACAATAAAGTCCAGGCTGAGGTAGTCTCAGATGGAGATGAAGAACTTCTTGGAAGCAAAGGTGACTCTTGTTATATTTTAGCAAAGAGACTGGCAGCATTTGGCCCCTGCCCTAGAGATCTGCAGAATTCTGAACTTGAGAGAGATGATTTAGGGTATCTGGCAGGAGAAATTTCTAAGCAGCAGAGCATTCAAGAGGTGACTTGGGTACTGTTACAAGCATTCCATTTTAAAAGAGAAACAGGAGCATAAAAGTTTGGAAAATCTGCAGCCTGATGATTCAGTAGAAAAGAAAAACCCATTTTTTGAGGAGAAGCTCAAGCTGGCTGCAGAAATTTGCATAGGTAGCAAGGAGCCTAATGTAATCCCCAAGACCATGGGGTAAATGTAACCAGGCCATGTCAGAGCCCTTCACGGCAGTCCCTCCCATCCCTTGCAGGCCCAGGGTCCCCATGCTGTGTGCAACCTAGGGATTTGGTGCCCTGTGTCCCAGCTGCTCTAGCCTTGGCTGAGAGGGGCCAATGTACAGCTCAGGCTGTGGCTTCAGAGGGTGCAAGCCCCAAGCCCTGGCAGCTTCCACATGGTGGTGAGCCTGTGCGTGCAGAGAAGTCAAGAATTGAGGTTTGGGAACCTCTGCCTAGATTTCAGAAGATGTATGGAAACGCCTGGATGCCCAGGCAAAAGTTTGCTGCAGGGATGGGGCCCTCATGGAGAACCTCGGCTAGGGCAATGAGGAAGGGAAATATGGGGTTGGAGCCCCTACACAGAGTCCCTACTGGGGCACCGCCTAGTGGAGCTGTGAGAAGAGAACCGCCATCCTCCAGACCCCAGAGTGGTAGATCCACTGACAACTTGCACCATGCACCTGGAAAAGCCACAGACACTCAATGCCAGCCTGTGAAAGCAGCCGGGAGGGAGGCTGCTCCCTGCAAAGTCACAGGGGCAGAGCTGCCTAAGACCACGGGAACCCACCTCTTGCATCAGTGTGACCTGGATGTGAGACCTGGAGTCAAAGGAGATCATTTTGGAGCTTTAAAGTTTGATTGCCCCACTGGATTTCAGACTTGCATGGGCACTGTAACCCCTTCATTTTGGCCAATTTCTCCCATTTGGAACGGCTGTATTTACCCAATGCCAGTACTCCCCTTGTATCTAGGAAGTAACTAGTGTGCTTGGATTATACAGTCTCAAAGGCAGAAGGGACTTGCCTTGTCTCAGATGAGACTTTGGACTGTGGACTTTGGGGTTAATGCTGAAATAAGACTTTGGGGGACTGGTGAGAAGGCATGATTGGTTTTGAAATGTGAGAGCATGAGATTTGGAGGGGCCGGGGGTGGAATGATATGGTTTGGCTGTGTCCCCATTCAAATCTTAACTTGAATTGTATTTCCCAGGATTCCCACGTGTTGTGGGAGGGACCTAAGGGGTAGTAATTGAATCATGGGGGCCAGTCTTTCCCATGTTATTCTTGTGATAGTGAATAAGTCTCACAAGATCTGATGGGTTTACCAGGGGTTTCCGCTTTTGCTTCTTCCTCATTCTCTCTTGCCGCTACCATGTAAGAAGTGCCTTTCGCCCTCCACCATGATTGTGAGACCTTCCCAGCCACATGGAACTATAAGCCAATTAAACCTCTTTCTTTTGTAAATTGCCCAGTCTCGGGTATGTCTTTACGAGCAGCATGAAAATGGACTAATCCACATACCTACTAGACAAATAATGGGACCTTCCATTACCCACCCTTTAGCTCAACTATTCAATACCTGGATCAGAGAAGGCAGCACTGGTGACGTAGTGACTCCAATTGCTGCATTGATAGTTTCCACAACTGCCAGCATCTGGCAGAAATACATCATGTCAGCCACAGTATGGAATGTGTCATAAAAGGACTCTATGGGCAAAAATATACGTTAAGGGTGAATCAGTTGGTAAATTCCAACAGAACTATTTCTCAAACTCACTCACTCCTTTCATGAAAATAACTATAGGAAAAGAATAACAAACATCCCGTCAGATTCGAGTTTCTTACTTAACTAAGCAGGAAGGGTGCAGGCCACTGGGGTCATGAACAGTAAGCTCTACCAGTTACCAGAAAGTTAACACGTACACCTTATATGCCTTTCTCTTTTTTTTTTTTTTTTTGAGATGGAGTCTCACTCTGTCAGCAGGCTGGAGTGTAGTGGTGCAATCTCAGCTCACTGCAACCTCCACCTCCCGGGTTCAAGTGATTCTCCTGCCTTAGCTTCCTGAGTAGCTGGGACTACAGGCGCACACCACCACACCCAGCTAATTTTTGTACTTTTAGTAGAGACAGGGTTTTCACCATGTTGACCAGGATGGTCTCGATCTCTTGACCTCGTGATCCACCCACCTCAACCTCCCAAAGTGCTGGGATTACAGGAGTGAGCCACCACGCCCAGCCACCTTTCTCATTTTTTTAAGAGTCAAGGTCTTGCTCCATCACCCAGTCTATAGTACAGTGTCATGATCATGGCTTACTGCAGCTTCAACCTCCTGGGTTCAAGAGATCCTCCCATGTCGGCCTCTTAAAGTGCTGGGATTACAGGCATGAGCTATTGCACTTGGTCCATACTTTCATTATCAGGTAGAAAAATCCTCTCCCAGTACTCTTTCTTCTCCTAAATTTTATTACCTATTTATTCATCAAATAAAGTTTCAGAATACTTTAGATCAAATTCTCAAAAATTTCCCATTGGCATTTACCAATGGAATGCCACTGGTCAAAGACAGAATCCTGTTAAACACATAAATTAATTTAAGAAGAATTGGGCCGGGTGCAGTGGCTTACGCCTGTAATACCAGCACTTTGGGAGGCCGAGGTGGACAGATCACAAAGTCAGGAGATCGAGACTATCCTGGCTAACATGGTGAAACCCTGTCTCCACTAAAAATACAAAAAAAAAAAAAAAAAAATTAGCTGGGCATGGTGGCAGGCGCCTGTAGTCCCAGCTACTCAGGAGGCTGAGGCAGGAGAATGGCGTGAACCCGGGAGGCGGAGCTTGCAGTGAGCCGAGATCGCGACACTGCACTCAAGCCTGGGCGACAGAGTGAGACTCCGTCTCAAAAAAAAAAAACAAAAAAAAAAAGAAGAACTAATATATTTATGATACTCTTTTTATTCTTTTTAGAATAGTTCATTTTAGAACCTATTTAGGCTCCAAAAGGGTGAGAACCCTTTTGGCCTTGCATAACTTTGGCACTGGAAGTATCACATCAATTTATTTAGTTGTTAGTGAGCATACAAAAGGATTCTAGCCCAAGATGTGGCTCTGGCTAGCTATGGATGTGAACCATTTTTGACCATCTCTAGGCCTATATTTTTATTACCCGTTAAATGGAAAGAATACCAGTCAGCTTATTTCACAAGGTCATGGGAAATAAGAGCTATGAAAGCACAACAAAAAGTAGAGGGTGCTGCACAAATGCAGCAGTTATTACTAACATCAAAGGCAGAGAATGAATACTGGGCCAAACTACTGAGAAAGGGAAAATTAATCCAAAAATTTCTTACTTGCCTTTTCCCAAGATACAGAATCGCACAGTCAGGTTGACAAAGATCCAGGAGAATCCCAAGAACTGCACAAGATTATACATAAACAGGTATCCCTTCCGTAAGTTTGTAAGAGCTGTAAAGCAAAGCAAAGCAGTAAGCTATTAAAAGCAATAGTCCCAGCAGAAGAGAGGTGTATGAGGCATATCTGGATGACTTCAATCCTTTTTCCTTCTTGAATGCTCCTAAGCTCCCACACAAATATCTGATCCTGGTCCTCACCAGTCTGGGCTCCTACTCCCACAGAGAAACATACAAGGAACATTGCTCTCCAGCGTGTATTTTCAGCAGGACTTCCTGTCCCAGCCTTGAAGAATAGGTATACAGACATAACAAACCCAAGAAAAAAATATTACCCCTGGTGTGATATTATGATATGTGTACATGTACATATAGGTTTTCATCCACAGTTTCTGGCTCATAACTCCCACAGCCCTTGTTATAGTTTTTTGTTATAATGTTGGGACACTTTAGGCCTCAGAAAACAGAATCTTCCTCTATGACTTTCCCTGCCTTCCTTTCAGCTGCCCAAGGCACGACTCTAATCTGAATGTGGATTCTAAGACCCTCATTCCAGAGAGGGTCTTGCTTCATACTCTGGAGGAGGGAACACTGCACAGAGAGGCTGAGAAGAATCTGGACAGACAGGCCTTGTGGGGTTTAGGTCAGACCCTTTTTTTCTAATCACATTTCAACACAGTGCAACATGCTTCAGTCATGCCTATCAGATGAAGTCTCCATAAAAGGCCCAAGGAGACAGGGTTTGGTCAGCTTCCAGACAGCTAAACACATGGAGGTTCCTGGAGGGTGGCACACCTGGGGAGGGCATGGAAGCTCCGCGCCACTTCCTCCATACTTCCTCCTAATCTCTTCATCTGTATCCTTCATAATATCCCTTACAATAAACCAACAAACTTGTTTCCCTGAGTTCTGTGGAGCCACGCTAGCAAATCAATCAAACCCCAGGAGCGGGTTGTGGGAACCGTAATTTACAGCCTATCGGTCACAAGTTCTGGAGGCCCTGACTCGGGACAGGCTGGGGCAGGAGGGTGTCTTGGAGACTGAGCCCTTCATCTGTGGGAATCTGATGCTATCTCTAGGTAAATAGTGTCGGAATTGAATCAGAGGGCACTCAGCTGGTGTCTGCTGCAGAACTCATTGCTTGCTTGCTGTGTGGGTGGAAAAAACCCACACACTTGGTCACAGAAGTCTTCTGTGTTGATTGTTGTTGAGTAAGAAAATAGGAAAAAGCAGCTGAGTGTTGTAGTGTTGTATTTTTTCCGTAACACCTGGCAAAAAAAATGGCCATCTGAAGAGGCATTACAAAAACGAAAAAGATTTCCTCAGCTCCTGCTCCAGTTATTTTTTATTTATTTATTTATTTTTGAGATGGAGTCTTGCTCTGTCACCCAGGTTGGAGTGCAGTGGCACAATCTCGGCTCACTGCAACCTCCACCTCCCAGGTTCAAGCAATTCTCCTGCCTCAGCCTCCCGAGTAGCTGGGATTACAGGCACCCACCACCATGCCAGGCTAATTTTTGTATTTTAGCAGAGACAGGGTTTCATCATGTTGGCCAGGGTGGTCTTAAACTCCTGACCTCAGGTGATCTGCCCACCTTGGCCTCTCAAAGTGCTGGAATTACAGGCATGAGCCACCATGCCTGACCCTCCAGTCATCTTAATATAATCCATAGTTTTTTCTTTTCTGGAATTTCTTTAAGGTCACTGAGGTCAAACTAGCTCACAGAGATAGATACAGTAAATGAAAAAACCAATTCTGATATTTGGTTATATATTCATTCAACCAAGCATTAACTGAATACCTACAATGTGCAAGGTACTGTGAAAAGAACTACTGGGATAGAAAGGTAGTTCAAGGCTGCCCTCAGAGCTTACAATCTAAAAACTGTAATACCAGGTGGGGAGTGACAAGCAATGTCTTGTGAAACTTTCAAGGTGAAAAAATGACATTAGGCTGGAGAAGTGGGCATCAAGCTAGTCTACATGGATAAAGCTGGTATCTAATCTGGGCTTTTTTTTTTTTTTTTTTTTTTTTTTTGAGACAGCGTCTCACTCTGTTGTCCAGGTTAGAATGCAGTGGTGGGACCATAGCTCTCTGCAGCCCTGACCTCCTGGGGTCAACCCATCCTCCCACCTGACCTCCCAAGTAGTTAGGTCTACAGGTCTGTGCCACCACACCCTGCTAATTTTATATTCTATCATATTTTGTAGACACACAGTCTTGCTACGTTGCCCAGGCTGATCTCGAACTCCTGGACTAAAAGATCCTCCCACCTCAGTCTCCCAAAGTGCTGAGATTACAGGCATGAGCCACCATACTTGGCCTGATCTGAGCTTTGAAAGATGGGCAGACTGAGGACATAACCAAAGGAGGACAATTTCAAACCAACAAGCAGGAAAAAAAAGGACATTAAGTTTGTCTGCAGCCTAAGATTCATGAAGATACAGCCGATTACAGAGTAAAGGAAGAAACAAGGAGCTTTGAAAGAGTCATGGCTGAGTCAAAGGAGTAGGGTAAAGAAAAGGACAGTTCTTAAGAGAAGATCTGTAGTGTTCAGATTTTGCTGCTATATATTTATTCCTAGGATACAGATATTCTGCAAAGACATCTGGTTGGTCCTCAAATAATCACATTTAATAATGTGGTCAATCAAAAGCAGCCTAAGCCAGGCACAGTGGCACATGCCTGTAATCCCAGATACTCGGGAGGCTGAGACAGAACGATCACTTGAGCCCAGGATCTCAAGATCAGCCTGGACAGCATAGCAAGACCCCATCTCAAAAACAAACAAACACAGCCTTATCCTAAGACTCCAAAAAATGTCAGACTTCCAGCAACATTTAGCTAATTAAAAGTTTCTTCTTCAAAACTACAAAAATCTATTACACTTCTGCACCATAAAGAACTTCCTTGTTCAGAAAACTTTATGAATTTAGATAAAACAGTTAAAGCTTTACCTAACACCCAAAAAAAATCCATATATTAGAATTTTTATCTATTTTTGAAGTTTATCCCTTTAAAACACCAAAAAATTAATTGAAATCTCAAAGTGGCTTTTTTATGTTGTTCTTCTTTGCCTCCACTGATCCTCTCCCCTCCTCAGCTTTCCTAAAAGAATATTCCCCTAAGGTAGTGGCTATTCAAATCTTTTCTAAAATTCCTTCTCAAAAGAAACCTTATTCAGAATGCCAACAAATAAAACTCAAAAGAGAGTTGCTCTGACTGAGGTAGACCTGTTTGTGTGATCTACTCCTCCAAAGCATCTCTGGGAACCCCTTGGGGTACCATGGAACACAGTTTGAAAACTACTGCTCCAAAACTTTCCCCTCCCTTATTTATGACATGCTAGATAAGTACTACTAAAATCTGAAAAATTTCAACTTAGAACAAATAAGAAACACTTATTTCATTCTGCTTTTCAGAGGTAGTTTTACCTAGACCTGAAGTTCTCCCACTGAGACTGTAAGCCCTGTTGAGTACGGGCGCTACAATGGATCCCTCTGGCTCTCAGTCAAGGGCCCAGCACAATGCTTGCCACACAGCATGACTTTAACAGATAGCTGCTGAATTTAATCTAACTACATCACCCAGAAGATAATACACTTACAGAGCTTCCTGTTTAAAGTGGTTAGATGGAAACAGAAATTGATTTGTTAAAGGTTAATGAATAGCAGGACTATACAGAATACTCTCCATCTTTCAGGCTGACAACCACACTTACGTATCATACAGCCTTTGAGATTTCAGCTGGGAGAAAAACACCAGGCTGAAGGAGTGCAGCCTTGGACCCATGCAATCATTTCCACAAGTCTCTTTGCCATCTGCCTCTTTGCAGGATTTCTTTGCCATCTGCCATAAGGCCAGTCCAGGAGTTCTTTTATTTTATTATACTAGCCTTGGTGTACTCACGAAATAACACCCAAAACACAAAGGAAACATTAAAGGTAAGGATTCTGACGTGGGTGGTGCAGACCTTAAGCACTGGACCTAAAGGGTTTTTCATAAACTCACCCACACAGCTCACTGGGATGAAATCATTAGCTCTCCAGCCACATCACAATTATCCATACTTCCAACACTAGCACAAGTTAACTGGTAACTACCATGGCAGCAGCGCAACTTACTTTCAGGAGAGCCTTCGCTTTCCAGTCGGAGTTTATTTAGGCGCTCTTCTTCCTAGAATTTAGACAAAAGTTTTCCAAGAACACAAGTTAGAATTCCCAAATGCTTGCAAAAGTCCATATGCTGGCTGAGTAATCTGACTTCCTCAAAGCCACCTCCTCCAGTTGGGGTAAGTACCATCATTGGGAAAAATATTCTAGGTCATAGGGCCAAACGCCTGACCCCTCCTTACTAAGTGGCATTAGCATCACGGGATGCCCATCCATTGTTCACAAAATTTTTTTTTTTTTTTTTTTTGAGACGGAGTCTTGCTCTGTCGCCCGGGCTGGAGTGCAGTGGCCGGATCTCAGCTCACTGCAAGCTCCGCCTCCCGGGTTTACGCCATTCTCCTGCCTCAGCCTCCCGAGTAGCGGGGACTACAGGCGCCCGCCACTTCGCCCGGCTAGTTTTTTGTGTTTTTAGTAGAGACGGGGTTTCACCGTGTTAGCCAGGATGGTCTCGATCTCCTGACCTCGTGATCCGCCCATCTCGGCCTCCCAAAGTGCTGGGATTACAGGCTTGAGCCACCGCGCCCGGCCCCTGTTCACAAAATTAACCCAATCATCTGGCTTCCAAACTGACAAGTGACCTTGGAATCTTAAAGCTGGAAAGGACATCGAGAAGATCTGCTGCAGTCAGAGAAATAAAACAGAAGTTTAAGGCAGGAAGTAGACTGCTATTTTATTTTTCAAGATTTCTAGATTTTTAGTATAATTTTTCCAGAAGCTAAGATCATGTTTCCAATATCAGTATGAATTCATGTTTAGCTTAATAGAGATACAGATAGATCCATACAGAAATATTTACAGGTGTATGTGTATGCATGGGTTAGTATCCAAACATATATTTTCTTGTTCTGCCAGTGAAGACAACCTAAAAGCAATGGCAACCTGGTAGCAATGAGCATACCTGGCACGCAGATCTTGCTTTCCAATACTATTCTACAATAAGAACAGAGCTCCTTGAAGAAATGGCTGTTCCAGGGCTGAAGCAGGAAACGTACATACAATATAAGCCTGGAGCAGCTTATAGTGCCAGAAAGTAAGGAAGTGCTCAAAAAAAAAAAAAAAAAAAAAAAAAAGCCCCATAATGATGGCGCTTTCTCAAAAAGATACAAAAGCCAAATGAAAGATGGGCAGGATGAGGACATAACCAAAGGCCAGTTAGTGCCAAAGCTGGAAGAATTTGAGCAACAAAATAAATAATATTAGTTTATAACTCCGAGTATAAAATAAATACCATGTACCCACATGATATAAATAAATGATTGAATAAATAAATGAGAGACAATAGACATGCATAATTATTCTCCCATGCAGAAGAATTCCAAATAATTATGTAGATACTCCATCTAAAGGACAGGAAGCATAACTCCCTGCTCCTTAAATGTACGCTACACATAGTGACTTCCTTCCAAGGAGTGGCAAGAGGAAAATAACCTTATAGTGGAGAAACCTGATAAGCGTCACCTCAAGCCAGCTGACCCATGGTTAATATCAACAGTGATGTGTTATGTTGATAGTATGTACTCTTTTGAGACAGAATCTCACTCTGTTGCCCAGGCTGGAGTACAGTGGCGCAATCTCGGCTCACTGCAAGCTCCGCCTCCCGGGTTCACGCCATTCTCCTGCCTCAGCCTCCTGAGCAGCTGGGACTACAGGCGTGCATCATCACACCCGGCTAATTTTTTGTATTTTTACTAGAGACAGGGTTTCACTGTGCTAGCCAGGATGGTCTCAATCTCCTGACCTTGTGATCCGCCTGCCTCAGCCTCCCAAAGTGCTGGGATCACAGGCATAAGCCACCGCGCCCGGCCGTATGTACTTTTGATATGACGTGATAAGAACTGCACTTTACCTCTGTGGTCTTCTCAATATCTGTCACCTTAGTCTAGTTGTAAGAGAAACATCAGATAGATTTCAACTGAGGGACAGTCTACAAAATACATAGCGAATACTTCTTGAAAATCACGTCACCAGGTCTTTAAATGTATTTGTAACTTTGTCGCTATTCTTTCAGACCCTGAGAGGTATCTGCAGTGGCCTGAATGACGTGGGTTCCCCATGATTTGTCCTCAATGACTAGATCCTAGGATCCTTACTAACCTTAGCTCTGAGCTCCATTTCCGCATCAGATTCATCCAGCCAACGATCAAAGTCAGGAGCCAAAAACAGTGGTCGCTTTTCCTGCTTCGTGAGTCTCTCCCACCACTGACTCACTTTCTTCTGTACCGTAATGTTTACCTGCCTCTGGGTCAGTTTGTAAACAGGCTAGGAGAGAAAGTGAAAATGTAAGAATGCCCTCTTCCGTTCCCTGAAGCAACACCATGCCAGGGGCGCTGTACAGAGAAACTGCAGGATATGTTTATTCTTCTTTCTCTGGTCCTGCAAGTCCTGATGCAAAGGGAACATCTAGACCAGGGGTCTCCAACTCCTGTATTGGTCCATGGCCTGTTGGGAATGGGGCCACACAGGAGGAGCTGAGCCATGGGCAAGTGAGCGAAACTTCATCTGTATTTACACTCGCTCCCCATCACTTGCATTACCTCCTGAGCCCTGCCTCCTGTCAGATCAGCATTGGCATAAAATTCACATAGGAGCGCAAACTCTATTGTGAATTGTGCATGCAAGGAATCTAGGTTGCTCACTCTTTATGAGACTCTAACACCTGATCATCTGTCACTGTCTCCCATCACCCCCAGATGGGACCGTCTAGTTGCAGGAAAACAAGCTCAGGGCTCTCACTGATTCTACATTATGATGAGTTGTATAATTATTTCATTATATATTACAATGTAATAATAACAGAAATCAAGTGCACAATAAAGGTAATGCATTTGAATCACCCTGAAACCATCCCCACCCCACCATCTGTGAAAAAAGTGCCTTCCACAAAATTGGACCCTGGTGCCAAAAAGGTTGATCTAGACCAAGGGCTGGCATGGAGAACTGGTAAGAACATCATGTCCTTCTCTGATTCCCCCAGTGAATGACACAGGAGGATATCAGGATAAGAAAGGCAAAAAGTTCCTGGTTAGGCTGGAGGGAACTAGCATGAACCTCCTGCCACAGCTACATCATGCAAGGTACTACGTCCAATCACCCTCTCAAGGGTACTGCATCCAATCACCCTCAGCTTATACATTTTCCTCCCATGAAAATGACTGTCCTGGCTCAGCAGACCCTTGTTTTAGAAACACCTGCATCAAGGTCAGAACTGTATTGGATCAGTTACAGACTTTTTCACAGGGGTCAATCTGGGGAGTCTTCCCAACTAAACTCAAATTCTTATAGGCCATTCCAGCTCATTGTTTGTCTACATGGCCTCTCCCTTGTCTCCAAAGGAAGCCCCATGACAGGTTCTCTGCCCACTATACCACTGGTTATTATTAATGCTTTCTCAAAACAACTGAGCACCTGTACAGGGAAATCAAGAAGCTCAAGTCCCCAGAGCTAAGTGTAATTCCAGAAACTGAAATACCCCATCTATTGGATTCTCTCCCTGCTTGTGAGAGAAGCTTCCTCAGGCTCTAAGGGAAGAGAAGCTTCGATGATATCTGCAGCATTCTTTCTGAAGACCAGCTGCCTTTGCCCTTTTTGATTTCTATTTTTCTCACCTGCACCTATGGCAAAGTCACATGAAAGTAACCCTTGGTGGGGGCTTTAACTACCCTATGTAACTCTGTTCTCAACAGGTGCCATACTCCTCTGCCATCACTAAAACCAGAGAATATCAGAGCTGGAAGGAACCCTGGAGATCACTTAGTCCAGAATTTCATTTAACACATGAGAAAACTGGAACTCGAAGAAGTGAAGAGACTTGTTCAAGATCACACCACTAATAAATGGCAGGGCCCAGATTCAACGTGGGGTCTCTGACTTTCCCATTCCTCTGCAGCTAAAACCTGGGCTCTGTTCCAAATAAGAGAACTCTATTATTCCCCTTTGGTTTTATCTTCTTCTCTCCACAAACCCTGCTCCCCATTTCACTAAACTACTGGTATTCATTTCCTAAAATGGGAAGGGAAGTGAGAAAGGAAAGAACATACCTCTGGCTTCACAAGGTCTAAGAACTCCAGGTGAAATTCATAGACATTGTCTCCTTTGGCACCATGTCCTTGAGCTATAAAAAAAGAAATGTGGGTTATTGCAAACTTGAGCAGAGCGAGACCATCCAAAAGCCAGCTTGGTGCAGTTCTTTCTTAAGTATGGGAACATTTTTTTTTTTTTTTTTTGAGACAGAGTCTCACTCTGTCACCCAGGCTGGAGTGCAGTGGTGCAATCTCAGCTCACTGCAAGCTCTGCCTCCCGGGTTCATGCCATTCTCCTTCCTCAGCCTCCCAAGTAGCTGGGACTACAGGCGCCCACCACCACACCCGGCTAATTTTTTGTGTTTTTAGTAGACAGGGTTTCACCATGTTAGCCAGGATGGTCTCAATCTCCTGACCTCAAGTGATCCGCCCGCCTCAGCCTCCCAAAGTGCTGGGATTACAGGCATGAGCCACCATGCCCAGCAAGAATATTACACTCGATCGTAGCCAAAAGGCTGAGAAGCAATGTAGTCTGCAAATCTTAATGGGTCCTGTTAAAATGTGTGGGGGCTTGTGAGCAGAGCTCTTCAACAGCTTGATAGGTCAAATCTTTGATGCAAGTTTATCTCCATATGTCCTCTGATGTCAGTTTCAGAGTATTTACCCAATTTTCCACTGTGACCCTGATGATACCCCGTACAAATAACAGGCAGGAAAAAGAATAGAGAAAGCAATGCCAAAGGGGCCACACAGATATAAATTTAACTTTCACAATTACTTTGGCTGTAAATCTAGAGCAGACAAAAATTGGTGGGTGTATCATCTTGACTGTGGTTAAGGAAAGTTGCAGGGCACATGGAAATGCTGGATTGTCTTGGACAGCTCTGAATCTAAAACCTCCCAACCAGGGAGAGAGAATGAAGGGAGAAGCTGACTCCTCCTTTAGTACATCCCAAATGGAACAAGGAAAAAGAAATACAAGCTTTTGTAGCTTATGAAGGACAGGTGGAACTAGGAGGGAAGTACCTGAGTTGGCCAGTGCCTCATCCCTATGCCTTGACATGGCTCCTTTCTCCAATTCAAGCTGGCACCATGCCTAGGTGCCACTGACTGCTGGACCCAGCAGCTGCTGCTGGACCTCCCTTCCACTCTCCTCGCTGATTCATTTACCATTTGGTTCCCTTCTGGGATTCTCATCCCTTATCTGACCATATGTAGACTAATAACCTGCCTAATATTCGCCATAGGTAGCAATTATTCTCTATGACCATAAATTCCTTAAGGTAGTACAGTATGTAAGGTCTAAGTGGCAAGATATGCTTTTATCACTTTAACTTTCATGTAAATGAATATAATTCCCAAAAAACCTGAGCTGAGTGGTAACTACTCTCATCCTAAAAAGCAGATACAAAAGCCAGGCTGTACTTTCATGCAAGTATATTACGGTAGATGGAATTTCACATAAAGCAGAAACTCTTCATGCTCCAATAATCCCAGGAATTGGAACAGAGAGAATCCTACCCCACTGGGTGACAGTGAATGCAGATCCCACCCTCTCTAGTACAGCAGTAAATCTGCTGATGGACTGAGGAGAAGGGAGACGGAGGCAGATTCATAGAATCAGAGACTGTCAGAGTTGAAAAGGCCTGAGACATCATCTAGAATGTAGTGTTTCTCAAACTGGTCTGCAACTCTAGTATCAGGGAGCCACAAAGTCTCATCAAGAAAATTTCTTAGGAATGGTGTAATAAATAATTATTATTTTAAAAAATGTTTAAAAAGAAAAATATTTTTTAAAAAAACAAAACAAACAACAACAACAAAAAAAAACAGGCACAATGGCTCACACCTGTAATCCTAGCACTTTGAGAGGCCAAGGCGAGTAGATCACTTGAGATCAGGAGTTCAAGACCAGCCTGGACAACATGGTGAAACCCTGTCTCTACTAAAAATACAAAAATTAGCTGGGCGTGGTGGCGGGTGCCTGTAATCCTAGCTACTCAGGAGGCTGAGGCACAAGAATCACTTGAACCCAGGAGACGGAGGTTGTTGCAGTGAGCCGAGATTGTGCCACTGCACTCCAGCCTGGGTGATAGAGCAAGACTTAATCTCAAAATAAATAAATAACATTTCTATTTTTTGTTTTCATAATAATCTTTTTTTTTAAAAAAAAAAAAAGCAGCATATTCTGGATCATCTAAATGGCCACTTCATAATCAAGTACTGCCATGCAATCAGTAGCTGTATGTGTGTCTGTGTTCACAGCTGCAGTGGAGCCAAATATCACTTAAAGTGACCATATTTAATTCTTCACGTGTTTCTCAATCTCAGGTCCATGAAACCTTGAGAGTCCTGTGGAAACATTCTTAGGTGTCCATGGGTCCTTGAGTTTGAGAAACACAGATTAAAACCCAGCATCTTCATTGTGTAGGTCCAGAAAACTCAATAACTTGTCCAAGACAGTGGCAGAATTAGAGCTAGAAGACAAGCCTCCTGATTTCTAACCCAGGATTCTTTTTTTTTTTTTCTTCACTGTATCTACTGCCTCTCCATGGGGGAAACAGGATTTTAAACCAATTCTTTGACTTTTCTAATCATATATTTCAAAACAATTTAGCTTACTTCATGAGGATCAAAGGAGTGAACATCAGCAAAAAATCGATAAAACAAATACATTTTTTTTTAAAAAAAGGGAAACCACCACCACACCTCCTTAACTGTGTATAGAGATGGGAGCATTTGCTGGGATACTGACCTTTGAAATGCAGCACATTTTCAGTGATGCTGATGGCAGGGTTCTGTGAAAAGAGACCAAGGATGTAAGAAGGCATTTTAATGAAGAGAAAAAATGAGATTAAACAAGGGGCTTCTTCCCCTCATCCTTCTCCGATGAGGACTCAGCCTCCTACTCTGTGCCTCCCCCACAAATATATTTAGTCATTTATTCACATCTGTGTAGGCTTTCTCTATGTCTGTCTGTACCTATCTAAGACTGCACACTCCTGCCAAGAAGGACCCTAACCTGCTCTAACTGTGCAATCAGTCAAGCACTGAATTCCTCCATTCTGAGAATGGCCAGTCATGCAAGGTGCTATGTGAGATATGACAGGGGAATACACAGATCTCCAGGACTCAATCCCTGAGCTGTAGAACAGAGGTTCCAGTGGGACAGATGAGGCACTTTCTGTGAGAAGATATGAAATAGTTATCAAGAAACATATGGTCAAGACAAAAAAGGTGGTAAAAGGTAGTAAGTGTTAGCAGAGTTAAGAGAGAGAGAGAGAGAGCATAACGGGAATAGAGTAGTGGGGAAAAGCTCCACAAAAGGTGAGACCTGTACTGCAACCTGAATGATAAATTAATTCCGACAAGTGGAGGAAAGGGCAGAGGATTGCAGGTGGTGAATGAAAATGCAACACGCTGCGCCTGTGTCTCTAACTTAGAGGCTCCAGACTCTCTTAACCCCCAAAGGAAACAAGACTCGGGAGAGGTCAAAATTCTCCAAACTGCTCACTGATTCCCAGAAGTTGCTACATACCTTCAGTGTAGCATCACAATTTAAAGTGAAACTACTTAACACTTTTTCCAGTGGATGAGAAACAACTCACCTCCTACTTCCAGCTCAAGGTTAATAAGCAAGAGGCAGCACGTTCCCAGTGTCATGGTGTTTGTTTTTCTTCTGTGGGCTTAGCTTTCTGTGCTCCTCAACTACAGCTGTCGTCTGACCACAACCTCATGAGATTCCAAGCCAGAACAACCCAACAGAGCCCCTCCTGAAGTCCTAACCCACAGAAACTGTGAGAGACAATAATTGATTATTGTTGCTTTAAGCCACTATATATTGGGTGATTTGCTATGTAGCAACAGATTAACAAATAATTAACTGCAATTATTTCTTTAAATGCTTGGTAGAACTTCCAGGTGAAGCCATTTAGACCTGCAAGTTTCCCTGTGGGAAGACTTTTGACTACTGAATCCGTGTATTTAATGCTTACGAGGCTATCCAGGTTTTCTATCTCTTTTATAGAAACTGTCTCTATTTCTTGGAATTTATCCATTTTATCTGATATGAACTTGTTTTAATATTTTCTTTCCTTTTTTTGAAAAAGTCACCCAGGCTGGAGTGCAATGGCTCAGTCTCGGCTAACTGCAATCTCCACCTCCCGGGTTCAAGCAATTCTTCTGCCTCAGCCTCCCAAGTAGCTAGGAGTACAGGCGTGTGCCACCGTGCAGGGCCTAATATTCTCTTAGCTTTTAAATGTCTGTAGCTTTCATGGTTATGTCTTCTTCTTCATTACTGATACGGTTTGTGTCTTAATCTTGTCAATATGTCTAGCAATTTTAATTATCTTTCAAGAACTTTTAGCTTTTTATTGATTTTCTCCACCTCTGCTTTCTATGTCTGTTATCTTTATTCTTTCCTTCCTTCAATTTCTTTTGGAGAATTTGCTATTTTTTTTTTCTAACTTCTTGAAATGGAGATTCAAAGGTCATTAATTTTCGGACTATTTTTTTTCTAAGATAATCATCTAAGAATATAAATTTCCTACCAAATCCGACTTTGGCTGCTCTCAAGCTTTGATTACAGTATTTTCCATTCACATCCTAATTTCCATTATCGTTTTTTCATGGGTTGAGACGGATTTCTTAATTTTCAATTTCCAATTTTCTAGTTATCCTTATGTTATTAATTTCTATCTCAGTTGCACTGGGATCAAAGAACATTCTCTGTGTAATTTCAGTCCTGTCAAATGTATGGAGACTTGTTTAGGAAGCAGTATATAGTCAACTTTAGTAAACGCTCTCAGTACATTTAAAAGAATGTGTATTCTGGAGTTGTTGGGGCCATGTTCTTTATATGTCCATTAGGTTTACTGTTAATTATTTGTTCACATAATCTATATCCTTACTGAATTTTGTCTTCTAGCTCTATCAATCACCGGGAAATCACACTATCATAAATTTGTCTATTTCTCCTTGTACGTCTGTTAATTTAGATATGATTGAGGCAATGTTACTAGATGCATATAACCTTTTTTTTTTTTTTTTTTTTGAGATGGAGTCTCACTCTGCTCCCCAGGCTCACTGCAACCTCCACCTCCTGGGCTCAAGCAATTCTTCTGCTTCAGCCTCTCAAGTAGCTGGGATTACAGGCGTGCACCACCACACCTGGCTAATTTATTTATTTATTTATTTATTTTCAGTAGAGATGGGATTACACCATATTGGCCAGACTGGTCTCAAACTCCTGATATTGTGATCCGCCCACCTCGGCCTCCCAAAGTGCTGGGATTACAAGTGTGAGCCACCGCACCAGGCCAGGTTTTGACTTTACTTCTATCACCTGCGACCTGTCGGGCTGTCAAAACCAAAGTTCAAATTCACTTAGTTGAGCAAATGTTCGCAAGGCAAAAGCAGTTTCCGTGTTCAGCTTATCTCTCTGAGTTCCCAATTTCATTTCTACCTCGTTAACTTTTTAATGTTTTTAAGACATTTTTATTCAATACTTTCCGTTGTTTTTAATAGAAAGCTCAATCTACACAACCTTGTCCATCTCTTACTAGAAAAGAAACTGTGCTTTTGCTTATAAGAAGAAGAGTGAATAGCCAGGCCTGGTACCAGGCACCTACAGTCCAGCTACTCGGGAGGCTGAAGTGGGAGTATCACTTGAACCCAGGGGTTCGAATGCAGCTAGGGGAACATAGCAAGTAGTCAGACCCTGTCTCTAATTCTTTTAAAAAATAAAAAAGAGAAAGAGAGTGGCTGGGCAAGGTAGCTCATGCCTATAATCCCAACACTTCGGGAGGCCTAGGCAAGAGGATCACTTGAGCCCAGGAGTTCAAGACCAGCCTGAACAACATAGACCCTGTCTCTACAAAAATAAAAAAAATAGCCAGGTGTGGTGGCACATGCCTGTGGTCCCAGGTACTTGGGAGGCTAAGCTGGAAGGATAACCTGAGCTTAGGAGGAGGTCGAAGCAGCAGTGAGCTTTTATTGCACCACGGCATTCCAACCTGGGTGACAGACTAAGACTCTTTCTCAAAAAAGGAGTGAATACGGAAAAGGGAATAAGAAAACTCAAATTCACAGCAACTGTCTCTCTTTTTTTGTTGTTGTTTTTGAGACAGAATCTCCCTCTGTCACCCAGGGCTGGAGTGCAGTGGTGCAATCTCGGCTCACGGCAGCCTCCACCTCCCAGGCTCAAGGATCCTCCCACCTTAGCCTCTCAAATATCTGGGACTACAGGTCCACATCACCATGCCTGGCTAATATCTTTTTTAAATTTTTCGCAGAGACAAGTCTCACTATGTTGCCCAGGCTGGTCCCGAACTCCTGGGCTCAAGCAATCCTCCACCTCAGCCTACCAAACTGCTGGGATTACAGGCATGAGGCACCATGCCCAGTCATCATTTTAAAAATAACAATAAAATCACTTACATCACAAGTCTGTTGTAAGGATTAAATTATAATTGCACACACAGAGCCTGGCAACTAGTAAGAATTCATATTCTGGTTGCTTTTCTTCCTCTGACTAGAGTGCCCATCTAGGTTTCCATGCCTGTTGAACACTACTTCTCTTTCAAAGTTGGGGTCAAATGTTAATTCCTCTTCCCTCCTCCTCACCCTAACATCAGAATCAATAGCTTCCTTCCTACTTTGTATTCACCTTTACTATAATACTTACCACACTGTTCCATAATCATTGTTGATCGTTTAACTGCCCCTCTTGACCTGAGTTCTTTGATGGCAGGGACTGTATCTTATTCATCTCTATATACCTAATGCCTCAATAATTGTTTAGTGAACTGAAGTCAATTCATCCCATTTTCAGAATCTCTGGCAGAACTACAAAGAGTTCACAATAAACTATCTGCTATCTAACTCTTTGGACAAGAGTTTCCTTTCTGATTCAAATCATTAGTATTTATCTTCCCATCTGTGTGATTAGTATGTATGCAGAAGAGTTAATATAGCAGTCCTGAGGCTGCAGTCTTTAAAAGTGCCTGCTTCCAAGATCAGCCTTTGGCTGACATCTATCGAGAAACTCAGCCTTCCTCCACCCCCTAACTAATAAGGGTGGTTCAATGTTCCTAAACTGTGCCTACAAACAACATGATTTATGGTGAATATCAACTTTCCTTCTAGGAGTCTGGAATTTTGGTACATGTTAGGCCAAGGTTACCTAAGTAACAAGCCCCCAGTAAAAATCATGGGTACTTGGCCGGGCACAGTGGCTCATGCCTGTAATCCCAAAGGCTGAGGTGGGTGGATCATGAGGTCAGGAGTTTGAGACCAGCCTGACCAATATGGTGAAATCCCATCTCTACCTAAAATACAAAAGTTAGCCAGGCGTGGTGGCGTGCGCCTGTAATCCCAGCTACTCAGGAGGCTGAGGCAGGAGAATCGCTTGAACCCAGCAGGCAGAGGTTGCAGTGAGCCAAGATCGGGCCACTGCACTCCAGCCTCGGTGACAGAGTGAGAATCCGTCTCGGAAAAAAAAAAAAAAAAAAAAAAAAATCATGGGTATTCAATCACTAATGGGCTTCCCTGGGCAGAAATGTTATACGTAAGTCACTGCATTTTTCGTTGCTGGTGGCGCGTGCTCAAGTATACCCCCTCACAGGAGGAAGAGTGATAGAGAGGTTTATACATGGATTTCTCCAGACTCCACTCGTGCTTTTTTTCCTTTGCTGATCCTGTCCTGTATTCTGCAGCTGTGACAAACCTTAGTCATGAGTACAATTATATACTAAGTCCCACGAATCCTTTTAGCAAATCACTGAGCACACTGGTGGCTGCTGGGGACCCCCAACACTGTGTATTTTTAATGTGATCCTTTTCACCCCAATGCTTTACTTTGAAAACTTTTAAATCTACAAAAAAATTTTAAAAATAGGCCAGGCATTGTTGCTCACGCCTGCAATCCCGGCACTTTGGAAGGCCAAAGCAGGCAGATCCCTTGACGCCAGGAGTTTGGGACCAGTCTGAACTCCAGCCTGGGCGACAGAGCAAGACCCTGTCTCAAGTAAAAAAAGAAAAAATAGTATAATGAAAACTCATATACCTTCTGCCAATTGATTGCTAAATGTCATATTTGCTTTTTTTTTAGGGTGGGGGTAGCCACCATTCTACAAAATATAAAGCTCCCAATATTTGCTTTTTATATGCATACTTTTTTGCTGAATTATTTCAAATGAGCTGCAGACATCATATTTCACCTCCAAATATTTCCTCTCCTAAGAAATTATATTATCTTGCATAATTATCAAAGCTTTCTAATACCTAAGAACAATAACTCCATATTATCTAATAAAAAATCTACATGAAGAATCGTCTCAAAGATGTTCAATTGTTTCTGTTATTTACTGTAATGCAACCCAGCTACTCCAAAACTTGACTTAAAACAACTATTATCTTACGTGATTCTACAGGTTGACTGGGCTCAGCTATATAGTCCTATTCCACGTGATGTTGGCTGGGACTATAGTATATTGGGCTGGAATACTCAAAATGGGTCGCTCACTTAGCTCCTAATTGTTGTTGGCTGTCATTGGGGAGTTCAGCTAAAACTGCTGACCAGAATAACTGTATTTGGCCATTCCATGTGGCTTGGGTCTCTCGCAGCAGGGCTGCTCAGTTCCGAGAGGGAATGTCTCAAGATCAAGTGCTCCAAGAGAGAAGAAGTGGAAGCTGGCAGTCCTCTTACAAAGAGCAAGCCTGGAACTGGTCACAGCATCATTTTCCAGCATTCTATTCACTAAGTTGCCAGAGGGCCTGCCCAGATTCAGGGAAAGAGGAAATAAACTGCGAGTCTTGATGGCACTCTTGATGCAGTTATCCTGAAGCCACTATATTTACACTATTTTTAAAAATCCAGGATCCAATCCAGGTTCATATACTCCTCTTGATTGTCATGCCTATTTTTATTTAATACAGACTTACACTTTTATTTATTAACCCATGCCAGTTGTCTGGTAAAATGTATCATATTCTGGATTTGTCTGGCCATTCCTTCATATTAACCATTTTTAGCAAAAACATTTCATAGGTGATATGGTTACATATGGCATCCTTATGTTAGATGGTGATGATAAATTTGGTCATTAAATTGAGAAGGTGACTGCCAGAACTTTCCACTGTAGTGTTCCCTTTTGTAATTAGCAAGTTACCTAATAGTGTAATCTGCCATTCTCTCACAACACTCTTTCATCCAATGGTATGGTCAACTATTGTTAATCCTTACCTGATGCAATTTTTTTTTGAGACAGAGTTTCCTTGTTGCCCAGGCTGGAGTGCAATGGTGCAATCTCAGCTCACCGCAACCTCTACCTCCCAGGTTCAAGCAGTTCTCCTGCCTCAGCCTCCCGAGTAGCTGGGATTACAGACATGTGCAACCACGCCCGGCTAATTTTGTATTTTTAGTAGAGATGGAATTTCTCCATGTTGGTCAGACTGGTCTCAAACTCCCAACCTCAGGAGATCTGCTGGCCTCGGTCTCCCAAAGTGCTGGGATTACAGGCATGAGCCACCGTGCCCGGTAAAATTATAATTTTCCAATTCAACCATTCATTTTTCATTTTCTAGTTGGCATTCTTCTGTAAAAAAAAGAGTTTTCCCTTTTTCTCTTCTCTCTCTCTTTTTTATTGAAATTTTTATTGAGATAATAGTAGATTCACATGTAGCTCTAAGAAAGAAATATATACACCTACCGTGTACCCACAAAAATAAAAATTTTAAAAAAAGAAATAGTACTGAGAGATCCCTTATACACTTTGCCTAGTTTCCCCCAATGGTAGCATTTTACAAAACTATAGCATAAAATCAAAATCAGGATACTGACATTGACACAACCCACCTATGTTATTCAGATTTCCCAGTTTTACTTGCATTCGCTTGCAGGTATGTGCATGTGCGTCTGTGTGTTAAGTTCTACACAATTTGATCTCATGTATAGGTTCATCTACCTACTGTCACAGTCAAGATACTGAATAGCTCTAGATCCCTCGTGGTGCCTTTGCAACCACCACCAGCCTGTACCCTCTCTGGTCTACATTTCTTTTTTACTATCGCTATGGACTCACGGATTTTCTTTTTTTTTTTTTTTTTTTTTTTTTGAGATGGAGTATCGCTCTGTCACCCAGGCTAGAGTGCAGTGGCGGCAATCTCGGCTCACTGCAAGCTCCACCCCCCGGGTGGTTCACGCCATTCTCCTGCCTCAGCCTCCCAAGTAGCGGGGACTACAGGCGCCCGCCACCACACCCAGGTAATTTTTTGTATTTTGTAGTAGAGATGGGGTTTCACCATGTTAGCCAGGATGGTCTCCATCTCCTGACCTCGTGATCCGCCCACCTCGGCCTCCCAAAGTGCTGGGATTACAGGCATGAGCCACTGCACCTGATAGACGCATGGATTTTCTTTTGTGATCTGCTCAGCCAAATTCCATTACCATTATTACTCTTTCTGATGTTCAAATTGTCACCAACTTGGCCAGTAGAAACCCCTTCAAACCAAATCCTATATGATTCTGACATGACCGTGTACTCTTTGAGGATATTGTTCTTTCTCTGGCACAGATTTGAAATAATTGGCCATTTCTTCAAGGAGGCATAGTTCCTTCAGTTGGAAATGGTAATGTAGAAGCCATGATCTAGGTACACTGAGGTATAGTTAATGTTCATCTTTCAGTGGGCTAGCTAGGAATTTTTAAAATGATGATGTCATAGTGAAGTTTCCAAGTCAAGCTATTACAAGGCTTCTCCTTACCTTGTTATTTAAGATTTATATCTCTTCCAGTGAAAATCTTCCTAATAACATTAGCACATTTATATATTTGTTTTATCCTAAAAAAGTTTCAGAATTAGAATATCAACTTTTTTTGCCAACAGTAAACCTACTAATTACTTGCAGAAGTTTCCTTGTGGAAAATAAGAAAAAAGATAGAAAATTTATATTCAATTTTAAAAAAAAGGAAAGGGAAAAATAACCCTTCTAAGTGTAACATTTAATTGCAGTTCTTTTTGTCCTTAAAATATATTCCAGTTAAAGGGGGGAAGGCTGACTTTTAAAAAGGACATAATCTACTAAAGAACCACAGTACTATGTTCAAATATTATTTGTATTGATTAATTTATCTGTAAGATTTTGTCATCAATTTGATATACAGTTAGGTCCTTTTGGTTCTGTTTATTTAATTTGCTTTTTACTTTTTTTTTTTTTTTGAGACAGAGTGTCACTGTGGCGCGATCTCGGCTTACTGCAACCTCTGCCTCCCAGGTTCAAGCGATTCTCCTGCCTCAGCCTCCTGAGTAGCTGGGATTACAGGCATGTGCCACTGCGCCCAGCTAATTTCTGTATTTGTAGTAGAGACACGGTTTCCCCATGTTGGCCAGGATGGTCTCGATCTCTTGACCTCGTGGTCTGCCCACCTCAGCCTCCCAAACTGCTGGGATTACAGGCGTGAGCCACCAGGCCCGGCCTCCTTTTTTTTTTTTTTTAATACAATTTTATCTTTGAATATGTAAAACATTCCCATTGTTCAAAATTCAAACTTTATGAAATGATTTCCTCAGAAGTCTTGCTCCCAAACCCATCCTCCTCTACCACATTCCTATTCCCCACATACTGGTAACCATTTCATTCATTTCTGGTTTATCTATTCTCTGTATATGCGTGTTTTGCAAAAATTCACAAATATATTTAGATATTCCTGTTTTCATCCAAGCGCAGTGACTTATGCCTGTAATCCCAGCACTTTGGGAGACCAAGGCAGGTAGATCGCTTGAGCTCAAGAGTTTGAAACCAGCCTGGGCAATATGGTGAAACCCTGTCTCTACAAAAAATACAAAAATTAGCCTGGCATGGTGGCATGTGCCTATAGTCCCAGCTACTTGGGAGACTGAGGTAGGAGGATCACTTGCGCCTGGAATGTGGACACTGCAGTGAGCCAGGATCACACCACTGCACTCCAGCCTGGGTGACAGAGTGAGACCCTGTCTCAAACAAACATACAAAACAATTCGCTCTGTCGCCCAGGCTGGGGTACAGTGGCCGGATCTCAGCTCACTGCAAGCTCCGCCTCCTGGGTTTACGCCATTCTCCTGCCTCAGCCTCCTGAGTAGCTGGGACTACAGGCACCCGCCACCTTGACCAGCCAGTTTTTTGTATTTTTTTGTAGAGATGGGGTTTCACCGTGTTAGCCAGGATGGTCTCGATCTCCTGACCTTGTGATCCGCCCGTCTCGGCCTCCCAAAGTGCTGGGATTACAGGCTTGAGCCACCGCGCCTGGCCTTTTTTTTGTTTTGTTTTTGAGATGGAGTCTCTGTCCCCAGGCTGGAGTGCAGTGGTATGATCTCGGCTCACTGCAACCTCTGCCTCCTGGGTTCAAGCAATTCTCCTGCCTCAGCCTCCCGAGTAGCTGGGACTACAGGCGCGAATCACCATACCCCGCTAATTTTTGTATTTTTAGTAGAGACAGGGTTTCACCATGTTGGTCAGGATGGTTTCATTCTCTTGACCTTGTGGTCCACTCACCTGGGCCTCCCAAAGTGCTGGGATTACAGGCGGGAGCCACCGCACCCAGCCAAAACAGATATTCTTACTTTCCCTCCTTTCTATACAAAAAGTAGCATACAATATACATTCTTATACATCTTGCTTTTTTTTTCATCTAAATAAATCCTTGAGAGTTCATAAAGATCTTACTCTTTCTTGTTATAGCTGTATAACACTCAACTGGGTGTATGTATCGGTTGGTATTGTCTTCTAATTCCCCCTTTTGGGGACATAGACAATTTCAAAGAATACTAACCAACTTGAGGTTACTATAAGACCACGGTAAAATGAAACAAAACAAGACCATTGCATAAATTTGTCTAATGACAGGTCACTATGCCAACCACAAAATACCAAATCATAGAACTGTCCCTGCTTTCTGTCAACATCCAATCTATAGCAGACCGCACTTCCTTAGACACCCCCACCATTACCCAACCAAAGCCCGAATCCCATATAACAAGGTCTTTTTTAACACCCTCTTACTGAGATACCACATATTTCCCTACAGTGTGTGTTTTCCCTCACTGGAACAAGCAATAAACCCACCTTATTTAACTACAAGGTGTGTTTTGGTGATCTTTGGCTGAACAGCATTGACAGTTTAAATAAACTCTCAGAGAGCTCTTTCAATAAATTTAAAATGCTCAAAGTAATAAGAAAGCTTGTATTATAGTATAATCAGCAGCATTTTTCCCCTCATTATCATGAGGGAAAAAAATAAAACAGTGGTGGATTTTGCAATCAATTAAGTCTAAGATATCATAAAATTCTATTTTCCCCAGACTACTGCCCTGAACTCTGTATTTGTATAGTTATATCACTAGTTCACATTTTCACATGGAAATTGTTTAAAACAAGACTCTCAAACCAGTATGTTCAAAAGGGGATTCTTGATTTTGGCCCCTAAACCTCTTCTGCAGTCTTAATCATTTCAGTAAACTGTACTGTCATCTACTCTGTGCTTAAATCAAAATCCTAAGACTAGTCATTAATTCTTTTCTCTTCCTCTCCAACAAGTCCATCAAGGCCTCAAGGTTCTCTTCAGATATATCTCAAATGTGTCCACGGCTCTCCACCTCCACAACCCTAAACTGAGCCACCTCATCTCTCACCCATACTACTATAACAGCCTCCCTAAATGGTTTTCTAGAGTTCACTTTGCCCCTTTATAATCCACATAGAAGCCAGAATAATCTTTTTTGAAACACAAATCCTACAAAGTCACTTCTCTGCTTAAAACTCTTTAATAGTTTCCCATTGCTCTTACAATAAAACCCAAGCTCCTTACCATGGCAACAAGGCTCTACATGACCTACATCTTGCAAACCCTTCTATCCTCGTCTCCCTCTAACTTATTCCTCACTATGCTCCAAACATACTAATATCCTTTCTGCTCCTGGAACCCCACTAAGCCTTTGCCTGCCTCTAAGTCTGTGGACTTGTTGGAATGTTCTTCCCCCAGCTTTCTGCACAATTTGTTTTATCTTTCAAGTTTCACCCAGCTAGAATATCACCTCCTCAAGGAAGCTTCCCTGACCACTCTATTTAAAATAGACTTTACCAATTATTCTCTATTTCATCACCCTCTTTATTTCCCTCATAGCACTTTATCTAGGTAATTATTTATTAACATATCTATTGCCTGTCTCCCTCCATCTGAAGGTAGTGCCTTTATATGTGTTGCTCACTACTGAATATCTAGTACTTAGCACTATGCCTGGAGCGGTCAACAGTCACAAGATTATTTAACTTACTGCTTTATAAGTACTTTTGTACTGTGGTAATAAACAACTTAGACTTACTGATTTCTATTATGAAATATTTCAAGCAATCAGACAAACAGAAAAATATAGCAAACACCACTATACCTAACATCCATTAGCATTTTGTTTTATTTGCCTCAATTTTTTAAAAAAGAAATAAAACAGACACAGATACATTATAAAATTTCTCAATCTCAATGCCCTCTCTCCCTCAAACATGCCCCAACTTCGCAGGTAACCACTATTCCAGCATTGGAGTTCGTCATTTCCACTGTATTTCTTTATTCACTTACAACATGTTGGGCATTCACAACATACAGTATGATTTTACATGTCACATAAATAATTTCATACTGCCTGTATCATTCTTCAACTTGCTTATTTGATATTATATTTCTAAGCTTTAATTCCATAAAGATGGGTCTGTTTCGTTCATTGTAGCTGTTGTACAGTGTGCCATTGTATAAATATACCACAATTTATCCATTTTCCAGCTGACAAAAATTGAGGCTGCTTTCAATTTTTTGCTGCAATGAACATTCTACCTCCACCTGCATATGTGTAAGAGCTTCTCTAAAAAAACCAAAACTTCCAAGTCATAAAGACGTACAACTTCAGCTTGACAACATGGTGCGGAACTGTTCTCCAAATCAGTTGTGCCGATTAGTGCTTCCATCAACTGTATAAAAAAATGTCCGGCCGGGCGCGGTGGCTCACGCCTGTAATCCCAGCACTTTGGGAGGCTGAGGTGGGCGGATCACGAGGTCAGGAAATCGAGACCATCCTGGCTAACACGGTGAAATCCCGTCTCTACCAAAAATACAAAAACATTAGCCGGGCGTGGTGGCGGGTGCCTGCAGTCCCAGCTACTCGGGAGGCTGAGGCAGGAGAATGGCGTGAACCCGGGAGGCGGAGCTTGCAGTGAGCCGAGATCTCGCCACTGCACTCCAGGCTGGGAGACACAGCGAGACTCCATCTCAAAAAAAAGAAAAAAAAAAAAAAAAAAAATGTCCGGCCGGGCACGGTGGCTCACATCTGCAATCCTAGCACTTCGGGAGGCCAAGGCAGGCAGATTACTTGAGGTCAGAAGTTCAAGACCAGCATGGCCAACACCCGTCTCTACTAAAAATACAAAAATTAGCAGGGCGTGATGGCGGGCGCCGGTAGTCCCAGCTACCTGGGAGACTGAGGCGGGAGAATCACTTGAGCCCGGGAGGTAGAGACTGCAGTGAGCCGAGATCTCCCCACTGCACTCCAGCCTGGGCAACAGGGTGAGACTCCGTCTCAAAAAAAAAAATGTCCTGTCGCTGAACATTCTCACAAACACTTAGTCATGTCAGGCTTTTTCATTTTTCCCACTCTAATGTGAGAAACAGTATCCTATCATTTTAATTTACAGGCACACCTTGGAGCTATTGTAGGTTTTGTTCCAGACCACCACAATAAAGCTAATATCACAATAAAGTGAGTCACACAAATTTTTTGGTTTCTCGGTACATATAAATGTTATGTTTATATTATACTATAGTCTATTAAGTATGCAGTATTATTCTAAAAAACAGTATACATACCTTAACTTTAAAATATTTCATTGCTAAAAAATGCTAATGATCATGTGAGCTTTCAGGGAGTTGTAATCTTTCTGCTAGTGGCGGGTCCTGCCTCAATGTTGATGGCTGTGGACTGATCCAGGTGGTGACTGCTGAAGGCTGGGGTGGCTGTGACAATTTCTTAAAGGAGGACAACAATGAAGTTTGTCTCATTGATTGAGTCTTCCTTTCACTAAAGATTTCTTTGCAGCATGCAATGCTCTTTGATACTGTTTTACCCAGAGAACTTCTTTTAAAATCAGAACATCCTCTCAACCCTGCCACTACTTTATTAACTAAGTTTATGAAATAGTATAAATCCTTCATTGTCATTTCAAGAATGTTCAGAGCATCTTCATCAGAAATAGATTCCATTTCAATAAATCACTTTCTTTGCTCATCCATAAGAAGTAACTCCTCATCCCTTCAAGTTTTATCATGAGATTGCTGCATTCAGTCACACCTTGAGGCTCCACTTCTAAGTCTAGTTCTCTTGCTATTTCCACCACACCTGCAGTTACTACCGCCACTGAAGTCTTTAACCCCTCAAAATCATCCATGAGGGTTGGATTCCACTTCTTCCAAACTCCTGTTCATTTTTATATTTTGACCTCTTCCTATGAATCACAAATGTTCTTAATGGTATCTAGAATGGTGAATCCTTTCCAGAAGGTTTTCAATTGACTTTGCCCAGACCCATCACAGCATCACTACCTACGACAGTTTTAACCTTACGGAAAGTATTTTCTGAATAAGACCTGACAGTCAAAATTACTTCTTGATCCATGGGCTGCAGAAGGAATGTTATGTTAGCAGGCATGAAAACAACATTCATCTCCTTGATATTTCCATCAGCACTCTTAGGTGGGACTAGGTGCACTGTCAATGAGCAGTAGTATTTTGAAAGGAATACATATGTTTTTTTTCTGAGAAGTTGGCCTCAACAGTGGGTTTAAAATATTCAGTAAACCATTCTGTAAACAAATGTGCTATCATCCAGGAGTCGTTGTTCCACTTACAGAGCATAGGCAGAGTAGATTTAGCATAATACCCTTTTTTTTTTTTTGAGATGGAGTCTCGCTCCATTGCCCAGGCTGGAGTACAGTGGTGTGATCTCGGCTCACTGCAACCTCTGCCTCCCAGATCCAAGCGATTCTCCTGTCTCAGCCTCCCAAGTAGCTGGGATTAAAGGCGCCCACCACCATGCCCAGCTAATTTTTTGTATTTTTTAGTAGAGATGGGGTTTCACCATGTTGGTCAGCCTGGTCTTGAACTCTTGACCTCAGGTGATCCACCCACCTTGGTCTCCCAAAGTGCTGGGATTACAGGCATGAGCCACCACGCCTGGCTGATTTAACATAATTCTTAAGGGCCCTAGGATTTTCAGAATGGTAAAGGGGAACTGGCTTCAACTTCAAGCCACCAGCTGCATTAGCCCCTAACAAAAGAGTCAGACTGTCCTTTGAAGCTTTGAGGCCAGGCATTGACTTCTCCTCTCTATGAAAGTCCTCCATGGCATCTTCTTCAGTAGAAGGCTGTTACATTGAAAATCTGTTGTTCAGTGTAGCCACCTTCATCAAGGATCTTAGTTAGATCTTCTGGATAACTTGCTGCAGTTTCTACAATCAGCACTTGTAGCTTCACTTTGGACTTTTATGTTACGGAGCCTTTCCTTAAGCCTCATAAATCAACTTCTGCTAGCTTCAAATTTCTCTTCGGCAGCTTCCTCACCTCTCAGCCTTCATAGAATTGAAAGAGTTGGGGCCTTGTTCTGGATTAGGCTTTGGCTTAAGAGAACGTCATGGGCCGGGTGCGCTGGCTCACGCCTGTAATCCCAGCACTTTGGGAGGCCGAGACAGGTGGATCACGAGGTGAGGAAATCGAGACCATCCTGGCTAACACGGTGAAACCCCATCTCTACTAAAAATACAAAAAAATTAGCTGGGTGTAGTAGCGGGCACCTGTAGTCCCAGCTACTCACAAGGCTGAGGCAGGAGAATGGCGTGAACCCGGGAGGTGGAGCTTCCAGTGAGCCAAGATCGTGCCACCGCACTCCAGCCTAGGCAACTGAGCGAGACTCCGTCTCAAAAAAAAAAAAAAAAAAAAAAGAGAGAGAATGTCATGGCTGAATTATATTCTATCCAGACCAAACTTTCTCCATATCATCAATATAACTATTTTGCTTTCTTATCATTTGTGTGTTCACTGGAGTAGCACTTTTAATTTCCTTCAAAAACTGTTTCTTTGCATTCACAACTTGGCTGTTTGGTGCAAGAGGCCTAGCTTTCAGCCTGTCTCAGTTTTGACATGCTTTCCTCACTAAGCTTAATGATTTACAGCTTTTGATTTAAAGTGAGACATGTGCAACTCTTCATTTTAACACTTAGAAGCCATTGTATGGCTTTTTTGTTTTGTTTTTGACACAGTCTCACTCTGCCACTGGAGTGCAGTGGCGTGATCTTGGCTCACTGCAACTTCAGCCTCCCAGGTTCAAGTGATTCTCCTGCCTTAGCCTCCTGAGTAGTTAGGATTACAGGCACCCACCACCACACCTGGCTAATTTTTGTATTTTTTTAGGAGAGACGGGGTTTCACCATGTTAGTCAGGCTGGTCTCCTGACCTCAAGTGATCCCCCCACCACAGCCTCCCAAGGTGCTGGGATTACAGGCATGAGCCATCACACCCGGCCCCACTGTAGGGTTATTAACTGGCCTAATTTCAATATTGTTGTGTCTCAGAGGACAGAGGCCCAAGGAGAGGGAGAGAGATAGAGGAATGGCCAGTGAGAGCAGTCAGAACACACACATTTATCGATTAAGTTCACCATCTTATATAGGTGTATTTCATTTTGCCACAAAACAATCACAATAGTGGCTGGGCACAGTGGCTCACATCTGTAATTCCAGCACTTTGGGAGGCCGAGGTGGCAGACCACTTGAGCTTAGGAGCTCGAGACCAGCCTGGACAACATGGCAAAACCTTGTCTCTACAAAAAATACAAAAACTAGCTGGGCACAGTGGCACACGCCTGCAGTTCCAGCTACTCGGGAAGCTGAGGTGGAAGGAACATTTGAGGCTGGGAGGTGGAGGTTGCGGTGGGCCAAGATCACACCACTGCACTCCAGCCTGGGTGACAGAGTGAGACCCTGTCTCAAAACTAAATTAATTAATTAATTAATTAATTAATTTAATAAACAATCACAATAGTAACATCAAGGCTAGGCACAGTGGTTCAAGCCTGTAATCTCAGGGATCTGGGAGGCCAAGGCAAGAGGATTGCTTGAGTCCAGGAGTTTAAGACCAGCCTGGCCAACATAATGAGACCCCACCTCTAAAAAAATTTTAAAAATTAAAAATTAGCTAGGCAGGTACCTGTAGTCCTACTCGGGAGGCTGAGCCAGGAGGACTGCTCAAGCCCAGGAGTTCAAGGCTACAGTGAGCTATGATCACATTGCTGCACTCCAATCTGAGCAACAGAGTGAGACTCTGTCTCAAAAAAAAAAAAAAGTAACTTCAAAGATCACTGATCACAGATCACCAGAACAGATATAATAATAATGAAAAAATCTGAACTATTCCAAGAATTAACAAAATACAACACAGAGACACTAAGTGAACACATGCTGTTGGAAAAATGACACCAACAGACTTTGTTGCCACAACCTTCAGTTTGTCAAACCCGCATTATCTGCAAAGCACAATAAAGCAAAGCACAATAAAACAAGGTATGCCTGTACATGTGCCTGATCATAATTGCAATTCAGCATCTTTTCAGACTTACTGGTCATTCTTGTTTCCTTTTACTCTGAAATGTTTATATTATCTGCCCCTTTTTCTTTTGGGTAATATGTCTTTTGCTTATTGGTCTGTAGGTGTTCTTTAAATATTCATGGTATTAGTCATCTCTCAGTGATATGCACTGCAAATGTCTTCTTCAAGTTTGTCTTAAATGTGTCAATATTTGTCTTTAGGGTTTGCATCTTGCTTAGCACATTCTCCCACTTTCCAATATTACAGTCTCCTATATTTCTTTTTAGTAGTTTTGCTTTATACATTTAGGTCATTAATCCACCTGAAACTGATTTTTGTGTATGGCATAAGGCAGGACCTTATTTTCTTTTTGCCATTTGGATTACCAGTTGTCCCAGTACAATTTCCTGAATGGGTCATTCTCTCCTCATTAATTTGTAAGAGCACCTCTTGTCATACCTTAACTTTTCATATATGAAAAGGTCTACTAATAGGCTCTATTCTTCCATTGCTCTGTGTCCATCCCTCTCATCTAAGGTTTAATATCACAATCATCATAATCACTCACTTGAACTGCACACTAGAATTTGCAAAGCACTTTCAAATCCATTTTCCAATTCAAATCTCAAAATAGTCCTATGAGTTAGGCACTACTGTTCATATCCGTCTGGATGAAGAGCCGCAGGTTCATAAAGGTTAAGTGAATCATGGTCACCAGAGCGTAAGTGTAAGAACAAGGACCCAATCTCATGTGTTCAGTTAGCACTCTTTCCACCAGACTCTGTTAGGTAAGGATAGGAACAATATATTTCAAACAGCTCTCAAACACAGCTACACTCTGTTCTCTGTTCACAACACCCAAAACAAGCACCTTGTAAATAAACCGGTGCTTTAACAACTATGTTTTTCAGGACAAACACGTTCATTATGCTCATGATGAAAGTAAATTCGATTTTGAAAGTAACACTGCCTTAGCTGGCCTCTTTGCTACTATTCACCTCAAGCACAGACAATGCCACTGCTGAAGTCTTTATTGTCCACCATTTCTCCTCACATCAGCCGTGTTCTCTCATAGTCATTAGCCCTGCAGTTCCAAAGACAGAATAGAGATGTGACAGCTAGACAGTTCTCTGTGTCAGGACGGAGGGAGACAGAGCCAATGCCTCCAAACTGGAACTTAACACTTTAAAACTCACATTTACACATAAGCTGTGGGACATGCTACAGAAAGCAGGGAGTGTTAAAGTGCTGTCCAAGAACCCCACACCTAGCTTAATGATAGACAAGAGTAGGTACTCCATAAACGATTTTTACTTAACAAATAAATGAAGCGCTTCATCCAGAGCCAGAACCACTGGTTTCTTTTCTTTTTTTTAATAACAAATCAGCACATGTATAACCACTGATTTCAACAGGCTCTGCATAGAGCAATCAGTTGAGAAAGACAAAAAAAAAAAAAAAAAAAAAAGGCGACCCCTGACACTCAGAAGCAGGCATAGCACTCACAGCCAGGCCATGTTATTCTCCTATGGGACAAAAACAATCTCACAGAATATCAACCTCAGATAAGGTTACTCTGAAATCTTCCTAAAATGAGACAGAGGCCATTTCACAACTTTGTTATAAGCACAGAGAAATACATAGTGGCTATGCCACCCATGAAATCCCAAATACCCTCTGGCCAAATTGAGTGACTGCTACTCCTATAGCAATTACAGTTTTGTTCTTATACTAGTCTCCCTGCCCTATAGATAAGATTTATTCACATACCCAACTACAAAACTCCCATATTTTCTTACAGGATCTTCTCTAAAGTAAAACCCAACCTCCTTAACCCTCCCCTTCCCTAATCACCAACACCCAAATCCTATAATCAGTTCTAACACCCTCCTAATGAAACACCCCAGGGTTCCCCATGGAGTATGCTCTCTCTTGATGCAATGAGTAATAAACCCAACTTGTTTAACTACCGGTATGTTATTGGTGGCCTTTGGGCATTGACACGGTTTAAGTCAGACATTACAAGTGTCTAAAAGTCTATGCCTTTCTCTTTCTGGAACATTCTCCCAGTCTTAGTTTGACAAAAATAAATCGCATTTCTGGAAGTCACCACTAACTAAATTTTTTTTTTTTCTGAGACAGAGTCTCGCTCTGTCGCCCAGGCTGGAGTGCAGTAGCCGGATCTCAGCTCACTGCAAGCTCCGCCTCCCAGGTTTATGCCATTCTCCTGCCTCAGCCTCCCGAAGAGCTGGGACTACAGGCACCCGCCACCTCGCCCGGCTAGATTTTTGTATTTTTTTTTAGTAGAGACGGGGTTTCACCATGTTAGCCAGGATGGTCTTGATCTCCCGACCTCAGGTGATCCGCCCATCTCGGCCTCCCAAAGTGCTGGGATTACAGGCTTGAGCCACCGCGCCTGGCCCACCACTAACTAAATTAAAGAAAGGTAACAAATTCCTTTAACACCAGATACCTGGTCCAATATCCAACTCCAATTCTACCAATAAACATACTCCTACACAAAACTTTTTGTTTGTATATGATATGCCTCCTTCTAGATAGTATGCCCTTGAAAAACTGGGTCTGACTCATCTTTGTAAATCTGTACTACCTTACATGTATTAGAGGATTGCTAACACATGTAAACACTCTTTTATGAGTGTAACATGGTGCTTTTAAACTAATGGTAGTTGAAATATGGGTGCCTCAAAACTACAGATGTGAAACCCCAGAGAAAACAAAACCTTAATAAGGGAGAAAAATTATTTATTTTTCCCCAAAATGTTTTAGATGGTTACTTTTTTTTTTTTTTTTTTTTTTTTGAGATGGAGTTTCGCTCTTGCTGCCCAGGCTGGAGTGCAATGGCACCATCTTGGCTCACCGCAACCTCCACCTCCCCAGTTCAAGCGATTCTCCTGCCTCAGCCTCCCAAGTAGCCAACACAGTGAATTACAGGCATGCACCACCATGCCCAGCTAATTTTGCATTTTTAGTAGAGATGGGTTTCTCCATGTTGGTCAGGCTGGTCTCGAACTCCCGACCTCAGGTGATCCACCTGCCTTGGCTTCCGAAAGTGCTGGGATTGCAGGCGTGAGCCACAGCGCCCAGCCTGTTCTGTACTTTTTTATTGACGGCTGGAAGAACCCTCTCTAGACCAGGACTTTGAGCCCCATCTACAAAAGATTTTGTTTGTTTTTTCCTATTCTAGTAAACCACCCTGGAGCAGTAGAGGGAGACAGCACAGAACATTTATTCATACTCTGACCCAAAAGTATAATCTCAGTCTGGATGAACACATTAAACGACACACCATGCAATGTCATAGCCTATTTAATGGCATTCTGGTCACTACTGTCTTCATCTTTCAACAGGAAAACGGTTTATATTCCAGAAGCAAAGATTATATTAAATTCAACAAATTCAAGTCGACACTCAGAAAGCACCTACATTTTACCGGATCCATGGGTGATCCAGCCAGATGCCTGATTCAGAAGCAGAGAGAGTTAAACGGAGTGAAAGAGGTTACAAAGTGCCATAGATATTAAGGAGAAGTTTCCAGTAAGGATGACTGTAGAAAGAACCTTCCAGAGGCTGGGTGCGGTGGCTCATGCCTGTAATCTCAGCACTTTGGGAGGCCGAGGCGGGTGGATCACCTAAGTTCAGGAGTTCGAGACCAGCCTGGCCAACATGGTGAACCCCTGTCACTACTAAAAATGCAAAAATTTGCCGGGCGTGGTGGCACGCGCCTGTAATCCCAGCTACTCGGGAGGCTGAGGCAGGAGAATCGTTTGAACCCGGGAGGCAGAGGTTGCATGAGCTGAGATCGTGCCACTGCACTCCAGCCTGGGCGACAAGAGCGAAACTCCGTCTCAAAAAAAAAGAAAAAGAAAGAACCCTCCAGAATGAAAATTCCAGTTTCTCAAAGCCTGGAATCTTTAGTTTGGACAGAGACATGAGGATACACAGGTCCTTGAGTCTCCGCTATTAGGTGCCTTCAGCTTGCTTATATAAAGGGCCAAGGATCTCGAACAGAAATGCTTAATGTAACTTAAGAAATTTTTAAGTTCTCTGTGCAACTCAGCAAACCTGAGCTCACAGCCTTCAGAACAGAGGGGGAAATCACTTCCTCCAGCTCTTGTGAATTTTAAAATTAAAAGTAATGAGAATGATTTCCATCACTGAACGGTTGTGAGGTGGGTGTGGCCCCCCATCCCTCCCCTCCCCCACCCCCTGCAGCGCCCTGCCTCGGTAACGTCCGAGGGGCCTGGCTGGACCTCTTAGGCCAGCCACGGCCCAGCAAGGCGCTGTCACAACTGCACCCCTAACCCAATGAGCTCATCCCACATCTCGAAGGGCCCCAGCCAACTCGAACCCCGACGGCCAGGCAGCCAGGGCCGGGCTTGGGATCCATGAAGGCCGCCGACTGCGAACAAAGAAGAGGCCCGGGGTAGCCTGAGAGGCCCAGTCCGAGCTCTCTGAGGACCCGAAGGTTCCTGCAGCCCTGGGGGGGTTGTGCCCCCGGCCCAGGATCTGCGGGTGAGCCTCGACAAGCGCCAGCACGCCGTGAGCGCACCGCGTCGCGGACCTTCTTGGCGCACTGCAGGCTCTCCGCGCGCACACTGACAAAGGGGGCAGGGGTCCTGGCGGGTACCCGGAGCTGCGATCCCTCGCGCTTCCCGCCGCCCGACCCGGCCTTTACCTGTACGTCACTCAGCTCCACGCGCAGATACAGCTCGCGGTGTCGCTGAGCCCAGTAGACATGCGGCGTCAACACCTGATTCTCCATGGCCACACTGCCCAGGGCGCGGGGAGGCTCGGCTCGCTGCGCCTCGCTGCCTCAGGTAGTGCTCTGCTGGCGCGGGCCGAAAGCAGGCCTGAAACCCCAGCGCTCCTGAGCGCCTGCAACCCGGCACCTTGAGACACCCCACGCTCGCGGGCCGCGCTTGCGCAGTGACGCGCCGGGATGGCGGCGGCGCCAGCAGTGGGCCTTGGCGCGAGCCGAGAGGGGGCGGGGCGCAGGCGGGATGGGGCAGGCCTGGGCACAGAGACGCCACAGCTCGTCGTGGCCGCCTAGGGAATTGGAATCAGCGGATGGTACGCTCTCCCCACTCGTCTTCAGGGAGATGCTTTAAAATAAAGAAGGCTGGAGACTCATAGGGGACCGATGAGCATGGGAAAGGGTTTGGGACTGATGTCTCTGGAAGGTCCCTTGCATTCTGTTTACTGAGTGCCTACTGTGTGCCTGGGTTTCAAAACTAAACACTGAAACAACAGAAGTGAGACACAGCCCCTTCTGT
Source organism: Chlorocebus sabaeus (assembly GCF_047675955.1). Lineage (NCBI taxonomy): Eukaryota > Metazoa > Chordata > Mammalia > Primates > Cercopithecidae > Chlorocebus > Chlorocebus sabaeus. Next base: position 41,152,108 of record NC_132929.1, on the reverse strand, counting down.
CTTAGAACTCCCTGCCTATTAAAAGATGCAAGTAATTACAGATGAAATAAGGATGATAATGGTGATAGGGGACATGGTGTGAGAGCAGCGTGGAAGAGCGTTCCAAGAAGGGAAAATAAAGACCAGGGCAGCGCTGCCCAGTAAAACTGTAGGTGATGATGGAAATATTGCGCATTGTGCTCTTTAATACGGTAGCCGCTAGCCACATGAAGCTTTTGAGTACTTGACCTGAATAACTGAATTTTCAATTTGATTCACTTCTGTTCTTTTTCTTTTCTTTTCTTTTCTTCTTTTCTTTCTTTTCTTTTGAAACGGAGTTTCGCTTTTGTTGCCCAGGCTGGAGTGCAATGGCGCCATCTCGGCTCACCGCAACCTCTGCCTCCCGGGTTCAAGCAATTCTCCTGCCTCAGCCTCCCGAGTAGCTGGGATTACAGGCATGCGTAACAGCCCCCGGCTAATTTTGTATTTTTAGTAGAGACAGGGTTTCTCCATGTTGGTCAGGCTGGCCTGGAACTCCCGACCTCAGGTGATCTGCCCGCCTTGGCCTTCCAAAGTGCTGAGATTACAGGCGTGAGCCACCGCGCCCGGTCAATTTTATTCACTTCTAATTTAAACTTAAATATCCATATTATTGGTGGCTATTCTATTGGACAGTGCAGGAGGCTGTCTCTAAAAAATTGGAAACTCAAACTAGAGACAACACTCATTTATGTCTTACTTAAACTGTCTTGTCTGTATCGGCTTTCATCCCCAAGTTCTTCTGCAGGGAAGAATTTAATGGGAAGAAATATTTGTATGAAAACTAGAATTCTGGGACAAAAATGGAACTCATATTCAATCCTGTTAGCTCCCATTTATTTAGCAAAGTGATTCTGTTAGCACCCATTTATTTAGCAGAGGGATCCAACGTTGAAAACAAATTCTGGTAGCTCTCCAGAAACATTTATCTCAGGAGCGGGCAGTATGAAATATAGAGTTTTCATATAATGAATGTGCTGAGCTCACAAAGAGTTTATGATCATAGGAACTGAGGGCCATGGGAACCATCGTTAGACATTTGAGAGAGCCAACCCTTGAGAACGGGATGGTGAAATGTGAGTAGGAATTTGACCGAGTAAGAACCAGGTAGGCCGTGGAAGCACAGGGTGCTTGCTTCGTTCACAGGTGAAAAGATGTGGACTAGGTGCGGTGCCTCACGCGTGTAATCCCAGCAATTTGGGAGGACGAGGCAGGAGGATCGCTGAAGCCCAGGAGTTCGAGACCAGCCTGGGGAAAGTGGCAATACCCCGTCCCTAACGAAAATACAAAAGTTAGCAGGTCGTGGTTGGCGCCACCCTGTGTTCCGAGCTACTCGGGAGGCTGGGGTGGGAGGATTACTTAAGCCTAGGAGGCGAGATCGCGCCACTGCACTCCAGCTTGGGCGACAGTGTGAGGCCCTGTCTTAAAAAAGAGAGAGGGATATGGGAGGTTCTGCTGCTAGGGATTAAAGGCATAGAGGAGCGAGGTCGCCCTGAATCTGGAAAGGCAGAGGGTGCATTAGAGAAGTCTTTGTTTGCTTCACTGACGTGCCTATACTATATTCCACAGACACACGGGAGCCAAGGAAGTTCCTTAACCTGGAGATGAGTAAAATCAAACATGTGCTCAGCAAGAAAGACCTATCAGAGAGGAGGAACTGGTAGTAGGCAAAGTAATTGGCGAACAATGCAAGCTGCTAGGTATGAGTTGATGAAAGCAGTGACCTTGACAGTCTTGAATATTAAAAATAAATTTTTTTATGATAAAGATATTTTTATTGTATTGTGTTTACTACATAAGATGCAATATGGGGCACTTTTTAAAAAATTGAGGTGTAGTTTAAATATAGAACATGGGTAATCTTTTCTTTTTTTTTTTTTTTTGACAAGGAGTCTCGCTCTGTCGCCCAAGCTGGAGTCCAGTGGCGCCATCTCCGCTCACTGCAAGCTCTGCCTCTTGGTTTCAGGCCATTCTCCTGTCTCAGCCTCCGGAGTAGCTGGAACTACAGGCGCCAGCCACCATGCCCGGCTAATTTTTTTGTATTTTTAGTAGAGACGGGATTTCACCGTGTTAGCCAGTAACTCTTAAATATTCAGTTTAAGCGGAATTTTTATATATGTATATATCCATGTGATTATCATCTAGATCAAGATCTGGAATATTTCCAGTATCCCAGAGGTTATTTCATGTTAAAAAAATATCTTTGCCTCTCAGTAATTACTATCCTGATATATCACCACAGAGTCATTTTTGTCTATTCTGTTCTTGAATTTTATATAAATGGAAGCTACCGTGTCTGATTTCTTTTTTTTCTTTTTTTTTTTTTTTTTGAGATAGAGTCTCGCTCTGTCACCCAGAATGGAGTGCAATGGCGCAGTCTCAGCTCACTGCACCCTCCACCTCCCAGTTCAATTGATTCTCCTGCCTCAGCCTCCCAGGTAGCTGAGATTATGGGTGCCCACCACCACGCCCAGCTAATTTTTGTATTTTTAGTAGAGACGGGGTTTCACCATTTTGACCAGGCTGGTCTTGAACTCCTAACCTCATGATCCACCCGCTTCAGCCTCCCAAAGTGCTGGGATTACAAGTGTGAGCCACCGCACCGGGCCTTGGTTTCTTTCCTCAATATAATGCGTATGAGATTTATCCATGTTGCTGAGTGAATCAGTAATTCATTCTCTTTTAGTTTCTGGTTTTGCTCTATAGTAGTTGACTATATGAATATACCGCAAATTATCCATTCTCCTATTGATGGATATTTGTGTTGTTTCTAGTTTTTAGCTGTTATAAATAAAGCTACTCTGAATATTTGTGTACCTGTCTTTTGGGGATATATGCGCTTAATTATCTTGGAATAAATACCTATGAAGGGAATTGATAGGTTACATAGATGTATGATTAGCTTTAGTAGGTACGCTAAGCAGTTTTACAAAGTGTTTTGGTCAATTTACATTCCACAGCAATGTTTGAAAGTTCTAGTTGCTCTATGTCCCTAGTATTTGCAGTCTTTTAATTTAATTTTATTTTATTTTATTTTATTTTTTTTTTTTTTTTTTTTTTGAGACAGAGTCTTGCTATGTTGCCCAGGCTGGAGTGCATTGGCATGATCTCAGCTCACTGCAACCTCTACCTCCCCAGTTCAAATGATTCTCCTGCCTCAGCTTCCCAAGTAGCTGGGATTACAGGTGTGCACCACCACACCTGGCTAATTTTTGTATTTTTAGTTGAGATGGGGTTTCACCATGTTGGCCATGCTGGTCGCAAACTTCTAGGCTCAAATGGTCTCAAACTCCTGGGCTCAAGTGATCCTCCTGTCTCAGCCTCCCAGGCGTGAACCATGGCGCCCAGCCTAATTTTTTTTTCCAGCACCACCCCCTACCCCTAGCCAGTCTTTTTAACTTTAGCCATCCTGGTAGTGGGTAATAAAAAATAGAATAATTTTACTTCAGCATATTTGAAACCTGAGGCTTATCAGCTGACTTCTGCCAAGGTGAAAGCCATTGATATAGAAGAAGACTGAATGTTGGCATTTTGCTTCAGATGCTTCATAAAAAAGGTCCAGTGGAGGTGGGCCTATCCAGCCTGGTTTGACCACTAGTAACATACTACAAAATGACTTATTTAGGCCTGAGTTTCCACATTCATCAAATTAGGTGAATTTGATGAGTTAGATTCGGTTCCCTCTAATGCTCTTATCAGCTGTTTCTAAATTTTTCTGCAAAGAGACCCCACTATTATGGACCCCTCTCTCCAAGAGAAATCTAACAAGAAAAAAATAGAAATGGAGAGAAGAAAGAGTATCATTCTGGTGAACTATAAAACTGCAGGGCAGGGCTGGGCGTGGTGGCTCATGCTGTAATCCCAACGCTTTGGGAGGCTGAGGTGGGAGGATTGCTTGAGTTTAAGAGTTCGTGACCAGCCTGGGCAAAACAGTGAGACCCCATCTCTAGAAAAAAATTTTAAAAATTTGGCCGGGCGCGGTGGCTCAAGCCTGTAATCCCAGCACTTTGGGAGGCCGAGACGGGCGGATCACGAGGTCAGGAGATCAAGACCATCCTGGCTAATACGGTGAAACCCCGTCTCTACTAAAAATACAAAAAACTAGCCGGGCGAGGTGGCGGGCGCCTGTAGTCCCAGCTACTCCGGAGGCTGAGGCAGGAGAATGGCGTAAACCCGGGAGGCGGAGCTTGCAGTGAGCTGAGATCCGGCCACTGCACTCCAGCCTGGGCGACAGAGCGAGACTCCGTCTCAAAAAAAAAAATAAAAAAAAAAATAAAAAAATAAAAAAAATTAGCCAGGTGTGGTAGCATGTGCCTGTAGTCCTAGCTGGTCAGAGCTGCAGTGAGCTGTGATGGCACTGATGCACTCCAGCCTGGACAACAGAGCAAAACCTTGTCTCAAAAAAAAAAAAAAAAAAAAAAAAGAAGAAAGAAAAATACTCTGGAAGGTGGCAGGGGAGATTAAAAGGCACAGCCAAGTGGCAGTCAGTGCCAAGCTGAAATAGGTAGGGCTAAGAGTTTTATGATACTACCAGTCAAATGAAAATGCAAATTTAGCTTTGTCTTTATGTCCTACCTTCTAGATGCAGCCTTCCCAGCCTCATCTGGCCCAGGGCCAGCTCTCCCTTCTCAGAGAATAGTCACCACTAACTACAAGAAGCATTTGCTGAGTACTTGCCATGGATGAAGCTCATTCCCAAGGGTGAAGGCTGACTTCCTGCCTTTGGCAAGAGGTCATACACATCCTTGTTGTTATCTATGTATAAAATCTTCTATTCCTGTAAGAGGTTTTAGAAAATGAGCTGTAGAATTTGACTGGATCCAAATCGCCCAGGATCACGTAGCCAGTTATCCCTGAGCAAAGTCAGGTTTCTCTAGACGGTACAAAGCTAAGTGTGAGAGGGAGACTGACTGGATCAGTGCGGGTATCTAACGGGGAATCCTCCACAGCCAGATCATATACATGTAACCTCCTAACTCTGTCTGGAGAATGGGTATTGTAGGTAATCTTTACTGGGAAAACCTTCCCCTCTACCTGTCAATCCATAGTTCAGAAGTGTGAACGAAAAATGAAATCCTAAGCCTCACAATTGACTGAGCAGAACCCTTCTTGGCCAAGAGGACCCCAGAAAAACCTTAAAAACTGAGTTGCCGATCATGACAGGATGGGAGGTCAGACATGCCTCCTTATACCCCCTCCTTTTTGCGGTTTAGACACAACAACTGACCAGTGTTAATGTGAAAATAGAGCATAAGACTGATGGAACAACAACAACAAAAAAAAACAAATAATGTGTTTAAAGACTGATGGAATGGACCCTTTGTGGCAATATGATAGCAAATTATAAATTAGACCTAAGGCCATGCTAGGCAAGAGGTAAGTCACACACCCCTGCACTTAAAAGAATAAACCATGTTTAACTGCCACAAGGTTTTTCTTTCTCTAGCAGCTAAACAAGCACTAGCCTTGAGATAATCAATATTAAAATTTCTAGCTCACTCCTCACCAGACACTGACCAACTGACCCCTTGTTCCACAAGCCATAACTATAGCTTTGATTGGACAAGAGACTCATTTCAGTAACCTTCTGCTGATAAGAAGACTATCAACCACAGATGAGTTCTGACTGGTTTAGAGAGGCTGTACATTTGAGGGCCTTTGTGTCCTGAAAAGAACTTTTGACGTGTAGACCAAATTGTAATACATTTAAATGTTAAGTCGCCACTGCAAGGTGAACATGGGTCATATGTAACATATATGTTTGTTCAATATTTGTGCTTCAGGACCACCTTCATGAATATTCTTACCTCCTCCTATAACCTGTTGCATATGTATATTTAGCCAATCCATTCAGCAAAAAGCTCCTGTCCTACCCCTTCATACTTCAAGTACCTGACTCTGATCTTTACCAGACGCTACACTTCCCAGCCTATCAGCATAGTCAGCTTACAAACTGTAACCCTTTATAGAAAATAAAGTCTCATTTTCTTTACTTTCTTTTATTTATTTATTTATTTTGAGATGGAGTCTCGCTCTGTCGCCCAGGCTGGAATGCAGTGGTGCAATCTCGGCTCACTGCAACCTCCACCTCCCGGGTTCAAGCAATTCTCCTGCCTCAGCCTCCTGAGTAGCTGGGATTACAGGCGCCCGCCACCACGCCCAGCTAATTTTTGTATTTTTAGTAGAGACAGGAGTTTCACCATGTTGGTCAGGTTGGTCTCGAACCCTTGATCTAGTGATTCACCCACCTCGGCCTCCCAAAGTGCTGGGATTACAGGCGTGAGCCACCTTGCCTGGGCCCCCCCCCCTTTTTTTTTAGACGGAATTTCGCTCTCCTTGCTCAACACTCAGGCAGGAGTGCGATGGCACAATCTCGGCTCACTGCAACCTCTGTTTCCTGGGTTCAAGCGATTCTCCTGCCTCAGCCTTCAGGAGTAGCTGGGATTACAGGCACACGCCACCATGCCCATCTAATTTTTGTTTTTTGTTTGTTTGTTTGTTGTTTTTTGTTTGACACGGAGTCTCGCCCTGTAGCCCAGACTGGAGTGCAGTGGCGCGATCTTGCAGTGGTGCAAGCCCCACCTCCCGAGTTCAGGCCATTCTCCTGCCTCAGCCTCCCAAGTAGCTGGGACTACAGGCGCCCGCCACCACGCCCAGCTAATTTTTTGTATTTTTGGTAGAGACGGGGTTTCACCATGTTGGCCAGGATGGTCTCCATCTCCTGACCTCGTAATCCGCCCGCCTTGGCCTCCCAAAGTGCTGGGATTACAGGCGTGAGCCACCGAGCCTGGACTGTATTTTGTTTTTTGAGACTGAGTCTCACTGTGTCGCCAGGCTGGAGTGCAGTGGCACAATCTCGGCTCACTGCAACCTCCGCCGCCTGGGTTCAAGCGATTCTCTCGTGCCTCAGCCTCCCGAGTAGCTGGGATTACAGGCACACGTGGCCACACCCAGCTAATTTTTGTATTTTTAGTAAAGACAAGGTTTCACCATGTTGGCCAGGATGGTTTCAATCTCCTGACCTCGTGATCCACCCGCCTCGGCTCCCCAAAGTGCTGGGATTTCAGGTGTTAGCCACCGTGCCCGGCCCAATTTTTTGTATTTTTAGTAGAGATGGGGTTTCACCATGTTGGCCAGGCTGGTCTTGAACTCCTGACCTCAGGTGATCCAACCGCTTCGGCCTCCCAAAGGCTGGGATTACAGCCACCGCGCCTGGCTTTAATTTTTTTCTATTTTTAGTAGAGACAGGGTTTCATCATGATGGCCAGTCCGGTCTCAAACTCCTGACCTTAAGTAATCTGCCTGCCTCAGCCTTCCAAAGTGCTGGGATTAGAGGTGTGAGCCACCGCACCCGGCTTGATGGTTTTAAAAAATAGGAGTTTAGACGGGTGCGGTGGCTCACACCTGTAATCCCAGCACTTTGGAAGGCTGAGGCGGGTGGATCACAAGGTCAGGAGATCGAGACCATCCTGGCCAACACGGTGAAACCCCGTCTCTACTAAAAATACAAAAAATCAGCCAGTCATGGTGGCGGGCGCCTGTAGTCCCAGCTACTCGGGAGGCTGAGGCAGAAGAATGGTGTGAACCCAGGAGACAGAGCTTGCAGTGAGCTGACATTGCACCACCGCACTCCAGCCTGGGTGACAGAGCAAGACTCCGTCTAAAAAAAAAACACACACACACACAGGAGTTTCTCTGCAGATGCTTTTTTTTTTTTTTTCTGTCTGCCACAATCCACGTAAGATGTGACTTGCTCTTCCTTGCCTTCTGCCATGATTGTGAGACCTCCCCAGTCATGTGGAACTGTAAGTCCAATTAAACCTCTTTCTTTTGTAAATTGCCCGGTCTCAGCTATGTCTTTATCAGCAGCATGAAAATGGACTAATACAACCTCCATCTCTACAAAAATTTAAAAATTAGCCAGGCATGGTAGTGCATGCCTGTAGTTCCAGCTACTCAGGAGGTTTAGGCCAGAGGATTACTTGAGCCCAGTTCAAGGCTGCAGTGAGCTATGATCATACCACTGTACTCTAGCCTGGGCAATGGTGCAAGACCCTGTTTCAAAATAAATTAAGTACATAAATAAAAGCTTAAATATGAAAAAGAAAATCAGAGGGAAAGATCTTTTTTCTTTTTCTTTTCTTTTTTTTCTTTTTCTTTCCTTATTTTGTTTGAGATGGACCCAGGCTAGTGGTATGATCATGGCTCACTGCAGCCATGACCTCCAGGGCCCAAGTGATCCTCCTGAGGAGCTGGGACTACAGATGCCACCACGCTAGGCTAATTTTTGTGCTTTTCTTTCCTTTTTTTTTTTTTTTGAGATGGAGTTTCGCTCTTGTTTCCCAGGCTGTATTCCAACAGTGCAATCTCGGCTCACTGCGACCTCTGCCTCCTGGGTTCAAGCAATTCTCCTGCCTCAGCCTCCCAAGTAGCTGGGATTACAGGCATGGGCCACCACACCTGGCTAATTTTTTTGTGTTTAGTAGAGATGGGGTTTCACCATGTTGGTCAGGCTGGTCTCAAACTCTTGACCTCAGGTGATCTGCCTGCCTCGGCCTCCCAAAGTGCTGGGATTACAAGTGTGAGCCACTGTGCCCAGCCAATGTTTGTACTTTTGTAGAGACGGGATCTCACTACTTTTCTTTTCTTTCTTTTTTTTTTTTTTTTTTTGAGATGGAGTTTTGCTCTTGTTGCCCAGGCTGGAGTGCAATGGCGCAATCTTGGCTCACCGCAACCTCTGCCTCCCAGGTTCAAGCGATTCTCCTGTCTCAGGCTTCCAGGTAGCTGGGATTACAGATGTGTGCCACCACGCCTGGCTAATTTTTGTATTTTCAGTAGACAGGGTTTCATGATTTTGGTCAGGCTGGTCTCCAACTCCCGACATCAGGTGATCCACCCGCTTCGGCCTCCCGAAGTGCTGGGATTACAGGTGTGAGCCACCACACCCAGCGGGTCTCACTACTTTTCCGAGGCTGGTTTCAAACTCCTGGGCTCACACCATCCTTCTGCCTCAGTCTCCCAAAGGGCCGGAACCATAGGCATGAGCCACTGTGCCCGCCTTCTTTTTTTGTTATTACAGTTTGGTTTGAACTACATCCTGAAAAGGGGGAAAGTATGGGGGGAAGTGGAAAAAGAAACTGTAGACCCACCATATTCTATAATCAATGGCTGTTAGTGTATGTACTACATGCTTATGATCTTTTTTCTCACCAAGATTATAAACGTCCCTAGAGCACAGATTACCTCCTTTTGGTATCCTGTAGTATCTAACACAATGTGCTTTAGAAAGTAGATGTTTAAAACATATTTGTTGATGATAATACCCAGTGCTATATACAGATGGTTTTGCATCAACCTGGCCATGCTATCTCATTCATACCTCATGTGCTAGATAACTTGTCTTTTCCTGATGGGTTCCTAGAGTACGGGGCAGCAGAAAGCCAGCTAGAGTTTGTCAACCACACAAACAAGACTTGGCAAGGCCATGGCCTGACTGATTCAGCCAGTAAAGATACATTGAGCCACTTTTAGATTCAGGTAGTTTATTACTTAAATACAGTGCATAAGGAAAAATGCACAATGGTGATAGATGCTTGTGATCCTTGTCTCATATATCAAAAACGACAATACAGTTGACTCTGTATCTGTGTGTTCTACATCTGGGATTCAACCTACCTCGGGTCAAAAGTATTTAGAAAAAAACTGAAATAAAAAAATAATAGGCCAGGCATTGTGGCTCTCACCTGTAATCCCAGCACTTTGGGATGCCGGGGCAAGTGGATCACATGAGGTCAGGAGTTCAAGACCAGCCTGGCCAACATGGTGAAACACTGTCTCTACTAAAAATACAAAAATTAGCCAGGCGTGGTGGCAGACGCCTGTAATTCCAGCTACTCGGGAGGCTGAGGCAGAAGAATTGCTTGAACCCAGGAGATGGAGGTTGCAGTGAGCCAAGGTTGCACCACTGCACTCCAGCCTGGGCGACAGAGCGAAACTTCCTCTCAATTAAAAAAAAAAAAAAAAAAAAAAAAAGTCAGCTGGGCGCAGTGGCTCACAGCTGTAATCCCAGCATTTTGGGAAGCTGAGGTGGGTAGATCGCTTGAGGTCAGGAGTTTGAGACCAGCTTGGCCAATGTGGCGAAACCCCATCTCTACTAAAAATACAAAAATTAGCTGGGCATGGTGACGGGTGCCTGTAACCCCAGCTACTTGGAGACTGAGGTGGGAGAATTGCTTCAACCCAGGAGGCAGAGGTTGCAGTAAGCTGAACTGAGATCGCACCACTGCACTCCAAAGCCTGGGTGACACAGTGAGACTGTCACCAAAGAAAAAAAAAGTATATATGAGAGGAGGATGTGTATAGGTTACATGCAAATACTATGCCATTTGATATCAGGGACTTGAGTACCACTAATTTTAATATCTGTCATGAATCCCGGAACCAATCCCCTGCAGATACCAAGGGACAACTGTACTGAAACAAAAGGGGCCAAATGACTGCAACGTGAATTGCGAGCTGTCCTGTTGAACAGGAGCCAATTCTAGACTGCAACTAAATGATTTTGTATTCAGCAGTGCTATTCTGAGGGAGTGGAGAGAAAGCCCCACACCTTATCAGAAACTGTGAGGAGAGGAGAAGCTGTCTCCTGACTGCCTCCCCGAGGAGGTTGCCTCCAGGTCCCTATCAGCCTCCTATTCTCTCCTATTCTAGGAACATCACACAGCATTCTGCTAAGACTCAGAGATCCTTGGATTCAAGCCTATGCCTATGGTACACGCAAGGTGGCCAGCGTTCCATGGTGAAGATGTTCCTCTACAGCTCCGAGGTGGGCGGATCACGAGGTGAGGAGATCGAGACCATCCTGGCTAACACAGTGAAACTCCATCTCTACTAAAAAAAAAAAAAAAAAAAAAATTAGCCAGGCATGTTGGTGGGTGCCTGCAGTCCCAGCTACTCGGGAGGCTGAGGCAGGAGAATGGCATGAACCTGGGAGGCGGAGCTTGCAGTGAGCCGAGATGGTGCCACTGCACTTCAGCCTGGGTGACAGAGCAAGACTCTGTCTCAAAAATAAATAAATAAATAAATAAATAAATAAATAAATAAAAATAAAGAAATCTGAATTCCAATCTAGTCAAATCTATAATTATCCATGTGATATAAGCAAGTATTTTATCTGTCCATGGCTCTTTTTTTAAATGCATGAAATTATATATTTTTAATTGTTTGCTTTTGGGGGGAGGGGGCTCTATCTCTTCTTGTTAGGCTATAAACTGCATGAAAACAGGGCTTTATCTACTTTGTTCACTATTGTGGCCTCACTGCTTAAAATAGTGACAGGTACAAGGCAGAGATTCAGCAAACACTTGTTGAATTAATGAAATGAAGTGCAAGATATTTCTCTGTATTTTGTGTGTGCGTGTGCATTTAAAGCTTTTAAAATCTGCTGTCAGGTCATTTGGATAAAATTAATAGAAGAGACCCAGGGAAAATGACTTTGCCTTTTTTTTTTTTTTTTTAAAGGGAACTCAACTTTAAAAAACCTGAGGGAAGGCTCATTTAACCTTAGAGTGAATAATTATACACTGTGGAGTGGAGCATAGTGCCCAAATGGATTTTTTATTAGTGCTATTATAATAAATCCCAATGACATATGACTCTGACACATGGTTCTTTGTAATAATAGAAAATAGGGGAGACCCCACTTTTGCACTGTTTTGTTGTACACCTGCTACTTTCCTGGATATCTTTCTGAGTTCCCTTTTTCTCAGCCAATATACAGTGTAGACCAGGAAAGAAATTGCAGGTCAAGGGACCTGCCTCTGGTTCTGATTATAACAAGTCATTCATTTCTTTCCCCTAGGAAACTAGGGTTTCTTCATTTTATGTGTTAAAGTGCATACTTTTTTTTTTTTTTTTTTTTTTGAGACAAAGTCTCACTCTGTCACCCAGGCTGGAGTGCAGTGGCGTGATCTCAGCTCACTGCAACTTCTGCCTCCTGGGTTCAAGCAATTCTCCTTTCCCCAGCCTCCTGAGTAGTAGCTGGGATTGCAGGTGCCCGCCACCATGTCAAACTAAGTTTTGAATTTTTTGCAGAGATGTGGTTTCCCCATGTTGGCCAGGCTGGTCTCGAACTCCTGACCTCACGTGATCCACCTGCCTCGGCCTCCCAAAGTGTGGGATTACAGGAGTGAGACTCCACGCCCAGCCGGTTTTCTTTAATTGCAATTAAGTGAAATGTATTATATTCCTTTTAGAGGTAAAGAAATTATGGCTCAACTAGATTGAGTGACCTGCTAAAAGATCACTAGCTAATATTAGAGCCAAGTTTCGGACTCCAGGTTCAGATTTCTTTCCACCACAACAATGAGGCGCTTAGATCTCCAAGGCCCTAGTCCCTTTCCTCTTAATATCATCTCGTTGAAAGGGCAGGGATTTACCCCGGTTTGCTCCCAGCGTCTAAGGCTCTCTCTGCCTGGCACATGGACAGGAATGTTGTCTATTTTGAGCATGCACTCAATATATATTTATTGACTACAGATGCGCCACAATCTGCCCTGTGACTTTCAGCAAGTAGCTGTTCCTTTCTGGATTTCATCTCTATCCCCTGCTCGGCCCAGCCTCCACCCCGCGCCTCCTTGGCTCCTCCAGCCACTAGACTGCGCTGTGGTGTTGGACCCCACCCAGCAGACAGCGGCGCCCTTCTTGGCCCGGCTGCGCCTTCGCCAGTCGGAGAGCGGATGGCGAAGAACCGGAAGTGCTAAAGTCTCTGAGGCCAAGGCCGCTGCTGCTGCCGCCGCTGCTTGTGAGTGCCGCGTTCGCCGCCTGTGTTGTCACCGGCGCCGCCGCTGAGGAAGCCACTGCAACCAGGACTGGAGTGGAGGCGCCGCAGCATGAAGCGGCGCAGGCCCGCTCCATAGCGCACGTCGGGACGGTCCGGGCGGGGCCGGGGGGGAAGGTGCAGTATCCGCCCCCCTCTCCTTCCCCTGCGTCGGCGAGGCTTGAGCGACGGCTCACCAGGCCCTCTCCCCCTCACGGAGGGACTGCTTGGCGCGTTCTCAGGGTCAGCGCGCTTTGCGGTTTACCCGACGCGCCGCCCTGTCCAGGGCAGAGCCGGTGGTGGCCCCCCCCCCCCCCCACTTGCCGGAAGAGGAAGCCGAGGCTCTGAGATTCCGAGTCAACCACCGTTCACTGGGCGCCCCCTGAGCTCTGGGCGCTGGCCTCTTGACTTCCACGTCCGTTATCTTAATTGAGTCTCGCTGGGGTTGGGAGGCCGGGTGTTGTCGGCGCTTACAGATAAGGAAACGGAAGCCCACAAAGGCCAAGGGGTTTTTCTTAAGTCCGACTTGGCAGATGGGCTCTGGACTCAGATTTTCTGGTTTCCCAGCTGGTGGTCATTTTTTCTCACCTGCCTCATGCTAGATCGATTCCCTCCCCGCTCACTGCCCCCTCCCATTCTGTTCCACCCACTTGCAACAGGACACTTTCCTGCCACACCTCTCTTCTCACACATTTTCTTCCTAAGACTTGGCATCCCTCCCATTTTCCTTCTCATATTCTCTGCTATGCTTCTCCTCTTCTTCCCCAGTCATAGTTTTTCAAGATCTTTGCTCTCTCTGTGCTAATGAACCTCTCAACTAGGTGTGGACCCCCAAAGAGAGATTAGCTAGGCTTCAGTGAGGCTTTACGTGTTTAAGTGGACGGCTGTTTGGCCCTCGAGTTAAAAATTAAGGAATTTCACTTCAGTGGATCCAAACTCAAGAGCCCTAAAGCTATTTTCTGAGTCAGCATGCTCTATTTCTGAGTGACGGACTTAGTGCTATGGTGTGTCTTGACATTTTAGTCCATTGTTGCTGTGCTGGCATAACCTTGCTGTTTTTCCTACACTTGCCACTTAGCTTTTCCCACCCCATCCCTTCATCACATCCTTGGGCTGTGGGAGCCCAAAATTAAAACTGATAGAGTAACAGATGTAATAGCAGACCTTCCTTTTTTTTTTTTTTTTTTTCCTAAGCCAGAATTTCAACAAGTTTAATGCTGCTTTTTCCAGAAAAGTTACCTATTTAAATTATTCTCAGAGTAATGCAGCAAGAAAAAAAGCAAAAATGGAATGCACTTAAGATGAATGGAAAATTATCTCGTGAAATATCTTAAGTTATTAAATTCAAGTTAATTCCTTTTCTGCAAAAATGGCCTGTAACTCTTATTGGCTATCCTCCTGAGTTGATTCTCCCTCCAACCAGCTTGATATGACATTATTATGTAAAACAGGAACAGGAATAGGCACATAAAAATAAATTTTATTAATCATCTGCCGTTTTTGATGATTTGCAATAGTCACTGAGTAACTTCACATCTGTATGCCTTTTGTAACTTTTTAAAAAGCCTTTCCATGATTTTCCTTTTAATGTGTGTCTGGACACCAAGATTTACTATGTTAGGATATTTTTACTATATTGGGCTACACATCTCTGAAATAAAATAATTCTTGGATTTTGATAACATAAAATGCAGATACAAAATAATCTAGGCATTATATATTGTCCCAAAAAGTGGTATTTCGGTATCAGTTTTAACTTGTTTTGGAGCTTCTCTTTTTGACCACATATGGTCCATCTTAATGATCAGAGTCTTATTATCTTATTTCATTATCCTGGTGAGCAGGCTTGGATGGTGAGAAAAGGAAAGATTCCTGTGAGAAGAGCAGGATGAGCAGAAGGAGTCTATGCTTGAAGTTGAGTCACTTGAAAAAGATCTCTTTGAGTGTGGAAGAGATCTGAGCAAATGAAAATAAAATCAGGTAGGCACCAGGGAAACTACTTAAGTGATGAGGTAGGTGGGACAGTGAGATATATGCACTGTGCTGAGAAGGTACACTGACCCTATTTTCCTGTTTTTGACATTAGAAAATTCAGATCACCTACTTTGAGAATGTATTTGTATATACTCTGGAACTAAGTCATTTACCAAACGTCTGCACAGATTACCAATATTATATAATATCAGATAGATTTTAGAAATGCAGGATGTACATTTGCTGTGAACATACAGAATAGCAGACTGTCATTTGGACTGTACAGTGTTTGTACATGTACACACACGTATGCATGTATATGCATCGAGTGTCCAGGGCTTAGTACAATTCAGGAATACCAGATAATTAAATGTAAGCTAATGTACCTTTTACATAGAAAAGATGTGACGCGAATGATAAGAAGCTGGGCATGGCCAGGCTTGGTGACTCACGCCTATAATCCTGCACTTTGGGCCAAGGCAGGAAGATTGCTTGAGGCCAGGAGTTCAAGACCAGCCTGGACAACATAGTGAGACCCCTATCTCTACAAAAAGTTTTAAAAAATTAGCCAGGCATGGTGATGCATTCCTCTGGTCTTAGCTACTCAGGAGGCTGAGGCGTGAGGATCCTCTGACTCCAGGAGTTCAAGGTTGTACCACTGCACTGCAGCTTGGGCAACAGTGAGACTTGTCTAAAAAAAATAAACTGGACAGTAAGGCTTCGGAGGAGGTCTTTCTGTTGAGCTTCCCTGTTCTGTTCACCAGCCCTATTCTTGCAAGCACTGGTTTGGAGATGAACTTCCAAACATAACACAAGAGAAGTTGAGAAAAATGAGCCCAATTTGTATAGTTTCTTTTCTCATTTGTCCCTCAGTCCATTAGATATAAAACTGGGTCCACTGGCCGGGCACAGTGGCTCACGCCTGTAATCCCAGCCCTTTCGGAGGCCATGGTGGGTGGATCATGAGGTCAGGAGTTCAAAACCAGCCTGGTGAAGATGGTGAAACCCTGTCTCTACTAAAAAATAGAAAAATTAGCTGGGCGTGGTGGCGGGTGCCTGTAATCCCAACTATTGTGGAGACTGAGGCAGGAGAGTTGCTTGAACCCAGGAGGCGGAGTTGCAGTGAGCTGAGATTGTGCCACTGCCCTCTAGCCTGGGTGACAGAGCAAGACTGCCTCAAAAAAAAAAAAAGAAAAAAGAAAAAACTGGGTCCATTAACATTTGGTAGAAAGTAGGCCTCCACTAGCTAGCTTGTAGTAGGGCAAGTAAACAACATATGATAGAATATAACCACCACAGTCTTATAGTGTCAGTAAATATCAGTGTGCTGGATACTCATTGAGCTAAATGACTTTAATTCCCTGCCAAGCTGCTTTGGATTTTAGTCATTGAAAGTGAATGCTCACTTGTTACAATATTACAGGCATACCTGATGTAACTGTCTAATAGGTTTTCTGGCCACTTCATTACTGTTATATTGAAAATGGTAACATAGGTAACTGCAGCATGAAAAAAGACAAAATAAGCTGCACACACAGGTCATTCAGTTATTTGGCATGCCACTAATGTGTGCTTAATGGACTAATTCACAATCCATACCTGCTAATAACTTTTAGTCTGTGATAGTTACTATGATTGATGTTAACCTTCAAATTTGGGCTTTAAGAAAGATATATTAAATGTACAGCCTTGTATTTATTATTGTAGAAGTAGTTAATATGTTAAGTTTGGTTACATAAATGCAATTTAGTTTATCTCCCAAGTCCACATGTCTTTGACATTTATTAGTTCAAAAAGAGCAGATTGCCCAGAATTTTTATGTTCTTTCTTTTTGGCAATGTCATGAATAATATATGTTAGAATACCCACTGGTTTATGATAACACTTTTTGTTATTTGATACTTCGCTCATGTTAAATGTTGGAAAAGATAAAGGAGAAATGCAACTTCTGGATTTGTGAAATGAGAATAAACATTATTAGCAGATGAAATATTAACAAACACTAGGGGTTGAACTGGTAAACCTCAGTTTCTCAGTTTATGCTTTTATCAAAATACTGTTGGTACAAATATTAAATGCTTTCTGTATCAACAACTTCAGCTAATTAAAGCCACTTTAAGATAGTATCTTTTTTTTCTGCCATTTAATCAGTATATGTTGTATGATTGGTAAGAATAGTCATATGTTTCCTTAAAATATAGAGTCACCAGGCTGAGCGCGGTGGCTCATGCCTGTAATCCCAGCACTTTGGGAGGCTGAGGTGGGCGGATCACGAGGTCAGGAGATTGAGACCATCCTGGCTAACACAGTGAAATCCCATCTCTACTAAAAATACAAAAAAGCGGCCGAGCGTGGTGGCAGGCGCCTGTAGTCCCAGCTACTCGGGAGGCTGAGGCAGGAGAATGGCATGAACCTGGGAGTTGGAGCTTGCAATGAGCCAAGATGGTCCCACTGTACTCCAGTCTGGATAAGAGAGCAAGACAGCGTCTCAAAAAAAAAAATAGAGCCACCACAAATGAAGATGATAGTGATGTATAGGCAAGAGCAGAAGACTCAAAGATGTACCAGCCAGTCAAGTGTTTTGTTTGGCTTTCTGTTTAAAAGAAAACAATATATTATCTTGGAGAAGTATCCTAGGAAGGTTATTACATGCGTGTTATTTTTGACAGTTTTATTACCGTTCTCATTTGTTGTGGTTATTTCTGTTAGCTGAAAAAAATCCACACTTACCAAATGTGTTACTTTTTAAAATGCAAAACACTTAGTTTCCTTGGCAGAGTTAGCTTCGCTATTGACATGCTCTTGGGCGGAGCATAGCAGCCAACTGGCAAATGGCCTGTTTCCTTCCAGTGTGGGAAAGAAAAGGGAGTTTTGGCAAGAAACACCTAAGGAGAGCCTTTTATAAAAGTTACCAAAGGCACTGCGAAGTAGACCTGACCTCAATTTTTTTTTAAATTTCATTTTTAAACTGAACACGGAAGGGAGAGCTATTGCTTTTCTTACTAGGTTTCATTGCAGCTGTGCTAAAAAGCATTTTTTTCTTGCCCTCCCCACTCCCCCCGCTTTTTTTTTTTTGAACCTATCAGAGAATCATTCTGATAATAGAAGACAGACCTGTGAACAGCTTCATGTGCCTTGTTTTTCTAGGAAAATGCAACATGGCAGCAGCAATGGAAACAGAACAGCTGGGTGTTGAGATATTTGAAACTGCAGACTGTGAGGAGAATATTGAATCACAGGATCGGCCTAAATTGGAGCCATTTTATGTTGAGCGGTATTCCTGGAGTCAGCTTAAAAAGCTGCTTGCTGATACCAGAAAATATCATGGCTACATGATGGCTAAAGCACCACATGATTTCATGTTTGTGAAGAGGAATGATCCAGATGGGCCTCATTCAGACAGAATCTATTACCTTGGTGAGTACAAAGTCATAGTTTCTGAGAGAAAATGATCTCTTAAGTCAAACTTAACTCTAGATATAATTGACACTCAAAGTTTGATGAATAAATAAATTAGCGACTTTTGGTTCCATTAAAGGAAAAAACCTTTTAATTTGAAGAATTCGATTTTGTTGTATTGCATTAACTTTATTTTTACTTGTAGGTAACAAACCATGAATTGATCATGATCATTTTTTAAAATCAAAGATGCCAGAAATTGCTTCTTCCTAAAGCTAGCTTGAAATGCCTTTCTTTAGATGGTCTGATAAGGAAAACAAACAATAAAACCATTAGTTTGTTCCCACTCAACAGCTGCTGCTTTTGTTTTTTTAATCCAAGGTAGTTTTTGGTCTCTTCTTCCCAAGTCCAGTCACTTCAGATTTAATGTCTGCCTAAATTAAATATGTTAATCTGCTGATTTACTATCTTGTTGGTTAAAATTTTAAAGATAGGTTCCTTCCCTTCCTCCAGAATTTTTCCAGTATAAGTTTTATTCGTTTATATGAATGTGTGCATATATGTGTTTTATTTATTTGTGTGCGTGTGCGGTGTGTGTGTATGTATATGTGTATAGAGATATTAAAGATGTCTGCATGAGTTCATGTGATAATTTTAGATTTTTTTTTTTTTTTTTTGAGACAGAGTCTCACTCTGTCACCCAGGTTGGAGTGCAGTGGCACACTAATGGCTCACTGCAGCCTTGACCTCCCAGGCTCAAACAATCCTTCCACCCCAGCCTCCCTGGTAGCTGGGACTACAGGTGCATGCCACCACGGCCAGCTAATTTTTTGTATTTTTTTTTTTAATAGAGATGGAGTTTTGCCATGTTGCTCAAGCTGGGATTCGTTTTTTTTTTTTAAATAACTTCAGAATGTTCCATTATATAATTGTGCCATATTTTACTTAACCAGACCTCTAATAATGTTCACATGCCGCCATAACCAGCTACTTTATTGAATTTTTTTGTAGAGACAGAGTTTTGCCATGTTGCTCAGGCTGGGATTCATTCTTTTTTAACAACTCAGAATATTCCATTATATAATTGTGCCATAGTTTACTTAACCAGACCTCCAGTAATGGCATTTCGGTTTTTCTGATCTGCTATTACAAAAGAAGAGGAAGTGAATGTCACTATATTAGATCATTTTGCACATGCGTGAATATACCTGTAGAACTAATTCCTAAGAGTGGAATTGCTGGGAAAAGGGTATATATATTTTGAATTTTGATTGATATTGCTGAGCTCCCTTTTCAAAGAGTTTATACTGCCATGAACA
The DNA here is from genome assembly GCF_047675955.1 of Chlorocebus sabaeus. NCBI lineage: Eukaryota > Metazoa > Chordata > Mammalia > Primates > Cercopithecidae > Chlorocebus > Chlorocebus sabaeus. Next base: position 41,132,581 of record NC_132929.1, on the reverse strand, counting down.
TTATCTCAGATTATCTATTTCTCCATGCATACACCAATAGTGAGTAATTAAACTTTTCTAACTTTCCCAGTCTGATTAGCGAATGGCAGTTTCTCATTGTTTTTATTTTATTTCTCTTATGAGTGAGGTTGAGCATCGTTTCACATGCTTAAAAAGCCATTTGTGGCTGGGCGCAGTGGCTCATGCCTGTATTCCCAGCACTTTGGGAGGCTGAGGCTGGCGGATCACTTGAGGTCAGGAGTTTGAGACCAGCCTGGCCAACATGGTGAAACCGCGTCTCTACTAAAAATGCAAAAAATTAGCCAGGTGTAGTAGCACACACTTGTAATCTCAGCTACTTGGGAGGCTGAGGCAGGAGAATTGCTTGAACCTGGGAGGTGGAGGTTGCAGTGAGCTGAGATGGTGCCACTGCACTCCAGCCTGGACAACAGAGCGAGACTTCATTTCGAGTAAAGAAAAAAAAAAGCCATTTGTATTTATTTTCTGTGCAGTCACAGTCTATAATATTTGGTTTTTAATTGGGTTGGGTTTCTTTTTTCTTTTTTAAAGTTCTTTTCTTTTTCCACCCAACCCCTGAAGAGGGTTTCTTTTTCTTAATGATTTGAAGCCTTTTATATAATAAGTGAATTAATCCTTTGTGGAATTGTCCCACGTTTGTTTATTTTTTAATTATTTATTAATTATTATTATTATTATTTTTTGAGACAGGGTCTCTGTCATCTAGACTGGAGTGCAGTGGCATGATCTTGGCTCACTGCATCCTTGACCTCCCAGGCTGAAGTGATCCTCCTGCCTCAGTCCCCCAAGTAGCTGGACCTACAGGCGTGTGCCACCATGCCCAGCTAATTTATGTTTTGTTTTTTTTTTCATAGAGGCAGCGGTTTTGCCATGTTGTTCAGGCTGATCTGGAACTCCTGAGCTCAGGCAATCTACCTGCCTCAGCCAGGATTACAGGCGTGAGCCACCAAACCCAGCCTTTTTTTTTTTTTTTTCCTTTTTTGAAATGGGGTCTCACTCTGTTGCCTAGGCTGGAGTGCAGTGGTGTGATCTTGGCTAACTGCAACCTCCACCTCCCAGGCTTAAACCATCCTCCCATCTCAGCCTCCCAAGTAGTTGGGACTATAGGCACACACCACTATGCCCAGCTAATATTTGTATTTTTGGTAGAGATAGGGTTTCACCATGTTGCTCAGCCTTGTCTCCAACTCCTGAGCTCAAGCTATCTGCCCACCTCAGCCTCCCAGAGTGCTGGAATTGCAGACATGAGCCACCACACCTGGCCAGAAATCTTTTATAAGAAATTATACATTTTTGAGAGCCCTTATTCCAAATGCGGTATGCTTAGAAGAAGCTCTATTATTTAGTAACAAGCATTTTGTTACATTAGCATTTTACTTTATCGCATGCTTAATTTTGCCTCTTGTTCTTTGTCATGCTATCCTAAAGAGAAACAGGACTCATTGATACTGTTGCCTGAAGACATGGGACCAAATTGACTGCTGTAGCTCTAAAGACCGATAGATACCATTAGGAAAGCATGAGAAAAGCCCATTTTGTGCTTATGTCAGAACATAGAATGTACTGGGGAAATTTTTACTGGTGATGGATAAAGCTCCTAGTTGGAACTAGGAGCATATAGGGAGGGGCAAATGAAATGATTGTGGGGAATGGCTGTTATTGAGGAGAGAAGAAAACCAATTTTTCTTTTAATATTTTAAGACCGAAGGCTCTTAGAAAGAGAATGGTTAAGGAGGATATGATCACATTTTGTAAAATTGTGAATGGTATTGATGGGTGACCACAGTCTTAAGAATTCTATAACAGAGCAACTTGGGAATCTACAAAGTAGATTTTACACAAAATTCAGTGCTGAAGTAAATGTCAGTGGATATATAACTTTTTACTCCAAAGGCAATGTAAACTAATTAGAAAAATAAGAAGATACAAAAAATATGTGATTATTTGGAGGCTCATCCTCATGAGGGTTAGCATGGAAGTTAACCACACCTTTCCCTAGACTACCTTCTGCTGGCATTAATAATTCAGAAACACAGGTCAAGGGTCTCTTTCACCCAGGAGATTTCTTGTTATTTCTGTGTGATTTATTTTTTCCTTCCTTTACTCTGCCAGCTTTTTGGAAGCAATACCTTTTTTTTTTTTTTTTGAGATGGAGTTTTGCCCTTGTTACCCAGGCTAGAGTGCAGTGGAGTGATCTCGGCTTACTGCAACCTCTGCTTCCCGCGTTCAAGTGATTCTCCTGCCTCAGTCGCCCGAGTAGCTGGGATTACAGGCATGTGCCACCACGCCTGGCTAATTTTGTATTTTTAGTAGAGACAGGGTTTCTCCGTGTTGGTCAGGCTGGTGTCGAGCTCTCAACTTCAGGTGATCCACCCACCTCAGCCTCCCAAAGTGCTGGGATTACAGGCGTGAGCCACCACGCCTGGCCAGTAATACCTTTTTAGAGTAGAAAGGCTTTGTTTTACCTTGTTTATGTTTTCTTTGATTCACATCTTCATAACCATAGTGTTTCTGTCAGTCTTTTATATGTAACTTTTATATGTAACTCACTCTACACTGCTGTTATCTTCCCATCTAGTTATCACGTGATTTCACAGAATTGATTTGACTTCTGCTTAATTTAGACCTTTTTCATTCGCCCTTCCCCAATAAAGGACAAAGAGATTTTCAGCAGATCAGATGCCAGATTCTGTGTTGTTTTAATATTAATATACTTTTATTGGAAACCCTAAAGGTCTTATTCACGATTATTGTTACAGAGCTTTTTTTTTTTTTTTTTTGCGAGATGGAGTCTTGCTCTGTTGCCCAGGCCGGAGTGCAGTGGTGTGATCTCGGCTTATTGCAATCTCTATCTCCTGGGTTCAAGCAATTCTTCTGCCTCGGCCACCTAAGTAACTGGGATTACAGGAACATGCCACCACACCCAACTAATTTTTTTGTATTTTTCATAGAGACAGGGTTTCACCATGTTGGCCAGCCTGGTCTCGAACTCCTGATTTCAAATGATCTGCCTGCCTTGGTGTCCCAAAGTGCTGGGATTATAGGCATGAGCCACCACGCCTAGCCTACAGAACTTTTATAATGAATGAAAACTAGAATTCAGTTAGATCTGTGTGTTTCCAAGTAAGCACTTTAAATGTTTCAGAAACGGAAGAAACAGTAATCTGAAGTTGTTACATTGGAATCTCATGAGCCTGTTGCCAACTGGTAAAGGACTCACAATTTTTAAAAAATTCTGAAAATGGTACTTAACTTTTCTTTACACAGTAACTTACATACTTTTATGTTTATTTTGAGAGGGACTAAGATCTGATTACCAGAATGAAACCTGAGCATTTTTCTTTAAAGTCTCAGGTTTCTTTTTGTTGTTGTTGTTGTTGTTGTTTTAAGATGGGATCTTGCTATGTTGCCTAGGCTTGTCTTGAATTCCTGGGTTCAAGTGATCCTCTCACCTTAGCCTCCCAAGTAGCTGGGATTATAGGCATGTGTACTGGGCCAGGCTAGCCTTGGTTTTATTGAAAATTTTTATGTGTATGGCATAAGCACCTTCTACTTGTTAACATTCATTATAAATCCCATAGAGTGCAAAATATTGCAGTGTATAGAAGGCATTATATACTTGCAACTGTGACTGTCGTAAGAATGCTATTCAAAAAAATAATAATAAATGATTGCTTTCTCTTATAGCCATGTCTGGTGAGAACAGAGAAAATACACTGTTTTATTCTGAAATTCCCAAAACTATCAATAGAGCAGCAGTCCTAATGCTCTCTTGGAAGCCTCTTTTGGATCTTTTTCAGGTAGGATTAAATGTTGTTATTCCTATAATTTGGTGTATGTGTTCAGATACTGCATTTATTTAGAAGTTGGGATTTTATATTTAAAGTAGATGTAAATAGAAAAAATTAAAACTTTTTATGTTTTTGTATGTGTGACCCTGAAATTCCATTTAATTCTTGATATATGAAACTAAGAGATAATAAAATTCAATTTTTTAAACTGCTTTCTCCCTGTTTAACTGCATTTCCCTTTCATAAACTTTGTACTTATGTAGTTCTCACATTTTTTAAAGGAGCTGTTCACAGAAAAGAACTGATAATTATTTCCAGAAAGGCTTATTTATATATTTTAATTGATTTTGTAGTTTTAAAGCTCAGTAACAGCACTAAAATGAAGGTACAAAGTTCAGTTTTACCTTCTAAATAGTATAATTCCATTTATGTAAAATCAAAGGTTGGGGTTTTATTTCCCCCAATATTTTATCTTTGTTTTTTGTTTTTAAAAACTATTTTATATAAATATAAAATATAAAATAGTTTTTAAACATAATATATATGTTTAATAAGATGGGGTCTTGCTATGTTGTCCAGGCTGGTCTCAAACTCCTGGGTTCAAGCAATCTGCCTGCCTCAGCTTTCCACAGTGCTGGAATTACAGGAGTGAGCCACTTCACCTGGCTGATTTTATCTTTAGATAAGAAAGTACATTGTTGAAAATACCCCAAAGATAATGTTTTGCTACAATTGTTTGCTTCGTTGGTTATTACTATTTTTACAGTGAGTATTTATTCATTTATTATTATCATTTTTTTTTTTGAGATGGAGTTTTGCTCTTGTTGCCCAGGCTGGAGTTCAATGACATAATCGCAGCTCACTGCAACCTCCACGTCCTGAGTTCAAGCAATTCTCCTGCCTCAGACTCCCAAGTAGCTGGGATTACAGGCATGCGCCACTGTGCACAGCTAATTTTGTATTTTTAGTAGAACTGGAGTTTCACCATGTTAGCCAGGATGGTCTCAATCTCCTGACCTTGTGATCCGCCCACCTTGGCCTCCTGAAGTGCTGGGATTATAGTCGTGAGCCACCGCACCTGGCCTGGGCCAAGTATTTGTTAATTGAATAACATGAATGTGCTGTTTCTCATAGAAATTTAAAACAAAAAAACTTTTATGACAACTAATCTCTTTTTTTTTTTTTTTTTTGAGACACAGTCTCACTCTGTAACCCAGGCTGGAGTGCAGTGGCGCCATCTTGGCTCACTGTAACCTCTGCCTCCCAGGTTCAAGTGATTCTCCTGCCTCAGCCTCCCAAGTAGGTGGAATTATAGGTGCACACCACTATGCCTGGCTAATTTTTGTATTTTCAGTAGAGACAGGGTTTCACCATGTCGCCCAGGCTGGTTTCGAACTCTTGGCCTCTAGTGATCCACCGCCTCAGCTTCCCAAAGTACTGGGATTACAGGTGTGAGCCACTGCACCTGGCCACAACTAATCGTTTTCACTGCAACTATTTATCATGAACATTTGCCCTTTACATAGGCATGTGACTTTTCTTTAAAACAGAAAAAATTTCTTATTCTAAGACCAGTGTCTTTAACTAAAATAATGATAATTTTCTCATAGAAAAATTGGCAAAAGTTTTTTAAACTTTTATAATGGAAATTTTTAAAGCATGCAGAAGTAGAATAATGTGAAATATTTTCAACAAGGATTAAATCTTAGGCATCAGCGTTGATTGTAGCCCTACTAACTTCCCCTCACAACCCCCCACCCCTACTGCTCAGATTTTTTTGTTTGTTTGTTTTGAGACAGAGTCTCACTGTCACCCAGGCTGGAGTGCAGTGGTGCCATCACTGCTTACTGCAAGCTCTGCCTCCTGGGTTCACACCATTCTCCTGCTTCAGCCTACCTAGTAGCTGGGACTACAGGCGCCTGCCACCGTGCCCAGCTAATTTTTTGTATTTTTGGTAGAGACGGGGTTTCACTGTGTTAGCCAGGATGGTCTCAGTCTCCTGACCTCGTGATCTGCCTGCCTTGGCCTCCCAAAGTGCTGGGATTACAGGTGTGAGCCACCATGCCTGGGCCTGCTCAGATGATATTAAAGAAGATACCAGATATGTCATTCCTGAAATACATCAGTATGTATCTCTAAAGGATACCAATTTTTTTTTAAAAATTGAGACAACATTTCACTCTCACCCAAATTGGAGTCCAGTGGTGTGTGATCACAGCTCACTGCAGCCTGAACTTCCTGAGCTCAAGCTAGAGTGCAGTGGCACAATCTCAGCTCACCGCAACCTCTGCCTCCCGGGTTCAAGCGATTGATTCTCCTGCCTCAGCCTCCTGAGTAGCTGGGACTACAGCGTGCGCCATCACTCCTAGATAATTTTTGTATTTTTAGTAGAGACAGCGTTTCACCATGTTGGCCAGGATGGTCTCAATCTTTTGACCTTGTAGTCCGCCTACCTCGGCCTCCCAAAGTGCTGGGGTTACAAGCATGAGCCACCGCGCCTGGCCCTACTGCAATTTTTTTTTTTTTTTTTTTTTTTTTTGAGACGGAGTCTCGCTGTGTCTCCCAGACTGGAGTGCAGTGGCACGATCTCAGCTCACTGCAAGCTCCACCTCCCAGGTTCATGCCCATTCTCCTGCCTCAGCCTCCCGAGTAGCTGGGACTACAGGCGCCCACCACCACGCCCGGCTAATTTTCTGTATTTTTAGTAGAGACAGGGTTTCACCGTGTTAGCCAGGATGGTCTCGATCTCCTGACCTCGTGATCCATCCGCCTCAGCCTCCCAAAGTGCTGGGATTACAGGCGTGAGCCACCACGCCCAGCCTTTTTTTTTTTTTTAAATGGAGTTTCACTCTTGTCGCCCAGGCCTGAGTGCAATGGCACAATCTTGGCTCACTGCAACCTCTTCCTCCTGGGTTCAAGCTATTCTCCTGCCGCAACCTCACAAGTAGCTGGAATGACAGGCATGCGCCACCATACCCGGCTAATTTTGTATTTTTTAGTAGAGAAGGGGTTTCTCCATGTTGGTCTGGCTGGTCTCAGACTTCTGACCTCAGGTGATCCTCCCACCTCGGCCTCCCAGAGTGCTGGGATTATAGGCGCGAGCCACTGCGCCTGGCCCACAGTTTTTTTTAAAACGGCCCAGGCACAGTGGCTGATGCCTGTAATCGCAGCACTTTGGGAAGCCAAGGAGGGTGGATCACTTGAGGCCAGGAGTTCAAGACCAGGCTGACCAACATGGTGAAACGCTATCTCTACTAAAAAAATATAGAACAGGCTGAGTGCAGTCACTCATGCCTATAATCTCAGCACTTTGGGAGGCCGAGGTGGGTGGATCACCTAAAGTCAGGAGTTCAAGACCACCCCAGCCAACATGGTAAAACCCCATCTCTACTAAAAATATTTTTAAAAAGTCAGGCATGTTGGCAGGTGCCTGTAATCCTAGCTACTCGGGAGGCTGATGTGGGAGAATCGGTTGAACCCAGCAGGCAGAGGTTGCAGTGAGCTTAAATTGTGTCATTGCACTCCACCCTGAGTGACAGAGCAAGACTCCATCTCAAAAAATAATAATAAATGAAAATTAGCCAGGTGTGGTGGGATGGGCGCCTGTAGTCCCAGCTACTCGTGAGGCTGAGGCAGGAGAATCGCGTGAGCCAGGGAGGCAGGGGTTGCAGTGAGCTGAGATGGCACCGCTGCACTCCAGCTAGGGTGACCGAGGGAGAGACTGTCTCAAAAAGAAAAAAAAAAAAAGTAATCAATAATAAATAAATAAATACTTCAGGCTGGGCACGGTGGCTCACGCCTGTAATCCCAGCACTTTGGGAGGCTGAGGCGGGTGGATCACCTGAGATCAGGAGCTCGAGACCAGCCTCATCAACACGGAGAAACCCCCTCTCTAAAAAAATACAAAATTAGCTGGGCATGGTGGCGCATGCCTGTAATTCCAGATACTCGGAAGGCTGACACAGAAGAATCTCTTGAACCCGGGAGGCAGAGGTTGCGGTAAGCCGAGATCACACCATTGCACTCCAGCCTGGGCAACAGAGCAAGGCTCCGTCTCAAAAAAAACAAAACAAAACAAAAACTTCATTGTGTTTCAAGATTGCTTTGAGTATTCTGTGTCTCATGCAATTCTATGTGAATATTATTAGGGTCAGCTTGTCTATATCTGGAAAAAAGGCATTTGGAATTTTGATAGGCATTTACACTGTATTCCAATCCATGCATATGTGATGTCTTTCTATTTATTTAGATCTTTACTTTCATTGAACAGTGTTTCACAGTTTCCCTTATACACATCTTGTTCTTCTTTGGTTAAATTTACTACTAAGTATTTTTGTTTTCTTTTTTTATTTTAATGTCAGTCAAATTTAGCAGTTAGGGGTTGTATACCAACTTTAGTGACACTAATATTAATAAGTTCTGATAACCCACTACTATTAGGTCAGCGTATGTTTTTTTAAATAACATTTAAAGTATAATTTTCATTCTTTTTTTTTTGAGACAGATTCTTGCTCTGTCACCCAGGCTGGAGTGAGGTGGCATGATCTTGGCTCACTGCAACCTCCGCCTCCCAGGTTTAGGCAACTCTCCTGCCTCAGCCTCCCTAGTAGCCGGGACTACAGATGCGCACCACCATGCTCAGCTAATTTTTGTATTTTTAGTAGAGGCGGGGTTTCACTGTGTTGGTCAGGCTGGACTTGAACTCCTGACCTTGGGTGATCCACCTGCCTCGACCTCCCAAGGTACTAGGATTACAGGCACGAGCCACCACGCCCAGCCACAAACTTTCTTTGAGAGACATTATAACAAATATGTTTTAAGTAGGAAAAGAAAACCACAGAGATTCTGCTCTGAAGTTTTGTTTTCCATTTACTTAGCAAATATCCTGAAAAAGCGAAAAACAATACCATTGTTAAATAAGTAACAGACAGTAACTCCTATAAATAATTTAGGACATAAATGAAAGAAATCACTTCTTTCCCAGCGCTGGGAGGCAGAGGTGGACAGATCACTTGAGACCAGGAGTTTGAGACCAGCTAGGCCAACATGGCAAAACTCCATTTCTACTAAAAATACAAAATATTAGCTGGGCATGGTGGTACATGCGTGTAATCCCACCTACTCAGGAGGCTGAGGCACAAGAATCACCTGGTTGTAGTGAGCTGAGATCACGCCATGGCAGTCCAGCCCGGGCAACAGAGTGAGAGTTTTGTCTCAAAAAAAAAAAAAAAAAAAAGAAAGCACTGTGAAATAGTGAATTGGAAAATTGGAAAACTTTGCTAGCTGAGAATTCAAGCAAGATTTTGGGGTATAAGTAAACTGGGATAGGTAGAAAGAAAAGCATTCTTCCGAGAGTCCAGGGAAGAGGGGTAGAACAGACAAAGACCAGGAGACAGAAAACCACTCATTGAGTTTTATTTAGATCAGTGATGTGACCAGCTTGACCTCTAAGGTTTTATTAAGAGGAGTATTGCTAGTATAGTGGAAAGGTATTAATAACAGCTGACACATTTGAGAGCTTAATCTGTGTCAGTCATTGTGCTAAACATTGTACATATTTTATCTAAATTAATCTTCACAAAGCTGATGTAAATGATTTATTACTATTTTGAAAATGAAGACAATTACTTTTGAATAAATTAAGCTACTTTCTCAAGGTTAGACTTCTATTGAAGGGTCAAAGCTTGGATTCAAACCACTTGACTTAGAAGTCTGTGCTCTTAACTGTGTGCTGGCTACTAAATTACAGTTAAGTTGTAGAAAGTCTTGAATGCCAACATGATTAGACTTTATTCTTGTTCTCTAATGTATACAGTAATCATCTAAAGACCCTTTACTAGGAAATCTTTCAGCAGATTTCCTAAAGTTAATCTGCTTAAAGTTGCCAGCAAATTTTGGGGTCACTTAACATGTAGACCATGCTCGGTGAATTAGAAGGCTGAAAAAAAAAATGTAGAGTCAATAATGTTGGAGATTTTAGGATTTCAGTGCCGAAAGCAAAAGACGGTTTTTCAGAAGACTGGAATAGGTGACTTTCCTTTCACATTAGGCAACACTGGACTATGGAATGTATTCTCGAGAAGAAGAACTATTAAGAGAAAGAAAACGCATTGGAACAGTCGGAATTGCTTCTTACGATTATCACCAAGGAAGTGGAACATTTCTGTTTCAAGCTGGTAGTGGAATTTATCACGTAAAAGATGGAGGGCCACAAGGATTCACGGTAAGTTGGAGTTGCTAGTGGTTAAATCTGGTTTGGATCCAAAAGGTTATTTGCACCCAAATCAGAAAGGTAATTAATAAACAAACCAGAAACTTCAGTTTACCCACCAACGAAGAAATTTAATAGCAGTGAAAACAAGAAACATGGAGATTAGTTTCCAATTTTAAGAGCTAATTTTTTTTTTATTTTTATTTTTTGAGGCAGAGTTTCACTCTTGTTGCCCAGGCTGGAGTGCAATGGTGCCATCTCGGCTCACCGCAACCTCTGCCTCCTGGCTTCAAGTGATTCTCCTGCGTCATCCTCCCAAGTAGGTGGGATTACAGGCATGCACCACAGCCTCCGACTAATTTTGTATTTTAAGTAGTGATGGGGTTTCTCCATGTTAGTCAGGCTGGTCTCAAACTCCCGACCTTAGGTTATCTGCCTGTCTCGGCCTCCCAAAGTGCTGGGATTATAGGCATGAGCCACTATACCCGGCCTTAGGAGCTAATTTTCTTTAACCAGCTCAGGCAACAGAGAGAGACCCGTGTCTCTACAAAAAAATTTTTAAAACTTAGCTGGGCATGGTGGTGCACACCTTTAATCCCAGCTACTCAGGAGTCTGAGATGGGAGGATCACTTGAGCCTAGAGGTCAAGCTACAGTGAACTGTGATTGTGCCACTGCACTCCAGCCTAGATGACAAAGACCTTATCTCAAAACAAAAGAGTTAATAATCTTTCTAGTTACATTAAGATGCCATTTTTAGGCCAGACGCGGTGGCTCACGCCCATAATTCCAGCACTTTGGGAGGCCGATGTGGGCAGATTGAGCCCAGGAGTTCCAGACTAGTGTGGAAAACATGGCAAAACCCCATCTCTACAAAAAATGCAAAAAATTAGCCAGGCAAGCTAGCATGCGCCTGTAGTCCCAGCTACTCAGGAAGCTGAGGTGGGAGGATCATTTGAGCCTGGGAGGCAGAGGTTGTAGTGCACCGAGATTGTGCCGCTGCACTTTAGCATGGATGACAGAGTGAGATCCTGTCTCAAAAAAAAAAAAAAAAAGATACAAATTTTAAAGTGGTAAAAATACTTGCTGTATAGAAAGATAGAGTAGGCCATGGGTAGTGGCTTACGCCTGTAATCCCAGCACTTTGGGAGGCTGAGGTGGGTGGATCACTTGAGGTCAGGAGTTTGAGACCAGCCTGGCCAACATAGTGAAACCCTGTCTCTACTAAAAATACAAAAATTAGCCAGGCGCACCTGTTGTCCCAGCTACTCGGGAGGCTGAAGCACGAGAATTGCTTGAATCCAGGAGTTGGATGGAGGTTGCAGTGAGCCGAGATTGTTCCACTGCCCTCCATCCTGGGCAACAGAGTGAGACTACCTAAAAGAGAGAGAGAGAAAAAAAAGAAGGGTAAAGGGCATTAGTTCCCACTTCCCGTATAAGCATTGAGGGAGATTTTGGAAGATCATTATCACAAGGCAATTTTTTATTTCCCTTGAAAGCTAATTCATCTTAATAAATTATACATATACACACACACTTTTTTTTTTTCTTTGGAGAGAGTCTTGCTCTGTCACCCAGGCTGGAGTACAGTGGCGAGATCATGGCTCACTGCAGCCTCAAACTCCTGGGCTCAAGCAATCCTTCCACCTCGGCCTCCTTGAGTAGCTGGGTAGCTATAGATATGTGCCGCCACACCCGACTAATTTAAAAAAATTGTTTTTATAGAGGTGAGGGTCCCACTATATTGCCTCAGCTTGTCTTGGACTTTAGGCTCAAGTGATCCTCTTGCCTCAGCCTCTCAAGTGGCTTATGTTTGGTTTTATTCTAGGCAATTCATTATGAGCTTTAGGAACTTTTCTTTTGAGAGAACTGTGATGATCCTGGCTTCTATTACATTTTTATCAGCAAACTATTTTATATTGGTAAAAATAATTTTAAAATATTTAATAAAATACTTGGTGAATAAGTGTTCAATAACAATGTTTAATGAACAGTAAATACTCTTAAGAGGTATTGGGGCAGGTTGGGGCAACAAAATTTATGAAGTACTGTTTTATTGTCTTTATGTCCTCTCCTATTACCCTTAGCTTTTTCATTCAAAGTAAAAAAAATGAGTCCTTTCTGGTAAGTTAAGGCAATGGAAAGTATATTTTTCTGGGAAGCAATGATCATTGTTGACTTTTTTTTTTTTCTCCTGAGACTGAGTCTCTCTGTCACCCAGGCTGGAGTGCAGTGGCACTATCTTGGCTCACTGCAATAGCTGCCTCCCGGGTTCAAGCGATTCTCCTGCCTCAGCCTCCCAAGTAGCTGGGACTATAGGTGCCCACCACGGACGCCCAGCTAATTTTTGCATTTTTGATAGAGATACAGTTTCACTATGTTGGTCAGGCTGATCTCGAACTCCTGACATCAGGTGATTCGCCTGCATTGGCCTCCCAAAGTGCTGGGATTACAGGTGTGAGCCACCACGCCTGGCCTCATTGTTGACATTTTACCTAGAAATATTCTTCTTCATATAGGAAGCGTGCTGGAACATGTATGTGTCAGCCTGATAGTTACCTTAGAATGTTGTTTACTTTTCTAGCAACAACCTTTAAGGCCCAATTTAGTGGAAACTAGTTGTCCCAACATACGGATGGATCCAAAATTATGCCCTGCTGATCCAGACTGGATTGCTTTTATACATAGCAATGATATTTGGATATCTAACATCATAACCAGAGAAGAAAGGAGACTCACTTATGTGCACAATGGTAAGGCATAGTTCTTCAAATTTACTTTTCTGAACAGTATTTTTTGAAGTATAATTTGCTTCTTGCATTTTGACATTAGATCACCAAGCTGGGTGATCTTTGTGTTTGAAATTCAAGTCTTTAAATTTTTTTAAAAATAGAGAAAAGTACAGGGGATAACTGGTATGTACCACATGTATAATACTGCTTTATCTTAATGTTCATTTTCAAACAGTGCAACAAAAGAACCTCTGACATGATTGTTCTTTTAGCCTAATAAGACTGCCAGAATTTTCATAGAACTCTTGTTATTAAAATAAAATTTTAGGCTGGGCATGGTGGCTCCTAGGACTCTGGGAGGCTGAGGCAGGTATATTGTTTGAGCCCAGAAGTTCAAGACCAGGATGGGCAACATGGTGACACCCCGTTTGCCAAAAAAATACAAAAAATTAGCTGAGCATAGTGGCGTGTGTAATTCTAACTACCTGGGAGACTGAGGTAGGAGGATCACTTGAGTCCAGGAGGTCGAGGCTGTGGTGAGCCATGATTGCACCATTGCACTCCAGCCTGGGTGACAGAGTGAGACTGTCTCAAAAATAAAAAAATAATAATAATAAATAAATAAGTTTTGTTTTTGAAAAACAGATAGAAAAACCAATTACACACTCTAAGAAACTACTTGAGGCCAGGCATGGTGGCTCATGCCTGTAGTCCCAGCACTTTGGGAGGCCAAGGCAGGTGGATCACCTGAGGTCAGGAGTTCTAGACAGTCTGGCCAACATGGTGAAACCCTGTCTCTACTAAAAATACAAAAATTATCCGGGCATGGTGGTGCGTGCCTGTAAATCCCAACTACTAGGGAGGTTGAGACAGGAGTATTACTTGAACCTGGGGGGCGGAGGTGGCAGTGGCTGAGATCGCGCCACTGCACTCCAGCCTGGGCAAGAGAACAAGACCTTGTCTCAAATAAATAAAATAAAATAAAACTACTTGAGACTGAGACGGGGGGAAGCCTGGGCAACATAGTAAGACCTTGTCTCTACCAAAAAAAAAAAATTAGCTGGATGTGGTGGCACATGCCTGTAGTCCCAGCTATTCAGGAGGCTGAGGCAGGCGGATCACTCAAGCCTAGGAGGTTGAGGCTAAAGTGAGACATGGTTGCACCACTGCACTCCAGCCTGGGTAACAGAGTGAGACCCTGTCTCAAAAAAAATTTATCCTTCAGTTTCGGAGAGCCTACTTAGTTGTCGTCATAATAGGAAAAATAGAACTTTGTAGAACTATGTATATTGTGGGAATATTTAATTAAATTTTATTGAAGTGGCTATGATAATACTAAGCAGTATTCAAAGCACAGAAAGCTGTGGTTTCCTCTAAAGGTTTCATACAAATGAAAGATGGGAAATAGTGTATTGCTTTTTCTTTGAACACGTGAAACAGAGTTTAAGATTAAGTACCATAATGGGCCGGGCGCGGTGGCTCAAGCCTGTAATCCCAGCACTTTGGGAGGCCGAGACGGGTGGATCACGAGGTCAGGAGATCGAGACCATCCTGGCTAACACGGTGAAACCCCGTCTCTACTAAAAAATACAAAAAACTAGCCGGGCGAGGTGGCGGGTGCCTGTAGTCCCAGCTACTCGGGAGGCTGAGGCAGGAGAATGGCGTGAACCTGGGAGGCGGAGCTTGCAGTGAACTGAGATCTGGCCACTGCACTCCAGTCTGGACAACAGAGCAAGACTCTGTCTCCAAAAAAAAAAAAAAAAAAGAGAGATTAATTACCATAATGAAGATGAAGACTGAAAATTCTTTTGTCTAACTTTTGCTTAATCTTACATTCACAAAGCTGATTTACTGTCATCTTTCTTAGTCATTATCCCCTCATCATCATCAATCATTAGTTAAAATTAATTACAGACCAGGTGTGGTGGCTCACACCTGTAATCCCAGCACTTTGGGAGGCTGAGGCAGGCAATCACGAGGTCAAGAGATCGAGACCATCCTGGCTAATATGGTGAAACCCTGTCTCTACTAAAAATACAGAAAATTAGCCGGGCGTGGTGGCGGGCGCCTGTAGTCCCAGCTACTCGGGAGGCTGAGGCAGGAGAATGGTGTGAACCCGGGAGGTGGAGCTTGCAGTGAGCTGAGATGGTGCCACTGTACTCCAGCCTGGGTGACAGAGTGAGACTCCTTCAAAAAAAAAGAAAGTCATCGTTAACAGATATGTTACAGGTAGGAAAACAAAATGATATATATTCTCTCAAGTTTGTTTTTTTTTTGTTCTTTTTTTTTTTTTGAGACAGAGTCTCACTCTGTCACCCAGGCTGGAGTGCAATGGTGCGATCTCTGCTCACTGCAACATCCGCCTCTCGGGTTCAGTTGATTCCCCTGCCTCAGCCTCCCGAGTAGCTGGGATTACTGGCTAATTTTTTTTGTATTTTTAGTACAGACAGTTTCACCGTGTTGACCAGGGTAGTCTCAATCTTCTGATCCTGTGATACACCCATCTCGGCCTCCCGAAGTGCTGGGATTACAGGCATGAGCCACTGTGCTCAGCCTGTTTGTTTTTTGTGGCAAAGTCTCGCTCTATTGCCCAGGCTGGAGTGCAGTGGCATTATCTCAGCTCACTGTAACGTCCGCCTCCTGGGTTCAAGTGATTCTCATCCCTCAGCCTCGTGAGTAGCTGGGATTATAGGTGCATGCCACCACACCTGGTTAATTTTTGTATTTTTAGTAGAGACGGGGTTTCACCATGTTGGCCAGGCTGGTGTTGAACTCCTGACCTCAAGTGATCCGCCCACCTCCGCCTCCCAAAGTGCTGAGAACAGGCGTGAGCCACGGCACCTGGCCAGACATAGGGTTTTATAAGAGCACTAATGTGGGAAAGTGGTCAGGGAAGGCTTTCCAGAAAAGATGACACCTAAACTGATCCTAAGTAATGTCTATATATTATCCAGTACACTCCTGACAAAGCGACTACATGAGAAAGGTCTTGATGCAAAAGACATCATGGTGTTTGTGAGGAGGTAGAAGCAGTGTGAAGGTCCTGAAGCATAAGTTCTGAGTCAAGAAGTAGCAGAAGACTGGCAGATAAGGGCCAGGACAAGGGTAGACCATATTTTCTGTAAATGAACATGGACTTTATCATGATATGAGGGTCCATGGAAAAGTTTTTAACAGTTGTGTGATCATAATCATCATGTTGTCCATAAGTTGCTCTGGATATTTTGTAGAAGTTAAATTCAAGAAACATGGGTAGAGACAGGAACACCAAAGCTTGACTGTTGCAGTTATCCAAGTTATATGGCCTAAATCTAGAGCATAGGATAGAGACAAAGGGATGGAGTAGGGAAAACCTTAAGTTAAAAGTACAGATTTTGGCGTTTAATAGATCTCCCTTTGAAGTCAGGAAATCAGAACAGCTGTGCTACTACCAATGGCAGTAGAAAGATTAGGTTGGTAGTTAATAAATCTGTTTTGGAAATCCAAGCCATTTTTTCATGCCCTTTTTTTTTTTTTCCATTTTTTTGAGACAGGGTCTCCTGTTGGCTCACTGCAGTCTTGACAGGGCTCCAGCAATCCTCCCATCTCAGCACCCCTGAATAGCTGAAACTACAGGTGTGTGCCACCATGCCTGCCTAATTTTTAACTTTTTTTGTAGAGACAAGGTCTCCCTGTGTTGTCAAGGCTGGTCTTGAACTCCTTGACTCAAGTGATTCTCTCACCTCAGCCTCCTAAATTGCTGGGATTGTAGGCATGAGCCAACAAACCCAGCCCATTTTTTCATGTTTCAGCAAACACTGGACACTTGCTGTGTACCAGTTATTGTGCTTGAGGCTGAGACTGCAAAGCTGTGATATAACTGTCAGAGTTAAGGCATTTTTAGTAATTTTTTTTCTTCTGTAAAATTGTTTTCCATAGGATTTGTGAAGATTGGCAGAATTTAAAATGGAAAGCACTGGAATCCTGCAGGACATTATACTAGTGTTTTTATTCTTTATCATGTTGTATGTAGGTATGCGGTGTATTTTCAGGGTTAATAGAGTAGTTAAGAATACAGGTAGAGCCTGGTGAAGTGGCTCATGTCTGTAATCCCAGCACTTTGGGAAGCCAAGGTGGGAAGATCACTTGAGCCCAGGAGTTCAAGACCAGTCTGGGCAACGTAGGAGGAGACCCTTTCTCTACAAAAAAATAAAAAATAATAAAAATGACCCAGACATGGTGTCATGCGCCTGTTTCTCAGCTACTCTGGGAGCCGAGGTGGGAGGATCACTTGAGCCTGGGAAGTCAGGCTCAGTTGCACCACTGCTCTCCAGCGTTGGAGTGAGCTGTAATTGCACCACTGCACTCCAGCCTTGGTGGCAGATGAAAGAGAGAGACCCTGTCTCTTAAAAAAAAAAAAAAAAAAAAAAAAAAAAAAAAAAAAAAAAGAGAGAATGTAGAACTAGTTTGAATTTCAAGTCTACCATTTATTAACTGTGCAGCCTTGGTTATTTAACCCATCTCTTTGTTTCCATATCTATAAAACAGATGTTAATAGCACATCAACATAGGGTTGTTATGAGGCTTTAATGAGTTAATATATATGAAGTATTTAGGATAGTGCCTGAAACATAGTAAGTGTTGTATAAGTATGTGCTTAGATAGAAAGTAGGTAGGGAATTAATGTCATCAGCTTATTCCACTCACAATAGGTTTCTAAGTGAAAGTCCACTTGAGATGGATTTGGTCAATCAGTATGCACATGTGTTTATTCTTTGCCTGGTGATAGAGGAATTTAAAAGTAGTAAAATCCTAGTTTCTGCTCTCAAATGACTTACTGAGAGGATGAGATGATACTACTTATTCATTTAATAAATAATAATGGAAGTCTATAATAAACAGTAAGAAGATACAAATGAGGGTTACTTATCTTCATAGTCTTGGCTCTATCATTAATTCCAAAATTCAAAACACTTTGAAAACTGAGCTTAGTTTTCATTAGGTTGTTACTAAAACTCATTTGGCAGTAACACCTGACCTGAAGTAACCTGAGGATATTTATAAACCTAATATGCTTACCTACATAGTGTGCCTATTCATAAGTTTGCTGTGGGAATATTGGTGTATTTGATTACAAGGTATTTGGTTTCCCTGCTGGAGATACTACATAATGTATTATGGTAGATGTACAATATATGAAAAATCTTGGCCAGGCACGATGGCTCATGCCTGTAATCCTAGCACTTTGGGAGGCTGAGGTGGGTGGATCACCTGAGGTTGGGAGTTCAAGACCAGCCTGACCAACATGGAGAAACCCCGTCTCTACTAAAAATTAGCTGGGGTGGTGGCGCATGCCTGTAATCCCAGCTACTCGGGAGGCTTAGGTTGGAGAATCGCTTGAACCCAGGAGGTGGAGGTTGCGGTGAGCCGAGATGGCGCCATTGCACTCCAGCATGGGCAACAAGAGCCAAACTCTGTCTAAAAAAAAAAAAAAAGATGAGGGAGGGAGGGAGGGAGGGAAGAGAGAGAGAGAAAGAACGAAAATGACAGAAAAGAAATATCTCCCAAATTCTGAATTCCAAATATTTCTTTTTGGATTCAAACTTTTTGGATAAAAAAATCATTGGTTTGTACTGTACATTATATCACACTATATAGAAAATATAGATAAGCAAAAATAATAAAACTTGCCTGTAAAATTAGAATCAGGCCAGGTGCAGTGGCTCATACCTGTAATCCTAGCACTTTGGGAGGCCAAGGTGAGAGGATTACTTGAGCTCAGGGGTTTGAGCTGGGAAACATAATGAGACCTGGGAAACATAATGAGACCTCATCTCTACAAATTTTTTTTTAAAAATTAGCTGGGCTTAGTGACACATGCCTGTGTCCCAGCTACTTGGGAGGCTGAGACAGGAGGATTACTTGAACCCAGAGATGAAGGCTGCAGTGACCTGAGATCTCACCCCTGCACTCTACCCTTGGTGACAGCGAGACCCTGTCTCAAAAATAAAATAAAAATTAAAGTCCCTATGAGATATGTAATGCCTACTAGACTGGCTAAAGTGAGAAATATTGAGAACACCAAATGTTGGAGAAGAACTTTCATGCTTTGATAGTAAGAGTGTAAAATAATAGAAATACTTTGGATAACTGTTTGGTACTTTCTTATGAAGTTAAACATACACTTACGACACTAACCAGCCTTATTACTCGTAGGTATTTTACTTGGAAGAAACAAAAACACATGTTCTCAAAAATTCCCTTTTTTTTTTCTTTTTTGAGACATGATCTCAGTCTGTCACCCAGGCTGGAGTGCAGTAGCGTGATCTTGGCTCACTGCATCCTCCTCCTCCCGGACTCAAGTGATTCTGCTACCACAGCCTCCCAAGTAACTGGGACCATAGGCACCTGCCATCACACCTGGCTAATTTTTGTATTTTTTATAGAGGCAGGGTTTTGCTGTGTTGTCAAGGCTGGTCTCAAACTCCTGAGCTCAAGCAATCCGCCCTCCTCAGCCTCCCAAAATGTTGGGATTACAGGTGTGAGCCACTACGCCTGGCCCACAAAAATTCTTACACGGTAATAATGTTCATAGCATCTTTATTCATAATAGCCAGAAACTGGAAACAGGCAAGATATCCATTAACAGATAAAAGAACTATGGTATGCAATGGAATACAACTCAGCAATAAACAGGAATTAACTATTGACACATGTAACAATATTGATGAAACTCAAAAGAATCCAAACACAAGTATATATATACTGTATGATTTCATTTACATGAAATTCTAGAATATGCAAACCTAACCTCTGGTGATAGAAATCAGATCAGTGATTGTTTCTGGGTCGGGGCTGGGCCTTGACTGGGAAGGAGCATGAGAAAACATCCTTGGGTACTGGAAGTGTAAGTGGTGATAGGAGTGTGGTCATACAAGTGTATGTATTTTTCAAAAATAGTACATTTAAGAATTCGTAAATTATAAAGCAATTTTTAAAAACCTCGAAATCTTACTACTTGGAGATAACCATATTTCAGCTTATATCAGCACTTTTTAAAAATGCATTTTTATAACATTTTTATAAATGAATCACAGTATAAATGCTATTCAGTAATCTGATTTGTTTTATTCAAGTGTATTGTAAACATGTCCTCATGACACAAATTTTTTTTTTTTTGAGATGGAGTCTTGTTCTGTCACCCAGGCTGGAGGGCAGTGGTGGTGTGATCTTGGCTCACTGCAACCTCCACCTCCTGGGTTCAAGCGACTCTTCTGCCTTAGCCTCCCAAGTAGGAGCATGCCTGGCTAAGTTTTGTATTTTTAGTAAAGACGGGGTTTCACCATGTTGGCCAGGCTGGTTTCAAACTCCTGACCTTGTGATCTGTTCCCCTCGGCCTCCCAAAGTGCTGGGATTACAGGCGTGAGCCACCATGCCTGGCCTCAAAATCTTATATATTTATGGCTTTGTGGTTTTCTTTTAAAACAAGAGTCCCCTTCAAATTATTTGCTGGAAACCTAAGTGTAAAACAGATGAAAGCTGAGCTGCTCCAACTGAATGAGATGAGAGAAGAATGGTTGAATTATATGACCTATAAGATTCACTCTAGGTCTAAGAATACTTCTCTGTGTAGGAGAGTTGCAAGTGTCCCCTATACTCTGCTCCTTTACATGTGATCTTTTTTCCATGATCCTGCTAATTGGGAAAATAATAACATTTATTTGGAGCATGTACTGTGGTCCAGGCTTTGTTCTAAGTGCTTTATGTGAATTAATTAATTTAATCTTCATATCAGCCTCACAAGGTAGCCTTTTATTCTCATTTACAAATGGGATAATGCAGTGGAATGAGATTGAATTATTTGCCCAAAGTCAGACAGTATGCAAATGATGGACCCCAGATTTGAACTCAGTCCATTTAGCTCCAGGGTTTACCACTGTACTCCAGCTACCTTTCCAAATAAACTGAATCATTTTGCTTTGTATGTATGAAAAGAGAACTCTCTGTGGTAATTTTCCCTTTTATATTTGTCTAGAGCTAGCCAACATGGAAGAAGATGCCAGATCAGCTGGAGTCGCTACCTTTGTTCTCCAAGAAGAATTTGATAGATATTCTGGCTATTGGTGGTGTCCAAAAGCTGAAACAAGTAAGGGGGTTCAAATAATGTATTATGGATCATTTTAAAGTGTTATAAGATTCAGCTGTCAGTTAAGTGCAGATTCTAAATCTTGGTTAATAGATTTGAAAGTGGATAATAGATTCCAAAGTGATGATGATTGATTCATGCCAGTAGTTACTTAAAATATATAGTTTAGGCCAGGCACAGTGGCTAACACCTGTAATCCCAGCACTTTGGGAGACTGAGGCAGTCGGATCACCTGAGGTCCAGGAGTTCGAGACCAGCCTGGCTAACATGGTGAAACCCCGTTTCTAATAAAAATACAAAAAATTAGCCGGGCGTGGTGGCACGCACTTGTAATCCTAGCTACGCGGGAGGCTGAAGCAGGAGAATCTCTTGAACCCAGGAGACGGAAGTTGCAGTGAGCTGAGATCGCACTATTGCACTCCATCTTGGGCACTGAGAGCAAAACTCTGTCTCAAAAATCTGTAGATTATGACCAGGCGCAGTGGCTCAACGCCTGTAATCCCAGCACTTTGGGAGGCCGAGGCGGGTGGATCACGAGGTCAGGAGATCGAGACCATCCTGGCTAACACAGTGAAACCCCGTCTCTACTAAAAATTAAAAAAAAAAAATTAGCCGAGTGTGGTGGCGGGTGCCTGTAGTCCCAGCTACAGGGAGGTTGAGACGGGAATGATGTGAACCTGGGAGGCGGAGCTTGCAGTGAGTCGAGATCGTGCCTCTGCACTCCAGCCTGGGCGACACAGTGAGACTCCGTCTCAAAAAAAAATAATAAAAATGTAGATTATATTTCATCATAATGAAGTCTAGTAAAAACAATTGTATTGTGGTTTAATGCCTCTGGCCCCTCAATTCTCTTTGCCAGTTTTTCTCCTAAAGGCTGGTCTTGGTAATCCTGGCAGCATTGGTGGCAAAATAAAAAATACCACACCTTGGCCAGGCACAGTGACTCACACATGTAATCCCAGCACTTTGGGAGGCTGAGGCGGGCAGATCATGAGGTCAGGAGATCGAGACTATCCTGGCCAACATGGTGAAACCCCATCTCTACTAAAATACAAAGAATTGGCTGGGTGTGGCGGTGCACACCTGTAGTCCCAGCTACTCGGGAGGCTGAGGCAGAAGAATCAATTGAACCTGGGAGGTGGAGATTGCAGTGAGCCAAGATCGTGCCACTGCGTTCCAGCCTGGCGACAGAGCGAGACTCAGTCTGAAAAACAAACAAACAAAAAAACACACCTTAATGTGTTGCTATAAAAATTTGACTAGAGAGTCTGTTAAACAGATGATCAAATCAGTGTATGAATGGACAGGATAAAAGGGAACAAATTCCTCCCTTTCTTGGGGCAAATTCACAAATACCTCACTCTCTAAGAAACAGCTCACTAAAGCTTGGCTTTCAAACTTTTTGACCATGATCCAGTTAGAAGTGTACTTGTATTGTGGCCTAATACATATACTGTATAGATAAAACTGAAAACAAATTTCAAGAAGCAATACTTATTCTTTTTTTTTTTTTGAGACATAGTCTCTCTCTTGTCGCCCAGGCCGGAGTGCAGTGGCGCAATCTCGGCTCACTACAAGCTCCGCCTCCCAGTTCAAGCCATTCTCCTGCCTCTCAGCCTCCCAAGTAGCTGGGACTACAGGCCACTGCGCCCGGCTAATTTTTTGTATTTTTAGTAGAGACGGGGTTTCACTGTGTTAGCCAGGATGGTCTCAATCTTCTGACCTCATGATCCACCCGCCTCGGCCTCCCAAAGTGCTGGGATTACAGGCGTGAGCCACCGCGCCCGGTCGCAATACTTATTCTTATGTGTAATACTCCCTGATACTGTTATGTTGTTTTTTTTGTTTTTGGGTTTTTTGTTTTTTTTTTTTGAGGCGGGGTCTCTGTTGCCCAGGCTGGAGTGCAGTGGTGCAATCTCAGCTCACTGCAAACTCTGCCTCCCGGGCTCAAGCAATCCTCTCACCTCAGCCTCCCAAGTACCTGGGACTACAGGCGCAAGCCACTACACACAGCTAATTTTTATATTTTTTTGTAGAGATGGAGTATTACCATGTTGCCCAGGGTGTGGTTTGTGTGTTATATTTTTTAAAATACTGATTATGACCCATTAATAGATTTCATGACCTACTCATGGTTTGGAGCTAGCAGTCTGAATGCTTCTCTAAGAGACCCTGAAAAATACTTGTAAGCCATGTCTTGGATTTGGACATTTTATTTTAAGATGTGAAATGTTTTGTTGTATTTGTTAGAACACGATTTTGACATGAATAGAGAAACTATTCAAAATAACTGAACTGTATTTAGTATTTATGTTTTTAATGGGAAATGTTATAAATGTAATTAAATATTTCATTTTTCAACAAAGAATGCATTTTATGGTATGTAAGAATGAAGTCCTTCAGAAATGTTTTTCCCTGTTTTAAAAATACATATACATATCATCTCCAGTTGTTTTCTCTCCAAAAGAAGTGGCTTAACAGTAACTCACCTTGCTGCTACAAAGACTAGTGATATTTTCCTACAAAACAGGTAGCGTATTTTATACATAAGTTATTCTTCACTATAAGAAATCTGATACTAGAAGGAACGGTTGGTTATGACTACCTTCTGGAATAATTATTCTAAATTTTCAATATCTAAATTTCTTTTAAGCTCCCAGTGGTGGTAAAATTCTTAGAATTCTATATGAAGAAAATGATGAATCTGAGGTGGAAATTATTCATGTTACATCCCCTATGCTGGAAACAAGGAGGGCAGATTCATTCCGTTATCCTAAAACAGGTACTGTACTCCATTGGCATTTATATTCACTTATTTCCTCTTTCCAAATAAGATTCTGTAGTCATCCAAAGGTGTAGTCAATGACATTGGTCATTTCCAGCCTTATTTATGATGGTTTGTTCACTGGGTATCACAAAAATAGATTTTGAATTAAAGAGTGATCGTTTTTTATTCTTTTTAAAGGTAGGGATGTCCACATAATTGATTTCCTCAAGGAATGAATTAGAGGGTATCTTTGCACCAGGCGTGGTAGCTCATGTCTGTAATCCCAGCACTTTGGGAGGCTGAGGCGGGTGGATCACTTGAGGTCAGGAGTTTGAGACCAGCCTGACCAACATGGTAAAACCCCATCTTTACTAAAAATGCAGAATTAGCCAGGCATTTTGGTGCATGCCTGTAATCCCAGCTAATTGGGAGGCTGACGCAGAATAATTGCTTGAACCCAGGAGGCAGAGGCTGTAGTGAGCCGAGATCACACCATTGCATTCCTGGGCAACAAGAGTAAAAGTCTGTCTCAAAAAAAAAAAAAGAAAAAGGAGAAGGTGTCTTTGCTAGCAAATACAGATTTTTAAGTGATACTGTTCATAATAAGTGATTTTTTTTTCCCATTTTGCTTCTTACAGCATTTCAGTTGTGAAAATAATACATATTTTCACTTTATTTCATTCGGACTCTTTTCAGCCTGGTTTTTTTTTTATTATTATTCTTTTAAAATTTTATTTCAATAGTTTTTGGGGAACAGGTGGTTTTCGGTTACATGGATAGTTCTTTAGTGGTGATTTCTGAGATTTTGGTGCACCCATCACCCAAGCAGTGTACACAGTACCCAATGTGTAGTCTTTTTTTCCTCACCCCCCTCCCACCCTTCCTCTGGAGTCCACAGAGTCCCTTATATCATTCTTATGCCTTTGTGTCCTCATAGCTTAGCTCCCACTTATCAGTGAGAGCAATGATACTTGGTTTTCCATTCTTGAGTTACTTCACTTAGAATAATGGTCTCCAGCTCCATCCAGGTTGCTATGAATGCCGTCATTTTGTTCCTTTTTGTGGCTGAGTGGTATTCCATGTTGTATATATACTACATTTTTTAAATCCACTTGTTGGTTGATGGGCAAGCCCCTTATTTTTATTTTTCTTTTTTAAGACAGTGTCTTGCTCTGTCATCCAGGCTGGAGTGCAGTGGCGTGATCTTGGCTCACTGAAGCCTCTGCCTCCAGGGTTCAAATGATTGTCCTCCCTCAGCCTCCTGAGTAGCTGGGATTACAGGTGCCTACCACCAAGCCCGGATGATTTTTGTATTTTTAGTAGAGATGGTGTTTCACCACTCCTGACCTGAAGGGATCACCTCGGCCTCCCAAAGTGCTGGGATTACAGGTATGAGGTGCCGCACCTGGCCAAACCCCTTATTTTTTGATATTCAAAAAGTATGAATTTGAGATGGGGCTCTGAGATTCTTGTGCAGTAAAGCTCTGACCATCTACATTATTCTTTTTCATTTTTTTCTTGAGACAGTCTCTCTCTGTTGCCAAGGCTGGAATGCAGTGGTGTGATCTTGGCTCACTATACCTCCACCTCCTGAGCTCAGGCCATTTTCCCACCTTAGCCTCCTGAATAGCTCGACCAGCCTGGTGCAGTGTGTACCACTGCACCCGGCAAATTTTTGTTTTTTGTTTTTTTGCTTTTTTGTTTTTGTTTGGTTTTTTTTTTTTTTTTTTTTTTGCTCTGTCATCCAGGCTGGAGTGCAATGGCGCAATCTCGGCTCACTATAACCCCCGCTTCCCAGGTTCAAGTGATTCTCCTGCCTCAGCCTCCCGAGTAGCTGCGATTACAGGTGCCTGCCACCATGCCTGGCTAATTTTTGTATTTTTAGTAGAGACAGGATTTCACCATGTTGGCCAGGCTGGTCTCGAACTTCTGATCTCGTGATCCACCTGCCTCAGCCTCCCAAAGTGTTGGGATTATAGGCGTGAGCCACCGCACCCAGCCGTTTTTTTCGTGTTGTTTGTTTTTTTGAGACAGAGTCTCGCTCTGTCGCCCAGGCTGAAGTGCCGTGGCGCGATCTCAGCTCACTGCAACCTCCGCCTTCCAAGTTCAAGCAATTGTCCTGCCTCAGCCCCCTGAGTAGCTAGGATTACAGGCGCATGCTACCACGCCTGGCTAATTTTTGTATTTTTAGTAGAGATGGGGTTTCACCATGTTGGTCAGGCTGGTCTCACACTGACCTCAGGTGATCCACCTGCCTCGACCTCCCAAAGTGCTGGGATTACAGGCGTGAGCCACTGCGCCCTGCCTAAGTTTTGTATATTTTGTAGAGATGGGGTTTTACCATGTGAGCCAGGCTGGTCTTGAATTCCTGAGCTCAAGTGATCCGCCTGCCTTGGCCTCTCAAAGTGCTGGGATTACAGGCGTGAGACACTGTGCCTGGCATATACTTTACTCTTGACTTAACTAAAGTTTAAAGAGAATTGATCTGGAAAAATTAATTTGAGTCATTTTGGATAAGCATTACTATTCATTTATGTCTCTTTCTTTTTCTTTTTTTGAGACGGAGTCTCACTTTTGTTACCCAGGCTGGAGGGCAGTGGTGCAGTGGCAGCTCACTGCAACCTCTGCCTCCCAGGTTCAAGTGATTCTCCTGCCTCAGCCTCCCAAGTAGATGGGATTACAGACGCACACCACCACGCCTGGCCAATTTTTGTATTTTTAGTAGAGATGGAGTTTCACCATGTTGGCCAAGGTGGTCTCAAACTCCTGACCTCAGGTGAGCCACCTGCCTCAACCTGCCAAAGTACTGGGATTACAGGCGTGAGCCACCGCACCCGACCTATACATTATTCTTGACTTAACTAAAGTGTAAAGAGGATTGATCTGGCAAAATTAATTTGAGCAATTTTGGATAAACATTACTATTCATTTATGTCTCTTTCTAAAGGTACAGCAAATCCTAAAGTCACTTTTAAGATGTCAGAAATAATGATTGATGCTGAAGGAAGGGTAAGTATAAAATGCTGAGTTGACCTTCTGTGTCATTTGACTAATCTGTTCAGCCCAGTAGGGTTCTTTGATACACTTTTTTGTTTTTGGACTTGCTGAACTTGCTGAGATATCTGTGGATCATGATTTTAGACTGACCTAATTTTTTACTTACAAATCATCCTGCTGGTTCATAAGATGGGAATATGGGGATATGCATATTAACCACTCCTTTCCAGTAGTTTTTCTGTTTGCCTTTATTCTCCAGATTAATGTTAAAAGAAAAAAAAAAGGTAGTTATTGACTGGTTACCTTTTGTGGTGGGTAGATGTCTGTGGTGCATTAAATATCCCACAGTGGCCAGGCGCGGTGGCTCAAGCCTGTAATCCCAGCACTTTGGGAGGCCAAGACAGGCAGATCACGAGGTCAGGAGATGGAGACCATCCTGGCTAACACGGTGAAACCCCGTCTCTACTAAAAAATACAAAAGAAAACTAGCCGGGCGAGGTGGCGGGCGCCTGTAGTCCCAGCTACTCCGGAGGCTGAGGCAGGAGAATGGCGTAAATCTGGGAGGCAGAGCTTGCAGTGAGCCGAGATCCGGCCACTGCACTCCGCCTGGGCGACAGAGCAAGACTCTGTCTCCGAAAAAAAAAAAAAAATCCCACAGTTGACTTGTACTACAGCTTTCTGTTTCAACAGCCAAATGCTTATAAGCTGCATGCACACAAGACTAGCTAAAAAGCAGTCTTCTCTTCTAGACTTTTTTGGGGTTTTTTTGAGTTTAAGAGTGGAGGTTTAACAGGCAAAAGAGAAAAGAGGATAGCTTTCTCTACTGCAGAGAGAGAGACTCCTGAGTCAGTCT
Source organism: Chlorocebus sabaeus (assembly GCF_047675955.1). Classification (NCBI taxonomy): domain Eukaryota; kingdom Metazoa; phylum Chordata; class Mammalia; order Primates; family Cercopithecidae; genus Chlorocebus; species Chlorocebus sabaeus. Next base: position 41,105,088 of record NC_132929.1, on the reverse strand, counting down.
TCCTCTTCTAGGCTTTTTTAAAAACAGCTTTACTGCGATATATAACTCACATGTAATATGATTTATTTAAAGTTTAAAATTTAGTGGCTGTTGGTATATTCACAGAGTTTTGCAACCATTACCACAGGCAATTTTAGAACATTGTTATTACCTCAAAAAGATACCCTATACTTCTAAGCCATCATCCTCCAGCCTCCTCATATCCCCCAGCACTAGGCAACCTTTTTTTTTTTTTTTTTGAAATGGAGTTCCGCACTGTCACCCGGGCTGGAGTGCAATGGTGCAATTCTCGGCTCACTTCAACCTCTGCCTTCTGGGTTCACGTGATTCTCCTGCTTCAGCCTCCTGAGTAGTTGGAATTACAGGCACACACCACCACATCCAGCTAATTTTATGTATTTTTAGTAGAGACGGGGTTTCACTATGTTGACCAGACTGGTCTCAAACTCCTGACCTCATGATCTGCCCACCTTGGCCTTCCAAAGTGCTGGGATTACAGGCATGAGCCACCGCGCCCAGCCTAGATAACCATTAATCTACTTTCTATCTCTATAAATTTGCCTATTCTGGACATTTCATATAAGTGGAATCATACAATATGTAGTTTGGTCTCTTTGACTTAGATTGTTTTCAAGGTCCATCCATGTTGTACCGTGTATCAATACTTCATTTATTTTTAATTGATGAATAATACCTTTATATGGATATACCATATTGTATTTATCAGGTGATGAACATTTCGATTGTTTCCGTTTTATGGCTATTAAGAATAATGCTGCCATGAGTATGTATGTAACAGTTTTTGTGTGGGCTTACATTTTTATTTCTCTGGAGTATATACCTACAAGTAGAATTGTTGAGTCATTTGATGACTATTTTTTTAACCTTTTGTGGAACTAAAATGTTTTTCCAAAGTGGCTGCACTATTTTATTTTATTTTATTTTTTGAAGAAAGTGTCCAGCCTGCCTAATATGGTAAAACCCCTCTCTACTAAAAATACAAAAAAAGAGAAAGGTCTCACTTTGTCACCCAACCTGGAGTACGGTGACACAGTCCCACTCAGCCCAGCCTCAACCTCTCAGGCTCAAGTGATCCTCCTGCCTCCGCCTTCTAAGTAGCTGGGACTACAGGCACACACTACCATGCCCAGCTAGTTTTATTTTTTGTAGTGACAGGATTTCCCTGTGTTGCCCAGGCTGGTCTTGAACTCCTGGACCCACGTGATCCTCTCACTTCAGCCTCCTGAAGTGCTAGGATTACAGGTGTGAGCCACCACACTCAGCATGCACTATTTTATATTCCAACCTCCTCATATCCCCCAGCACTAGGCAACCTTTTTTTTTTTTTTTTTTGAGATGGAGTTTCGCACTGTCACCCGGGCTGGAGTGCAATGGTGCGATTCTCGGCTCACTTCAACCTCTGCCTTCTGGGTTCATGTGATTCTCCTGCTTCAGCCTGTATGAGATTTCTAGTTTCTCCACATTATCACCAACACTTCTTGTTGTCCATTATATTTATTATAGCCATTTGATTGTGGGTTTGTTTTTTTTTGTTTTTTTTGTTTTTTTTTGAGATGGAGTCTCACTCTGTTGCCCAGGCTAGAGTGCAGTGGTGCGATCTCTGCTCATTGCAAGCTCCACTTCCCGCGTTCATGCCATTCTCCTACGTCAGCCTCCCAAGTAGCTGGGACTACAGGCGCCCACCACCACGTCCAGCTAATTTTTTTATATTTTTAGTAGAGACGGGGTTTCACGTTACTAGCCAAGATGGTCTTGATCTCCTGACGTCGTGATTCGCCTGCCTCGGCCTCCCAAAGTGCTGGGATTACAGGCGTGAGCCACCGCGCCTGGCTGCTGTTGTGTTTTAAGTGGTATCTCATTGTGGTTTTGATTTATATTTCTCTGATGGCTAACGATGTTGGGAATCATTTTCTGTGTTTATTAGCCATGTATATATTTTCTTTGGAAGACTGTCTATTCAGATCCTTTGCAGTTTTTAAAAATTATTTATTTTTTACTGTGTGTTTGCTAGACTTTTAAAAGAAAAAAGTTTGCTTATCCGGCCGGGGCTATTTCTTTAATATATTACACAAATGGGCCGAGCACGGTGGCTTATGCCTGTAATCCCAACTATTTGGGAGACAGGCAGATCACTCAGGTCAGGAGTTCGAGACCAGCCTGGCCAACATGGTAAAACCCCGTCTCTACTAAAAATACAAAAATTAGCTGGGCGCAGTGGCACATGCTTGTAATCCCAGCCACTCAGGAGGCTGAGGCAGGAGAATCACTTAAACCCAGGAGAGAGAGGTTGCAGTGAGTTGAGATGGTGCCTGAGCAACAGAGTGAGACTCTATCTCAAAAAAACAAAAAACCCCATCATATATACATAATTACAAATATATATGTTATACAAATATATTTTAGGCTGGGCACACTGGCTCATGCCTGTATCCTAGCATTTTGAGAGGCCAAGGCAGAAGGATCACTTGAACCCAGGAGTTTGAGACTAGCCTGGGCAACATAGGGAGACTCCATCTCTACAAAAAATTTAAAAATTAATATTTTATTTAATTTCATTGCAAGCACACACCTTACCTGTAGTCTCAGCTACTCAGGAGGTTGAGGCAGGAGGATCACTTGAGCCTGGGAAATTGCGAAGGCAGTAAGCTGTGATCAGGCCACTACATTCCAGCCTGGACAACAAAATGAGACCTTGTCTCAAATATATATATATGCACACACACACATATGTATAAATAAAATATGATTACTGTGTGTGTGTATATATATATTTCTAGGTGAAATATAGGGAATTAGGGACTATTATTTTTCTGGATACCCGAGTTTAAGGTGATTAAAACTTGATTTTACCAGTTATTATCAAGTGTTCTGTTAGTATCAACTAACAAAGAAATAGACTTTTAGGATGTGTTAAAAGTGCTTAGAACTTTTTTAGGCACAAAAAGTGAGTACCAGTATAGGTAACCCAGAATTTACTTCTGGTTTTGTTACATCCTTTGTGCCTTTTTAATACCTAACTCTGGAAAAATTTCCTGCTTTTTGGATAATTGTTAAAGTAGACTAGCAAGCTAATTATTTATCTAAATCTTCTATAACTAGATTCTTTTTTTTCTTTTTTAATAGATTATGGATGTCATAGATAAGGAACTAATTCAACCTTTTGAGATTCTGTTTGAAGGAGTTGAATATATTGCCAGAGCTGGATGGACTCCCGAGGGAAAATAGTGCGTATGTTAAATTGTTACTTCTTTATAACTAATTTAGGATCCAGAGCTTTGGAGTATTTGTGCTGTTAGGTTTGCCTTGTAGTTGGAGCTGCCTTCACATGTAAATTTGCAGTACAGTTATTACTGCACAAGGCATTTTTCTTGAATTAAATGGATTTGTGCATTTGTAACCCTATAAGCATAGGTGCACTGCAGTTTAATTCTGTCTGTATACTCAGCCAGTTATGGTTCACAGTGTTATTTGTGATTAAATTATATGACTTGAAGGCTCACACATAAATGTATATTTTTTAAAATTGTATAATTGTAGAGCTTTATATGAGGATTATTACAAATAAATAGCTTCTGTGTCTCAGGTAGACAGCAGTAGTTTCACAAGACTGGCATTTGTTGACATTGATACTAAAGGGAGAAAACTTTTTTTTTGAGTCAGGGTCTCGCTCTGTCACCCAGGCTGAAGTGCAGTGGTGCAGTCATGGCTCACTGCAGCCTCAACCTCCTTGGCTAAAGCTATCCTCCTGAGTAGCTGGGACTACACGGACATGCCACCATGTCCAGCTAATTTTTTTCATTTTTTGTAGAGACGATGTCTCATTATTTTGCCAGGTTGGTCTCAAAACTCGTGGGCTCTAGTGATCCTCTTGTTTCAGTCTCCCAAAGTGCTGAGATTACAGGTGTGAACCACTGCACTTGGCAGAACTTTTGTTTATATAGACAGGGTCTCTCTCTGTGTCACCCAGAGTGTAGTGCAGTGGCATGATCGTAGCTTACTGTAATCTTGAAATCCTGGCCTCAAGCAGACCTCTCACCTTGACCTCCCAAAGAGCTGGGATTATAGGCTCATGCCAGCCTACAGGGATAAAATACTTTCACTGGCCAACTGTGGTTTTAGACATTTCAAGAAAACCACTTTTTATAAATTCTATTCAAGCTTAAAGTGTATTTTTAATTAACTGTTTGTAAGTGATAATTTAATATACACTAAAGCAGTTCTTTCATTGTGATTATAGATATAATTGATAGGTGCCAAATGAGATATAGGAGGATTCTTTTTCTGATAGCTTGCTTTATTTCTGGTTCTTCTCTTTTATTTATTTAAATAGTGCTTGGTCCATCCTACTAGATCGCTCCCAAACTCGCCTACAAATAGTGTTGATTTCACCTGAATTATTTATCCCAGTAGAAGATGATGCTATGGAAAGGCAGAGACTCATTGAGTCAGTGCCTGACTCTGTGACGCCACTAATTATCTATGAAGAAACAACAGACATCTGGATAAATGTATGCATTTTTTCCTGTACTTGTTTAAATATTTTCTCAGAATGCTAAAGCAAATGAAGTTATATAGCAAACTATCAAAATCCTTTTTTTTTTTTAATTTTAAAGGGACCATGTTATTTCTTTATATGAACAATTCCAATTCGAGTGATGGTTCCAGAATGGAATGGTTTGTATTTAATAGATAGAAAGTAGGTGCCATTGAAATGACATCTCCTTGGCCTCAGATTTGTTCGTGGAGATAACAGATATTAAATACACAGCGTCATCAGTGCTTCTGAGAGGACTTCATGAGTCTGGTCTAGAAAAGACTTTCTCTTTTCTGTTGGCAAACTGTACCAAAATGTACCAATTTTTAATTGAATTTTGAATTTTCCGATTTAGCAGAAAAGTTTAAATAAGATACAAAATAAATAAAGTCATTTCACTTCCTAGCTGAATATAAGTTTAAGCTTCATATGATTTGCCTATAAATACCTGTTTTCCCCTGAACTATTAGAAAAATTATCTTCGGAAAACAAAAGTAAAAAAAAATTTACCTCATCTTTCTGTAACAAGATTTATTTTATTAAACAAACCTTGTGCCATGTTTCAAGGATTATAGAGATGTTGAGTAAGAAAAAACTTTTCGTCATATTTTCCTTTTTACTCCATTTGAAAACATTTACTTCTCAGTGGATGAAGTCTTTGACTAAAGTAAAATAAATCTGAAAGCCCCAAGCAAAATTTATTACTGTAAATACAGCATTCCTGTGGCACTGATGGTTATTTATATTTCAAAGTATATTTATCAAGTAATTTTTCTTATAGCCTAATTGAATTATGTAGTATTTTCATAATCTGTATAGTAAATTTAGCTATTCATTTTACAGATCCATGACATCTTTCATGTTTTTCCCCAAAGTCACGAAGAGGAAATTGAGTTTATTTTTGCCTCTGAATGCAAAACAGGTTTCCGTCATTTATACAAAATTACATCTATTTTAAAGGAAAGCAAATATAAACGATCCAGTGGTGGGCTGCCTGCTCCAAGTAAGAAATCCATTTTATTTTTAAAAAAGAAAAAATGTTGGAAGCAGAAGGTGGGAGGGACAGGGGAATGTATCTTTTGCATGCTTTGTAAGCATCAAATACTTGCTTCATTAAACTTAATATGTAAGTTAAACAAAAATATAAATACATGTATGTGTAAAAAACACAGGACAAAGTTCTTAATGGATTGACACGTATTATAAAGTATTAATAGTGAATAATCTGTAAGTAGCAGGATTACTGATTTTTACTTTCTACTTTTGCTTTGACTGCAATTTTTAATTTGTTTAAAGTGAGCCCATTTAGAAAAAACTATTTTTGGCTGAGTGCAGTGGCTTACACCTGTAATCTCAGCACTTTGGGAGGCCGAGGCAGGCGGATCACCTGAGGTCAGGAGTTTGAGACCAGCCTGGCCAACATGGTGAAACACCATCTCTACTAAAAAATGCAAAAATGAACCGGGCGTGGTAGTGTGCACCTGTAGTCCCAGCTTACTTGAGAAGCTGAAGCAGAAGAATCGCTCAAACCCAGGAGGCGGAGGTTGCAGTGAGCCAAGATCACGCCACCGCACTCCAGTCTGGCGACACAGCAAGACTCTGTCTCAAAAGAAAAAAAAAAAGACAACACTATTTTTTAAATGTTATGTAATTATTAGATATTTTTACACACTAGGTGTTTCTTATACTGTGCACATCTACACTGGAGTTAATTTATAGTTATAGGTCTTTGGATTGATATAATTATGTTGCCCAAAGTAAAATTAAATATTATATCAGCTGAAGTTAATTTTTCTTTAAAAAGTGGTTTTCCTGTCGAGCGCGGTGGTTCACGCCTGTAATCCCAGCACTTTGGGAGACTGAGGCGGGCGGATCACTAGGTCAGGAGATCCAGACCATCCTGGCTAACATGGTGAAACCCCGTCTCTACTAAAAATACAAAACATTAGCCAGGCGCGGTATCGGGCGCCTGTAGTCCCAGATACTTGGGAAGCTTAGGCAGGAGAATGGCATGAACCCGGGAGGCGGAGCTTGTAGTGAGCCGAGATCACGCCACTGCATTCTAGCCCAGGCGACAGAGCTAGACACCGTCTCAAAAAAAAAAAAAAAAAAAAGGTGGTTTTCCTTAAGTGGTGGTTTTTCGTCTGGAAAATATGATACAGAATGGATGCATAAGCGTAGAAAAAGTGAATGGGTACATAGAACACTTTTCCTGAGTTTTCCTAAAACCAAGTTACAGTTCTCAACTGTAATAATATAGTTTGTTTTAGAATAGGAGGCACTTTATGGTAAGTTATGTTGTATGCTTAACTCCATTTGTAACTTAACAGATTCAGCATGGCCCTTTTTAAAAATTGTGGAAGAGGTCCGAGCGTGGTGGCTCACGCCTGTAATCTCAGCACTTTGGGAGGCCAAGGCGGGTGGATCACAAGGTCAGGAGATCGAGACCATCCTGGCTAACACGGTGAAACCCTGTGTCTACTAAAAATACAAAAAAAAAAAAAAATAGGTGGGCATGGTGGCAGGCGCCTGTAGTCCCGGCTACTCGGGAGGCTGAGGCAGGAGAATGGCGTGAACCCAGGAGGCAGAGCTTGCAGTGAGCTGAGATCGCACCACTATACTCCAGCCTTGGTGACAGCAGGAGACTCCCTCTCAAAAAAAAAAATTTTTTTTGTGGAAAAATGTACATAACAAGATTTAGCATTGTGACCATTTTTCCATTTTTAAGGGTATAGTTTAGTGACATTGAGTATATTTATATATTTTTTTAATTAATTTATTTTTTTGAGACAGAGTCTCACTCTGTCACGCAGGCTGGAGTGCAGTGGTGCTGTCTCAGCTCACTGCAACCTCAGCCTCCCAGGTTCAAGCAGTTCTTCTACCTCAGCCTCTCGAGTAGCTGGAATTACAGGCGTGTGCCACCATACCCGGCTAATTTTTGTATTTTTAGTAGAGACAGGGTTTCACTATGTTGGCCGAGCTGGTCTCGAACTCCTGACCTCATGTGATTCACCAGCCTTGGCCTCCCAAAATGCTGGGATTACAAGCGTGAGCCACCGCACCCAGCTGATTATGTTCATATTGTGCAACCATCACCACCATCAGTCTCCAGAATTTTTTTCATCTTCCAAAACTGAAACTACCCATTAAACAGTCACTTTCTATTACCCCCTTCTCCCCAGCCTCTGGCAGCCACTTTCTGTCTCTGTGAATGTAACTACTCTAGATGTCTTATTTAGGTGGAGTCATACAGTTTTTGTCCTGTTTTTGACTGGCTTATTTACTTAGCCTAATACCCTCAAGTTTCATCCATTTTGTAGTGCATGTCAGGATTTCCTTCCTTTTTAGAGCTGAGTAAGATTTCGTTGTATGTATATACCACGTTCTGTTTATCTGTTCGTCGGCACTGGGGGATTGGTTCCATCTTTTGGCTATTGTGAATAATGCTGCTGTGGACATGGGTGTACAAGTATCTGTTCCTGTCCCTGCTTTCAGTTCTTTTGGGTATGTACTCAAAAGTGGAATTTCTGGATCATACGGTAATTCTATTTTCAGTTTTTTGAGGGGCTACCATACTGTTTTCCATAGGAGCTACATCATTGAAACACCAACGGTCGTGGCTACCGCTGCCCCATTTTACATTCCCACTAACAGTGCACAGGGTTTTAATTTGTCTACATTCTGGATGGTACTTGTTATATTCTGCTTTTTAAATAATAGCCATCTTAGTCTTTCTTGCTCCAAGTCATCCTCCTTTACCTTCATATCTACTTCATTTCCTTCTTCCTCCTCTTTGCTTTCTTAAGAGCTGTAATGTAAAACAGTTAGTGTTTATCTATGTTAATCTTGTAATTTCTGTCTATAGTATTTAAAGTACTAAATCGATTTTTTAATTTTTTTGTGCTCCTTGAGTTTACAATTTTTTAAAAAACTTACGTGAAAGCCTAGGAAAGTCACTAGTGCTGTCTCTCCTCCTAGGCCTGTCATCAGCTGTCACTCCCCACAGCAATAGATACAAGCAGTGAGGAAAAGAGAAATGATTTTCCCTTTTTAAGCTGTTCCTATAGGCCACTGAGAGAGCCTTGTCAAGACAAACGGTCATAAAAACAAATGAGTGCTGGGTGTGGTGGCTCACGCCTATAATCTCAACACTTTGGGAGGCTGAGGCAGGCAGATTGTTTGAGTCCAGGAGTTTGAGACTAGCCTAGGCAACATGGCAAAACCCTGTCTCTACAAAAAAAAAAAAAACTAACCAAGTGTGGTGGCATGAGCCTGTAGTCCTAGCTACTTGGGAGGTTGAGGTGGGAGGATCACCTGAGCCTGGGGAGGTCAAGGCTGCAATGAGCTATGATCGTGCCACTGCACTGTAGCCTGGGCGACAGAGCAGAACAGGAAGAAAACAAAAACAAAACGAATGGGACATGTTGACATTTACTATGGTAAACACTTACCTGGGTAATTGTTTGGCAAATGAAGAACAATCGTATTAAACATTTTCTTTTGTGGGTTTTAAAGTAGTTTGTTGCACTTTTAGAAGAAATGCCTTATTGAAATAGCTGATATGGCTACCTCAGAAGTGCCAGGGAGTCAAGCCAGTCCTAACCCAGTGCCTGGGGATGGATTGCACCAGGCTGGTTTTAATGCCTTTATGGCCAGTCATGTGATGGTCTTTGTGGGAGTGAGACAGGGACCCCAGCCTTGCAGCTCTGGACCCTGGCTCCCTGAATGCCATAATAACATATATTTGAGTGGCAAAGCTGTACCCCTCACAGTGGCCAAGAGCCAGTTCTCCTGTTCCTCCAAAGCCCACACTTAGAAGATAAAGCTGGCTCGGTACAGCAGTCGACCCAACTTCCACCTAGCACTGGGGTGGAATAGAGGTATTTGGGTCTCTCTAGCCTGTAAATGTCATACTTTCAACTAACTACTGAGTTTGGGGTTGGGGGGAGTATCCTGGCAGAAATATCACTGCATTGCCCTGGACCTCCTTTTTTACCCCAGTGTCTAAGGTACAAGGGTACAAGTAAGAAGGCTGACCAGCACCTTTAACACTGACTTTATTTATTTTTAAATCTGAAAATATCTTGGGAAAGTTTTACAAAAAGAAAAAAAGAAATCAACAGAAACAAGTTATGGAAAAAAAACAAAAATAAAAGAAATGCTTTGTCAATCCATTAGACTTCTTTGTTGGTCTAACCAAAGGTTCAAGAATACAGGCGCTTTTGAGTTTTCTTCTGGCTTTGCCAAAAAATCTCTTTTGCTATTTTTGCATTATCTAAATAGATCATTCCATTATTATTCCAAAGTATTGTAAAGACTCATAACTTGGATTTTTTTTTAACTGTAGAGTTTTTTTTTATTGAAGTGAAATTCATAAAACATTAAGTTAACCATATAAAAATAAACAATTCAGGCCCATGCCTGTAATCCCAGTATTTTGAGAGGCCAAGGCGGGAGGGCTTTAGGCCAGCAGTTCAAGACCAGCGTGGGCAATATAGTGAGACCTCATTGCTACCAAAAATAATAATTTGCTGGGTTTAGTGGTGTCTAGTCCTAGCTACTCAGGAGGCTGAGGTAGGAGGAAAGCTTGAGCCTAAGAGGCGAAGGCTGCAGTGAGCTGTGATCATGCTGCTGCACTCCAGCCTTAGCAACAGAGTGAGACTCTGTCTCCAAAAAAATAAAAACTAAAAATAAGCAATGCAGTGGCATTTAGTACATTCACAATGCTGTGTAACCTCTGTCTAGTTCAAAAACATTTTTATTACTCCAAACATAACTTTTTGGAAAAAAGAGTTTAGAGTACTGTTCTTAATTGTTTCATTTGCTAATAGTCTGGTATAATGTACTGAATTATAATTATATTTGTCTTCAGGTGATTTCAAGTGTCCTATCAAAGAGGAGATAGCAATTACCAGTGGTGAATGGGAAGTTCTTGGCCGGCATGGATCTAATGTATGTTATTTTATTCTACTGATATGTTTGGTCAGTATTACTGTGTGAATGCAGTGCTAAAAATGAGTGTAATTTAATATGACCCCGGTATTTTTTTTTCCGAGACAGAGTCTTGCTCTGTCGCCCAGAGCTGGAGTGCAATGAATGGGGTGATCTCGGCTCACTGCAACTTCCGCCTCCCGGGTTCAAGCAGTTCTGCCTCTGCCTCCCAAGTAGCTGGGATTACAGGCAGGTGCCACCACACCCGGCTAACTTTGTTGTATTTTTAGTAGAGACGGAGTTTCACCATGTTGGCCAGGCTGGTCTCAAACTCCTGACCTCGTGATCTGCCCGCCTTGGCCTCACTTTACAGGGCGTGAGCCACTGCGCCCAGCCAACCCCAGTATTTTTTAAATACTAAGTTAGGGCCTAAAATTACTCACGTTGTTGAAAAGAAATAATCTTAGTTTAAATTATAAATCTCATTTATTTTATAGCCCTTTTATAGATGTGTTCCTAAAGGTTATTTTCTTTTCTTTTTTGTGAGACAGGGTCTTGCTCTGTCACCCTGGCTGTAGTGCAGGGCACAATCATGGCTCACTGCAGTCTCAACCTCCCAGGCTGACGATCCACCCACTTCAGCCCCTGGAGTAGCTGGGACTACGGGTGTACACCACCACAAGCTAATTTTTAAATTTTTGGTAGAGATAGGGTCTCATATATATTGATTGGGCTGGTCTCAAACCTAAACATCTACTACACCTAAACATCTACTACTTGCCCCTACGTTTATCAGTTTTCTTTCATGTCATGTGTACTTGTGATTCGTTAGTTTGTCTTTCTCTCTTCTCTATTTTCTTTTTCTTTTTCTTTTCTTTTTTTTTTTTTTTTTTGAGATAGAGTCTCACTCTGTAGCCCAGGTTGGAGTGCAGTGGCATGATCTTAGCTTACTGCAACTTCCACCTCCTTGGTTCAAGCAATTCTCCTGCTTCAGCCTCCCGAGTAGCTGGGATTACAGGCATACACCACCATGCCTGGCTAATTTTTTTATTTTTAGGAGAGACAGGATTTTGCCATGTTGGCCATGCTGGTCTTGAACTCCCAGGCTCAAAGGATCCTCCCACCTTGCCACCTCCCAGATGTGAGCCATCGTGTCCTGCTCACCATTTTCTTTTCTTTTTTGAGACAGGGTCTGACTTTGTTGCCTAGGCTGGAGTGCAGTGGCACAGTCTTGGCTCACTATAACCTCTGCCTCCTGGGCTCAAGCCATCCTCCCACCTCAGCCTCCCAAGTAGCTGAGACTACAGGCACACACCACCACACCCAGCTAATTTTTGTATTTTTTGTAGACAGGGTTCCGCCATGTTGCCCAGGCTGGTCTCAAACTCCTGAGCTAAAGCATTTCACCCACCTCAGCCTCCCAAAGTGCTGAGGTTACACGTGTGAACCACCACGCCTGGCCAAGCCCACCATTTTAAAATGTATTATTGCTCCTTGATGAGAAAGGGACATATTCATAGTTTTAGAGCCTAGCAAAAGTTGTAAGTTAGCATATGGTTTGAAAAGTGACTTAAAAATCTATTACAGACTACTTGTATCTACATTATAAATTGCATTTACTGCCTGGGCACAGTGGCACACACCTGTAATCCAGCCCTTTGGGAGATGAAGGCTGGAGAATTGCTTGAGGCCAAGAGTTGAGTAACAGTTTGGGCAACATATAAGACCCTGTCTCTGCCAAAAATAAATAAAAAAAAAAATTAGCTGGGCATGGTGATGCACACCTGTAGTCCTAGCTAGTTGGGAGGCTGAGGCAGGAGAATTGCTTGAGTGCAGGGAAGTCCAGGCTGCAAATGAATTATGATCATATCACTGCACTACAGTCTGGCTGAAAGAGTGATACTCTGTCTCAAAAATAAATAAATAAATAAATAAATAAATAAATAAATTGCATTTACTTCTTCTGAAGTAGTGATTGTCTTTCATTCATCTGTTTATCTTACCCCACAAATTTAAACTTTAATCCACCACCTGCAAAGAGTGATGGGCATTTATACAGAGCTTACTTAGATTGATAGGGAAAAGGAAGGAAGTCTACCCTCTGTTTTATTCTCAGTACCAATTCAGTGAATTCTTTAAAGAAAAAAAAATTGCCTTTTTGAAGTACCTTGCATTTGTTGCAGCTGTCACTTGGATGATCATATTCATGAGATGCCTAGGGACTCCATCCTGTATGTGTGTGACACATACAGTTGAGGTATGCTGCCAGGATTTAGTGAAGGCCTAAGTGTGGTTTCCTCAAATTGACAGGAATATTTATTGAAGGATTATGTTTACTGACTACTGTAAAAATCACTTGTAGTTTCTAAAGTGATTAAGGAGACATAATGAAGATCCAGATCCCAGGTTTGTTTTTGTTAGTAAAAACTTTAGAGTATCTGCTGGGCATGGTAGCTCAAACTTGTAGTTCCAACACTTTGGGAGGCCAGTGTTGGGTTATCACTTATGCCCAGGAATTTGATACCAGCCTGGACAACATAGTGAGACTCTGTCTCTGCAAAGAAATTTTTTAAATTAGACAGGCGTGGTAGGGCATACCTGTAATTGCAGCACTTTGGGAGGCCAAGGCAAGAGGATGGCTTTAGCCCAGGAGTTTGAGGTCAGCCTGGGTAACATAGGCAGACTCCATCTCTACCCAAAAAAAAAAAAAAGTCAGTCTGGTTATGGTGGTGCATGTCTGTAGTCCCAGTAACTAAGGAGGCTGAGTGGGGAGGATTGCTTTAGCCTGGGAGATTGAGGCTGCATTGAGCTGTGACCACAATACTGTACTACTGTACTATAGCCTGGGTGTCAGAATGATACCTGCCTCAAAACAGCAGCAACAACAAACACTTTAGGGTATCAAGATGGACCTTTAAAGTCTCATTTCCACCGAGATCCTCATGTGGCCTTCTTGTTATATATCCAAATAAATTTTGGGGTTTTATTTTTGTTTCCAAATATTTTTTTCTGTTGAAGGACCTTGGATGTTACTGTCACCTAAGAAAAAACTCTTATTGTGGAATTCTAGGTTCTGAAAACAGAAAACTACACTGATGTAAATTTCATGCTATGTGATGGTTGAAGGATAAGAGTCATTACATAATGCTGAGGGAACCCCAATAATTGTAATTGCATACATCTGATCCACCTAAACATCTACTACTCGCCACTACGTTTATCAGTTTTCTTTCGTGTCATGTTTGCTTGTGATACATTGATACGTTAGTCTGTTTTTCTCTCTTCTCTATTTTCCCTCTTTTTTTTTTGAGATGGAATCTCACTCTGTCCCCCAGGTTGGAGTACAGTGACATGATCTCGGCTTACTGCAACTTCTGCCTCCTGGGTTTAAGCATTGCTGCTTCAGCCTCCCAAGTAGCTGGGATTACAGGCATATACCACCATGCCCGCCTAATTTTTGTATTTTTAGTGGAGACAGGGTTTCGCCATGTTGGCCAGGATGGTCTTGAACCCCTGACCTCAGGTGATCCACCCACTTTGACCTCCCAGAGTGCCAGGATTTCAGGCGTGAGCCACCGCACCTGGCCTTTCCTTCCTTCTATTCTTTTTTTGTGTTTCTTTGTTTGGAGACAAGTCTTACTCTTGTCCTCCAGGCTAGAGTGCGATGGTGCGAAGTCAGCTCATGGCAATCTCCACCTCCCAGGTTCAAGCGATTCTCCTGCCTCGGCCCCCTGACTAGCTGGAATTACAGGCACCTGCCACCACGCCTGGCTAATTTTTGTATTTTTAGTAGAGACAGGATTTCACCATGTTAGCCAGGCTGGCCTCAAACTTGTGAGCTCAAGCAATCTGCCCACCTCAGCCTCCCAAAGTACTGGGATTACAGGCGTGAGCCACCGTGCCTGGCCCTTTCCCTCTGTTCTTGATTTGTTTTTTGACTTAAGTTACCTTTTTCCTTCTCTGCTTTTACAAGTCTGTTCCCACCCAAAGTTTTTTTTTTTTTTTTTGAGACGGAATCTCACTCTGTTGCACAGGCTGGAGTGCAATAGTATGATCTCAGCTCATTGTAACCTCCGCCTCCTAGGTTAAAGTGATTCTCCTGCTTCAGTCTCTTGAGTTGCTGGTATTACAGGTGCCCACCACTGTGCCCAGCTAATTTTTGTATTTTTAGTGGAGACGGGGTTTTGCCATGTTGGCCAAGCTGGTCTCAAACTCCTGACCTCAGGGGATCCTCTTGCCTTGGACTCCCAAAGTGCTGGGATTACAGGTGTGAGCCACCGCACCTGGCCACCCACCCAAAGATTTCTAATGGCAGTAATTGGGTAAAGCTTTAAGACTTTTAAGCCTATGAGCTTTTTCTTTTTTGAGATGGGGTCTCGCTCTGTCACCCAGACTGGAGTGCAGTGGTGCGATCTCAGCCCACTGCAACCTCCACCTCCTGGGTTCAAGGAATTCTCATGCCTCAGCCTCCTGAGTAGCTGGGATTATGGGCACCTGCCACCACACTTGGCTAATTTTTGTAATTTTTTTTTTTTTTTTGAGACTGAGTTGTGCTCTTGTTGCCCAGGCTGGAGTGCAATGGTGCGATCTTGGCTCACTGCAACCTCTGCCTCCTGGGTTCAAGCGATTCTCCTGTCTCAGCCTCCTGAGTAGCTGGGATTACAGGTGCATGCCACCATGCCCAGCTAATTTTTGTATTTTTAGTAGAGACAGGGTTTCACTATGTTAGCTAGGCTGGTCTCGAACTCTTGACCTCAAGTGACCTGCTGCCTCCACCTCCCAAAGTTTTGGGATTACAGGCATGGGCCACTGCGCCCAGCCACCTGTGAGCTTTTTATTGTTGAGGGTGGTTCTCAAAGTGCTGGACCAGTGCAAAGCATCAGCATCACCTGGGAACTTATTAGAAATGCACATTCTTGGCTAGGCACAGTGGCTTACGCCTGTAATCCCAGCACTTTGGGAGGCCAAGGCAGACGGATCATCTGAGGTCAGGAGTTCGAGACCAGCCTGGCCAACATGGTGAAACCCCGTCTCTACTGAAAATATAAAATTAGCCGTGTGTGGTGGCACATATGCCTGTAATCCCAGCTACTTGGGAGGCTGAGGCAGGAGAATCGCTCGAACCCAGGAGGCAGAGGTTGTAGTGAGCCAAGATGGCGCCACTGCACTCCAGCCTGGGCAACAAGAGCCAAACTTGGTCTCAAAAAAAAAAAAGAAAGAAAGAAAGAAATACACATTCTTGGGCCCACCTCTGACATCCTGAATCAAACTTTGTTGGTGGGGCTTAGTAAACTGTTTAACAAGCCCCCCACCCGATTATGATACTTCTGTTGGATGTTAAGTAGTTACAGGAAACAGGAAAACCACTGTCGATGGTGGTGAGGAATTGACTGGTTATTTTTTTAGTTTTGAAAGGCCTGACTCCCATCTGCTAGGTCAAAACAGAAAGAGTCCTGATCTTTTGCAAAGATTAACACATACTTGTAAAGTTTCATGAACATTTGTTTCCTATCATTTGTATGCTTTCTGTATATGTCATATGGGCCTACTTAATCCCAACTGTGTTGATTTCTATTTATGCATGCTAAAAATATGTTTAGTGATGAAGAGACAGCTTCCTGGAGGGGGAAAGACATTTAAAAATAACTTACTTTTAGAAATATATCTGTGTTTTCATTGCTGTGTAAAAAATTTGCATTTTTTTTTTTTTTGAGATAGGGTCTTGCTCTGTTGCCCAGGCTGGAGTGCATTGGCATGATCATGGCTCGCTGCAGCTTCAAATTCTGGGCTCAAGTGGTCCTTCCACTTCAGCCTTCAAAGTAGCTGGGACTAAAGGGATGCATCACCATGCCCAGCTAATTTTTTCATTTTTTGTAGAATTGAGGTCTCCCTATTTTGCCCAGACTGGTCTCAAATTCCTAAGCTCAAACGATCCTCTCACTTCAGCCTCCCAAAGTGCTGGGATTACAGGTGCAAGCCACCACATCTGGCCAAAAATTTTCTTAAACATTGTTTGAGTTGGCTGGTAGAAGATTTACAGGAACAATAAAAGAAAGCCATTTATTGAAATCATACTGTAATTTGAGAAGAATATTAAGTGAATTCAGCTATTGAGTTTACTTGCGGTTTTTTTGAGTTCTGAATGAAGACTTAAAAGATCTTATCCATGTTTATTTGTAAACTACACCAGTATTGAAACTGTGATTTAGTTCCATTATTCCACAACCCAGTAGAAAAAACACTTTTGCAAATTTGTGCAAAAGACCAAAAAAGTACAGCCTAGAATAATATAACAGTAACTAATAAATGTACAAGATAGTGAAATTAGACTTTCAAGTATGTATGAATGATTGACCTATATTGCAGCTATAGCTACTTGGTAGGCTGAGGCAGAAGAATCGCTTGAACCCAGGAGGCAGAGGTGGCAGTGAGCCGAGATCGTGCCACTGCACTCCAGCCTGGGCAACAAGAGCGAAACTTGGTCTCAAAAAAAAAAAGAAAGAAAGAAAGAAAGAAATGCACATTCTTGGGCCCACCTCTGACATCCTGAATCAAACTTTGTTGTTGGGTAATCTGTTTAACAAGATTTGTTATAATCTTGTTATAGCTATAGCTGCAATATAGCAGAGTATTTTTTCCCCTATAAAGAGTTGTTATTTTAAGGAAATAATTCTTGTATTTTAAGAAAAACACACATTCTGACCAGATGGGAAACTATACAGTGTGTAACTCAGGTGGCCTTTTTCCTTCAGGGCAGGACCTATTCTTAGCTATAAGTCATGAACAGCCAGACATGGTGGCTCATGTCTGTAATCCCAACACTTTAGGAGGCTGAGGCAGGAGGATTGCTTGAGGCCATGGGTTTAAGACCAGCTTGGGCAACATAGTGAGGCCACATCTCTTTAAACATTTAGAAACTTAGCTGGGCATGGTAGTGTATGCTTGTAGCTACAGGAGGTTGGGATGAGAGTATAGCTTCAGCCTCGGATTTTGAAGCTGTAGTGAGCCGTGATCGCATCATTGCATTCCAGCCTGGGTAGCAGAGGTGAGACCTCAACTCTTTAAAAAATAAATAAATAAATAAGCAAAATTAACTCAGGTTTATTAATAGTGGCAGCAAAAAAAAAAAAAAGGCATAAGTCAGGAAGTGACTCAAGTGATTCTAAATAAAATTGGGGGTTAGCTTTGCCAAGGTCATGTTAGCCCTGATTTTGTTATTGTTGTTATCTTGTCAGATCCAAGTTGATGAAGTCAGAAGGCTGGTATATTTTGAAGGCACCAAAGACTCCCCTTTAGAGCATCATCTGTACGTAGTCAGTTACATAAATCCTGGAGAGGTGACAAGGCTGACTGACCGTGGCTATTCACATTCTTGCTGCATCAGTCAGGTATTAAGTTTGTTTAAAAAGGGTTTTGTGTCATATTAAAACTCTCTGCTTATGTAATACTCCTTTTGAATGATGTGAAATTGGCCTGCAAAAGCCTAATTCTCTAAGGAAAAGCTTTAAAAAGCTTAACTTCAACATTGTTTATGTATATAAATAGTCTCTTATAATACTCCTGCTATATCATTAGTGCAGATGTAACAGCAGATAACCTTTTCTGCCTCCCTAAGGAAAAATGTAATTGTTTCTTCTTTCCCTAGCATTGTGATTTCTTTATAAGTAAGTATAGTAACCAGAAGAATCCCCACTGCGTGTCCCTTTACAAGCTATCAAGTCCTGAAGATGATCTAACTTGCAAAACAAAGGAATTTTGGGCCACCATTTTGGATTCAGCAGGTATTCTTTTTTTCCCCGATCCTGACGTTAAGTAGGATTAATATGTTAGTACACTAAACTTGTGTCATATTTTCAGATTTCCTGAATAAGTCTTCCCATCTCTCACCACTTCCTGTCCCTGAGCTGCCGAGCTCCTGATAGATCCCACTTCTCCTGTTCTGTTAACTACTGAATAAGATGGCTTACTTCTCACTCCAAGCAGGAGCAAGTCTGGAAGGCCTTTTTGAAAATAAGATTAAGGCCAGGTGCAGTGACTCACGCCTGTAATCCCTACATTTTGGGAGACCAAGGAGGGTGGATCACTTGAGGTGAGGAGTTCGGGACCAGCCTGGCCAACACGGTAAAACCCCGTCTCCACTAAAAACACAAAAATTAGCTGGGCGTGGTGCTGTGTGCCTGTTGTCCCAGCTACTCGGGAGACTGAGGCATGAGCATCACTTGAATCCCGAAGGCGGAGGTTGCAGTGAGCTAAGATAACACCACTGAACTGCAGCCTGGGTGACAAAGCAAGACGTTGTCTCAAAAAAAAAAAGAAAATAAGATTAAAATAGTCAAGGTATCAGCTAGGAAACAGTTTATTCACAAATTTTGATGATTTCTCAGGTAAACAAATGAACTTGAAGATAATAGTATTCTGAACTGGTAAGACCCTTTGAGCAAGGAAGCTGCAGCTTTGGAGAGTAACCAGCTGATAGCTTTCTTAAACTTTTGAAGCACTTGTAATGGCCATCTTAATAAAAGAACACTTGCTGTCTCTGGAATGAGAGAAACACTGAATTATCTGTTTAAAATGTTTGATTTCTTAAACATAAAGAATGGACTGGGCTGGGCGTGGTGGCTCACACCGATAATCCCAGCATTTTGGGAGGCCAGGGTGGGCGGATAACAAGGTCAGGAGATCGAGACTATCCTGGCTAACACGGTGAAACCTTGTCTCTATTAAAAAATACAAAGAATTGGCTGGGCACAGTGGCTCAAGCCTGTAATCCCAACACTTTGGGAGGCCGAGACAGGCGGATCACGAGGTCAGGAGATCGAGACCATCCTGGCTAATACGGTGAAACCCCGTCTCTACTAAAAAAAATACAAAAAGATAGCCGGGCAAGGTGGCGGGCGCCTGTAGTCCCAGCTACTCGGGAGGCTGAGGCAGGAGAATGGCATAAACCCGGGAGGCGGAGCTTGCAGTGAGCTGAGATCCAGCCACTGCACTCCAGCCTGGGTGACAGAGCGAGACTCCGTCTCAAAAAAAAAAAAAAAATACAAAGAATTAGCCGGGCATGGTGGTACACGCCTGTAGTCCCAGCTACTCAGGAGGCTGAGGCAAGAGAATTGCTGAACCCAGGATGCAGAGGTTGCCGTAAGCTGAAATTACGCCACTGCTCTCCAGCCTGGGCAATGGAGCAAGACTCCGTCTCAAAAAAAAAAAAAAAAAGAATGGACTGGTTTTATGTATCCTCTAATTCACTTTAATCCCCAATCTTTTTTTCTAGTATTGTTACTAATTCACTATTTCTGCTAAGGGATTAAGAAATTAGGCCAGGCATGGTGGCTCATGTCTATAATCCCAGCACTTTGGGAGGCTGAGGTGGGTGGGTCATTTGATATCAGGAGTTCAAGAGCAACCTGACCAACATGGTGAAACCCCACTTCTACTAAAAATATAAAAACTAGCTGGGCGTGGTGGTGGGCACCTGTAGTCCCAGCTACTTGAGAGGCTGAGGCAGGAGAATCACTTGAACCTGGGAGGTGGAGGTTGCAGTGAGCCGAGATCACACCACTGCACTCCAGCCTGGGCAACAGAGTGAGACTCTGTCTCAAAAAAAAAAAAAAAAAAAAAAAAGAAATTAGTACAGAACGAAAAAATATAAGTGTGTTTTAATATCCACAAGCAGAATCCGAATTTGTAATATGGTGATGATCTCTGCCTAGACTGTAAATTATCCGCTGTACACAGACCCTTAGGAGATGTCTGTATAGCCTTAGTGAACCAAACTGATAATGACTTTTTTCTGAGTTCTGGTTAGGCTTATTTTCTAATGATCAGAAGCAAATATTTTTGGTCACCTACCATGAAAAATTAAATTGACTAATAATTTCCCTCACCCCCTACCCAGCTTTATTTGTTTCTGACCAGATAGATGGTTTAACCAACAATAAGTTACATTGAGCATAAAGTATTTGTATAGTTCTGTACATAGACGTTTCCTAGGCTCCAAGGATTATTGATAACACTCTGTGTCTGCTTCTGAAATAGTTTGATATGTTTGTTTTGTTGTTGTTTTTTATTTGGTGGGTTTTTGTTGTTGTCAAGACAGTGTCTTGTTCTGTCGCCCAGGCTGGACTGCAGTGGCGCAGTCACAGCTCAATGTAGCCTCAGCCTCCTGGGCTCAATCAATCCTCCAGCCTCAGCCTCCTGAGTAGCTGGGACTGCAGGAGCACACCTCCATGCCTGCGTAATTTTTAAATTTTTTTGTAGAGACAGGGTTTCGCCATATCACCCAGGCTGGTCACAAACTCTTGGGCTCAAGCAATCCACCCACCTCAGCCTCCCAAAGTGCTAGGATTGTAGGTGTGAGCCACCGTGCCTGGCCTAGTTTTGTTTTTAAAGATGAATATACTCTTGCTTAAATTCTAGCTTATTATCTGAAAGAGGGGTGGTCAGTTTGTGTTGGAGGGGCTGTCTTTTAATATATTCTTTCTTGTTCCCAGACTGTAGCACTCCCATAAGAACTCTTTTGTAGACTGTGGTATGTTACCTATTCACAGGTCCTCTTCCTGACTATACCCCTCCAGAAATTTTCTCTTTTGAAAGTACTACTGGATTTACATTGTATGGGATGCTGTACAAGCCTCATGATCTACAGCCTGGAAAGAAATATCCAACTGTGCTGTTCATATATGGTGGTCCTCAGGTGGGCATATTTATATACATATATACATATACCCATAAGCATATGTATTTTAGATCTTTTTTAAATGTCTAGTCAGTTGTTTAAGATTTTGAGTATTGTTTGGGCATTTGCTCTTAATGACTGACTGTAGCTTATATTCTAATTATTCAGTTTAGGGGTCAGGAAACTGCTTTTTGTTAGAGATTTAATTTATAAATCACTAAATCTTTTTTTTTTTTTTTTTTTTTTAAGATGGAGTTTTGCTCTTGTTGCTCAGGCTGAAGTACAGTGGTGCAGTGTTGACTCACTGCAACCTCCACCTCCCAGGTTCAAGTGATTCTTCTGCCTCAGCCTCCCAAGTAGCTGAGATTACAGTCATGCACCACCATGCCCAGCTAATTTTTTTTGTATTTTTAGTAGAGATGGGATTTCACCATGTTGGTCAGGCTGGTCTCGAACTCCTGACCTCAAGTGATCCACCCACCTCAGCCTCCCAAAGCGTTGGGATTACAGGCGTGAGCCACCGCACCCTGCCACTAAGTCAGTTCCTTAATTTGCAGTGTGGACTATAACTCTGTGTAGAGCAGTGGGTATTCATGTCAGTAGGTAAATATGTTGCTTTCTATGTAGATAAACTTGTTTGGGAAATAAAATGAAATAATTAAATGTCTTGGTAAATAAAAAGAGTCTTAACAGATATTTTCAGAAAGCCTTGGTAGCCTAATGAATTCTCCCTCTTCATTCTGAAACGTATCTCTCAAGCAAATTAAAATATTTTTATGAGCTAGTTAAGGTAACTGTTACACTACTATTTAGCACAGTAAGAAGTTTATACCTTGATTTTCCTTATTCTGGATTAAGTATTAGCCAATGACTGTTCAGTAAATGCTTTCACTATTGGAGTAAAATGTTTTGACCAGGCACGGTGGCTCACACCTGTAATCCCAGAACTTTGGGAGGCTGAGGTGGGAAGATCACAAGGTCAGGAGATCAAGACCATCCTGGCCAACAATGGTGAAACCCTGTCGCTACTAAAAATATAAAAATTAGCTGGGCGTGGTAGCGCGTGCCTGTAATCCCAGCTAATTGCCTGTAATCCCAGCTAATTGGGAGGCTGAGGCAGGAGAATCACTTGAACTAGGGAGTCAGAGGTTGCGGTGAGCCGAGATAGTGCCACTGCACTCCAGCCTGGTGACAGAGCGAGACTCCATCAAAAAATATATATTTTGGATGGGTGTATTGGTTAATTGCTAAATTTTAAAATTGTTTATTCTTGATTATATATCCTACACTGAGCCTTGGAAGAAATTAAAATATAATTACAGTGTTTTCATAATACAATCCTTAAACTTAGTAATACCCTTTATAATTAATAATTGTACCCAGTTATTTAGTATCTGGAAATGTATCTGCATACCAAATTGTATGAGGTACCTATAATAGGCAAATTCATAGGGATAGAAAGTAGAATAGAAGTTGTCAGGGACTAGATGGAAGGAGGATGGGGAGTGTTTGAGTGTTTTGTTTCTTTGTTTGTTTCTTTGTTTGTTTGTTTTTGAGACACAGTCTCACTTTGTCTTCCAGAGGCAGGATCTCAGCTCACTACCTCCTCCGCCTCCTGAGTTCAAGCAATTCTCCTGCCTCAGCCTCCCTAATAGCTGGGATTACAGGCGTGCACCACCATGCCCGGCTAATTTTTTGTATTTTTAGTAGAGACGGGGTTTCACCATGTTAGCTAGGCTGGTCTCGGAACTCCTGACCTCAGATGATCCACCCACCTCAGCCTCCCAGAGTGCTAGGATTACAGGTGTAAACCACTGTGCCTGGCCAGGAGTTATTAATGGGTACAGAATTTCTGTTTGGGTGATGAAAAAGTTCTGGAAATGGATAATGGTGATGGTTATACAACAGCATGAATGTATTTAATGTCATTGAATTGTATGCTTAAAATGCTTGAAATGGTAAATTTTATATATATTTTACCATAATTTAAAAAATGTTAGCCAATTCAATTAAAACTTTTTTTTTTTTTTTTTTTTTTGAGACGGAGTCTCGCTCTGTTGGCTAGGCTAGAGTGCAGTGGCGCGATCTCAGCTCACTGCAACCTCCACCTCCCAGGTTCAAGCAATTCTTTTGCTTCAGCCTCCTGAGAGCTGGGACTGTGGGTGCGCAGCACCACACCTAGCTAATTTTTATATTTTTGGTAGAGACAGGGTTTCATTATGTTAGCCAGGATGGTCTTGAACTCCTGAGCTCAGGTGATCCACCCACCTCAGCCTCCCAAAGTGCTGGGATTATAGGTGTGAGCCCCTGCACCCAGCCAAAACAAAATTAATTGTTTAGAATACTTTATGCAGTACAGTTATGCTTTTTTGCACTTACTGAACAGTCATATTTGAAAGACTATGAGTGAATTTCACCATGTGGTTTTTGAAAAGCTATAGGTGACTTAGGGTGATTTATTGATTTCTTTCTCAAAATGTTCTTGGGAAAAATTCAAATTTGATGAGGCCAGAGAAGAATCTGGGCTGGGTACGGTGGCTCATGACTGTAATCCCAGCACTTCGGGAGGCTTAAACAGGAGGATCACTTTAGCCCAGGAGTTCGAGACCAGCATGGCAAGATAGGGAGACCCCCCCATCTCTACAAAAAGTAAAAATATTAGTTGGGCATGGTGGCGAACACCTGTGGTCTCAGCTACTTGGGAGGCTGAGATAGGAAGATTGCTTGAGCCAGGAAGTTTGAAGCTGCAGTGAGCTGTGATCATGTGATTGCACTCCAGCCTAGACAAGAGAGTGAGACCATGTGTCGAAAGAGAAGAAACAGAAGAATCTGCCCGGGTGTGGTGGCTCACGCTTGTAATCTCAGCACTTTGGGAGGCCGAGGTGGGAGGATTACTTGAGCCCAGGAGTTTGAGACCAGCCTGGGCAAGACCTCCATCTTTAAAAAAAAAAAAAAAAAAAAGAATCTGGCATTCAGTTTGCAGGGAGATTTTCCCATGAGATTTCACATGATATAGTGCCCCTGTCCCTTCAGCCTCTTGGAAGATCATTCATCTTGTTTGATGACTTCATTTGGGTTAATTATGAAGAGACTCCCTAATATAGGACTAGGTCTTTTTAATAGCACACAATAACATTGTAAAATGTGTTTAAATCTTTTAAGAGTATGATGTTCATGTGGTCAAAACTGTTCTTTGGTGTGTATTCATGTCTAAGGGGAAATCTGTTGAAACAGCAATAGTGTCACAATTCATAACGTGAAGCGAATTACTTTGTCACCAAAGGCAGCAATTTCTATAGGTCAGAAAAGAGTGAAATACAAGAAAAGCAACAGATATTTCCCACTAAAGTTATCAAGGATCAGTTTAGTTTCTTAAACTCTCCATTATTAACAGCTGTGTTTCTAAGCATTTATTTGACAAGGCTGGGTGAGGTGGCTCATGCCTGTAACCCCAGCACTTTGGGAGGCTGAGGTGGGCGGATCACTTGAGGTCAGGAGTTTGAGACCAGCCTGGCTAACATGGTGAAACCTCAACCCTACTAAAATTACAAAAATTAGCCAGGCATTGTAGTGCACACCTGTAATCCCAGCTACTCGGGGGCTGAGGCACGAGAATCGCTTGAACCTGGGAGGCTGAAGTTGCAGTGGGCCGAGATCATGCCATTGCAATCCAGCCTGGGTGACAGAGCAAGACTACATCTCAAAAAACAAAAGTTTGTGTAACAGGTACTTACAATATTTCCTAGAATGTGCCAGACACTGTTCTGCAAATAAAAATGCAAAGAGATCAGGCTAGATGATAACAGGACACAGGTTTTGAAGAATTGATACTGAAGGAGACTTTTGGATTGCCAGTGCCAAAAGGCAGTATATTTAAGTGTTCATATCAAGCAATTGAGACCATCTTCTATACATGGTAGCAGACAAAGAAGTGAGGTGGTTTTCTTTAAATGTTCATATTTGTGTTCTTCTCTGCCTAGTATTTCTTCTTTCAGCACTCTCCCTTTAAAGACAAATCTTTAGCCAGGTGCTGTGACACACATATTAATCCCAGCTATTCAGAGGCTGAGGTGGAAGGATTGCTTTAGCCCAGGAGTTCGAGGTGGACTATGTAGTGAACTATGATTGCACCACCACACTCCAGCCTGAGGTACAGAGTGAGACACCATCTCTTAAGTAAATAAATAAATACAAGTACCTTTACCCACCAAACACCCTCTTCCCAAGGTAGAAATGGAAAAAAAAATTCTCCTATTTCTCTTTTTCATTCATTCATTTAGCAAACAGGTATTAAGTTCCTGTGATGTGCTAGGTACTGTTCTAGGCAGTGAGGATACCCGGTGAACATGTCAGACTAATGTTCCACTTCATGGACCATAAAGGGAAAATAATAAGCAAACATAAAAAGATATGATGGTGAGACCCTATGTCTACAAAAAAAAATTAAAAATTAACCAGGCATGGTGGTGCACACCTGTAGTCCCAGCTACTTGAAGGCCGAGGCAGGAAGATTACTTGAGTCCAGGAATTTGAGGCAGCACTGAGCTATGATTGTGCCACTGCACTCCAGCCTGGAGACCCCATCTCTTCAAAAAAAAAAAAAAAAAAAAAAAAGGTATGATTTTTGTTTCTTTGTTTTTTGAGACAGAGTCTCTCTCTGCTGCCCAGGCTACAGTGCAGTGGTATGATCTTGGCTCACTGCAACCTCTCTGCCTTCTGGGTTCAAGCAATTCTCATGCCTCTGCCTCCTGAGTAACTGGGACCACAGGCACTCCCCACCATGCCCAGCTAATTTTTTGTTTTTAGTAGAGACAGGGTTTTGCCATGTTGGCCAGGCTGGTCTCGAACTCCTGACCTCAGGTGATCCACCCGCCTCAGCCTCCCAAAGTGCTGGGATTACAGGTGTGAGCCAACACACCTGGCCTAAAAGTATGACTTTTTATAATGGAAGTTCTATGAAGATTTGCTGGGAAAGGGGATGGCAAGACCTCTCCTGAGGTTACAAACATTGACAAGGAATGAGCCATGCAAAATATATGAGAGAAAAGCATTCCAGACACAGAAAACGGTAAATGTCAAGTTCCTGGGACTAGAACCAACTTGATAGTGTTGACAATAAGGTTAGAGTACAGTGCACGTGGAGGGAAATGGTATGAGATGAGGTCAGAGGTAGCCAAAGATCTCAAGGGACATGTAGACTTATTCTGAAGGGTAATGGTAGCCAGTGGAAGAAGCCAAGCAGCAGTCATGTCTGATGTCTGATGTCTGATGGGGAGGAAAGTTTTTCTTATTTGTCCTTGTAACTGTCATTTGAATAACACAGTTCTTCAGGGTAGAAATAATCAGTTTAGTAACTTTTTATATGGGGTGGATTGATTCACTTATATGTAATTAATATCTAAGTTAGAATTTTAAAGCCTACGGTTGTTCAGTAATTGCCCTGAACTTGAGTGTGAAGTTAAGCAGGAAGCAACATAAACATGAAAAGACTTAAGTTAATATAAAAATAAATGACTTTAAAAATTGCATTTTAAAGGTAAAATAATAGTGAAATTAAGCTTTCTATTTCTTGCAATGCCCTGCCACTCTTGGGTTTTTATATGCCTCCATATGATAAACTGAAGTTGTGTTTCTTCCTCAGGTGCAGTTGGTGAATAATCGGTTTAAAGGAGTCAAGTATTTCCGCTTGAATACCCTAGCCTCTCTAGGTTATGTGGTTGTGGTGATAGACAACAGGGGATCCTGTCACCGAGGGCTTAAATTTGAAGGCGCCTTTAAATATAAAATGGTATGTGAGCATAAAAACACTTTTCTTTTACAGACATTTACATTTTTCTGGTGTATTGTTTGGTGTGAAACCCTTGAAAGAGAGTTGGGGGAAGGGGCTATGAATGAGTGAATGAGAGTGTATATGTGTTAGAGTTTAGGGGTGGGAGAGAAGATGCAACTTGATGTACACTAGGCTAGCTCATGTCACCTATATGTAACTTTGGAGAACTGAGATAGAGCCACTTGTACATAGAAATACCCTCTCTATTTTGTATGTCCACTTGGGTAGAATTTAGCACCATTTAGCTTTCAGCATCCTGGACACTGTTAAGGAATTATTGAGATTTGTTCTGTCCTCTGTGAAGAGGGAATCCAACTGGTTAGTGCCTTCCTTGTGACAAGCCTCTTTCTCTCTACAGGAAGCTTTAAATGCTACCTTTTAGAGATGCCCCATGTCCTTTCTGCTGCTTTGGGAAATGATGAGAATCCGATGTTCCTTTTGCACAGTAAGGCAGTTACTGTGTTTGCCAGTGTTATTGGACATGCTGAGTAAGACATGGGGATTTTCTCCCACAGCCAGTTCTTTGACCTTATGTTGTATTCTCATGTAAGTTTTTTTGTTTTTATTTTTGTTTTTGGCTCAGTGAAGTGAGATTGCGTACACTGGCAGGCCTAGTAATATAGACAAGGTGGTGGTGGTAGGAATTAGGACCTTAAAGAAGTAGTATGTTCAGTTCCTAGAGGTAATATAATAGGGAAATAAGAAGATAGGGCCTCAAGAGCAATTCCTTCTGCTTTACTGCACTAAAAATTAAAAAGGAGAAGTAGGCCAGGTGCATTGGCTCACGCCTGTAATCCTAACACTTTGGGAGGCCAAGGCAGGAGGATCACTTGAGCCCAGGAGTTCAAGACCAACCTGGGCAACATAATGAGACCCCCACCTCTACAAATAAGTTAAAAAATTAGCTGGGCATGGTGGCGCATGCCTGGGGTCCCAGCTACTTGAGAGGCTGAGGTGGGAGGATCACTTGAGCCTGGGAGGTTGAGCTACAGTGATCCATGGTCACACTACTGCACTCCAGTCTGGACAGCAGGGTGAGACCATGTCTCCAAAAAAATACATAAATAAAAAGGAGAAGTAAAATTAATTACTTAAGGGGCTAATTTTTTGTCTTTGGGTATAGGAAGGCTTGTTACAAGGAAGATGCTGACCTCTTAGCAGACAACAGAACAAATGGAAATGGGAAATACCCAAATAGCAAGGGACAGTTTGAGTAGCAATAGGAAGGAGCTTTATGACTAAGTGGTAACTAAACTCTAGGACAGGCTAGCAACAGAAGCTATAGGCCCCTATCTCCAAATAGATTTTTTAAAAATTTGAGGGAGAGGGAGCAACAGAATCTCAGTTGGTAGTAAATTCTAATCTAAAAAAACCTACAGGGCCGGGTGTGGTGGCTCACACCTGTAATCCCAGCAATTTGGGAGGCCGAGGCGGGCGAATCACTTGAGAGGTCAGGAGTTCGAGACCAACCTGGCCATAGTGAAACTCCGTCTCTACTAAAAAATACAAAAATTAGCTGGGCATGGTGGCGCATGCCTGTAATTCCAGCTACTCGGGAGGCTGAGGCAGGAGAATCGCTTGAATCCAGGAGGCGGAGGTTGCAGTGAGCCAAGATTATGCCGTTGCACTCCAGCCTGGGTAACAGAGTGAGACTCCATCTCAAAAAATAAATAAAATAAAAATTAAAAGACCTACAGATATTTTTAGTAAAAACATTTATCATCTTTAAAAGCACTCTTATGAGACTTTTATTCATCAGAATCAGTGAAATGTTCTCCCTTTTTTGACAGGGTCAAATAGAAATTGATGATCAGGTGGAAGGACTCCAATATCTAGCTTCTCGATATGATTTCATTGACTTAGATCGTGTGGGCATCCACGGCTGGTCCTATGGAGGATACCTCTCCCTGATGGCATTAATGCAGAGGTCAGATATCTTCAGGGTATGTGACTTCCTATTATACTCATTTTTGCAATAAGGGTAGATTTTTCTGTAAATAGAGGATATATAAAAATGTCTATTTCCTGAAGGTTTACAGAGTTGGCAATGTTTTTTTGGGTTTTTGTTTTTGTTTTTTTGAGACAAAGTCTTGCTCTGTCGCCCAGGCTGGAGTGCAGTGGCACAGTCTTGGCTCACTGCAACCTCTGCCCCCTGGGTTCAGGCGATTCTCATGTCTCAGCCTCCTGAATAGCTGGGATTACAAGTGCCGGCCACCACACCTGGCTAATTTTTTTTTTTTTTTTTTTAAAGTAGAGATGGGATTTCACCATATTGGCTAGGCTGGTCTCAAACTCCTGACCTCAAGAGATCCACCCGTGTTGGTCTCCCAAACTGCTAGGATTACAGGCATGAGCCACTGCGCCTGGCCCAGAGTTGGCCATATTGTAGAATGTTAGGGTTTGTATGTTTAAGAGCCATGTGAAATGTATATATATATCTCGTTTGTTTTTTTGTTTGTTTTGTTTTGTTTTGAGACAGAGTCTCGCTCTTCACCCAGACTGGAGCACAGTGACATGATCTTGGCTCACTGCAGCCTTCACCTCCCAGGTTCAAACGATTTCCAGCTAATTTTTGTACTTTTAGTAGAGATGGAGTTTCACCATGTTTGCTAGGCTGGTCTTGAACTCCTGACCTCAAGTGATCTGTCCGCCTTGGCCTCCCAAAGTGCTGGGATTACAGGCGTGAACCACTGCTCCCAGCCTTCAAGTTTTATATGTATATATGTGTGTGTGTATGTGTATTTCTCTTTTAAACATATATAATGTTTAAACATCAACTGGATAACTAGTTACTAACTGTTTATAGATACGTGCCAAAGATTATAGGAGATGGTTACGATTAGTAAGGCACATACAACATACCTATTGGATTGTAATTACTTAATTATTGGACTGCAAGCTATGAGGGCAGGGACCTGTTTGTGCTGTACACCACTGTATCAGCAGTCAAGCCTAATGCTTGGCACATAGTAGGCCCTCAATAAGTGCGTTGAATGAGTGAATTATTAAATGTATAAATGCTTACAATTCTGTAAACAAACTCTTGGAAGAATATACTAGAAGAAAATACATAAGGATAATTGTTGAGAATAGGAATTATGAGTAGTGTTTCTTTTTTTTAATATTTCAATAACATGATGTTACTTTACAGTGAAAAGTAATTTTTAAAATTTTTATTTTTTATTTTATTTTTGAGACAGAGTCTTGCTGTCACCCAGGCTGGAGTGCAGTGGTGCGATCTCGGCTCACTGCAACCTCCACCTCTCAGGTTCAAGCAATTCTCATGCTTCAGTCTGGGATTAAAGGCGCCCACCACTATTCCCAGCTAATTTTTGTATTTTTAGTACAGATAGGATTTCACCATGTTTGCCAGGCTGGTCTCAGACTCCTGACCTTGGGTGATCCACCTGCCTCGGCCTCCCAAAGTGCTGGGATTACAGGCATGAGCCATTGCACCTGACCCTTAACTTTTATTTTTAAGAACAAAATAAGGGTTTTATTCTTGCACATATGTCTAGATGATCTTTATAATAACCATAAATAAATTCTGACTACTCCCATAATTTTCCCAGACTTGTAGCTGTCAAGAGAATAATTAGAGTATTTAAATATAAAACTATGTATAAGAGCCTTAAAATGAGGCAAATTTTTAGTATATTTCATTTATTGTTTTAAATTCTGTACTGCCAACAAAGGCTTAAAAAAAAAAAGGTGGCTCCTTTTTTACATAAAACTGACAGTTCTCGCACATTTTTTCCTCAGTAGCAGGATGTAGTTCAGTTGTCTTTTAACAACATGCCCAGCTTTTGTATTTCAGCTAGCCCAGGTTAAAGGTTTGGTATGTAGAATGCCCATGGAACATGAAACTGACTCACAGAGTATCAAATTCTTGACCTTGGCACTTCACTTCAGTATTCTGAGTTGCCTAAGACATGTATGCGCCAGTCGTAAGGCTAAAGCTTAAGGATAATTTTACAGTGTAATTTTGCAGTTGTAAGATCTCACTGCTAGCCACTCTTTTTCCAGACCACACTTGACTGTCAATGTCATCTTATGCAGGTTGCTATTGCTGGGGCCCCAGTCACTCTGTGGATCTTCTATGATACAGGATACACGGAACGTTATATGGGTCACCCTGACCAGAATGAACAGGGCTATTACTTAGGATCTGTGGCCATGCAAGCAGAAAAGTTCCCCTCTGAGTAAGTGCAAGCTTTTTTTTTTTTTTTTTTTAAATTGAGACAGAGTCTCACTCTGTCACTTAGGCTGGAGTGCAGTGGCATGATCAGGGCTCCCTGCATCGTCAAACTCCTGGGCTCAGAGGATCCTCCCACCTCAGCCCCCGAGTAGCTGAGTCTACAGGCACGTGCCACCATGCCCACCTAATTTTTTATATTTTTAGTAGAGTCAGGCAGGATTTTACCATGTTGCCTAAGGTGGTCTCAAGTTATCTGCCCATCTCAGACTCCCAAAGTTCTGGGTTTACAGGCATGAGCCACCGGGCACAGCCTAATTCAAGCTTTAAAATGAAGATTATAAATTTTTAATTGTATTTTTAAAAATTGTCTTTAATCCTAATGGAAAATTCAAATACTGAAAAACCAAGATGAATATGTTATACTAGAATATCATGGCTATTTCTTTTTTTTTTTTTTTTTTTTTTTTTTTTGAGACGGAGTCTTGCTCTGTCACCCAGGCTGGAGTGCAGTGGCTGGATGTCTGCTCACCGCAAGCTCCTCCTCCCGGGTTTACGCCATTCTCCTGCCTCAGCCTCCCGAGTAGCTGGGACTACAGGCGCCCGCCACCTCGCCCGGCTAGTTTTTTGTACTTTTTAGTAGAGACGGGGTTTCACCGTGTTAGCCAGGATGGTCTCGATCTCCTGACCTCGTGATCCGCCCGTCTCGGCCTCCCAAAGTGCTGGGATTACAGGCTTGAGCCACCGCGCCCGGCCCTTATCATGGCTATTTCTTAAAACTGAATTACAGGCCAGTTCATATGATGTTTTTTTTACAAGTTATATTTGAAGCAGTTGTTTTTGCTGAAAAAAGTTAAGTACACGACTTTCAAGGTGAAAAAAATTTTATGTCTGCCTGAATATATTTTACACATAGTTTTTCTGGGGACATGCTATAATTATAGATGTGTTTTAATATTTTAATTATAAATAATTGAACACAAGATCTTTTTTTAATCTTTCATTACATGTGGTATCTGGTTAATATGTTACAAATTTAATATTGAAAATATTGAATTCTTATTCTAACATTGCAGTATCAGGAAGTTAATATGGTTAAGTATGATTATATAAGTGAAATTGTTTTCCCAAATACTGTACTATTTTGCCTAATCCTGTAATATTTCCATTTCTCCAGACCAAATCGTTTACTGCTCTTACATGGGTTCCTGGATGAGAATGTCCATTTTGCACATACCAGTATATTACTGAGTTTTTTAGTGAGGGCTGGAAAGCCATATGATTTACAGGTGAGTTATTCTACATTTTCTGGTTAAATGCAGTCATGATTAGTGATTGATTACTTTGAAATCTATTAACTGTAGGGTAAGTCCAGATTTTTAGAGTGTCCACCCTCTGCTTAAGAGAACTAAAGTAAGAGGCATATTTAGTAGTGCCTGTAGTTGGATAAAAATTAAGATTCTGTTGCAGTCAGGCTGACATATCTGCCTATCAGATTACATGACTGTGTGTCTGTATCTGCTTTCAGTTTGGAAGCATGGAAAAGATGACAGGAAGTTATTCACTGTTCTCCTTTGCTTTTCTTTTTCCGCTTTGAAGGGTGAAGATGTGCTATTTTGATTTCATGGTTGTAAAAGGATTTTTAGGGCCTGATTATATGGTCTTTTAATTTTCTTTTATTTTACATTGACATTGGAGCAGAAACCAGCAAGTTACCCTCCTCCATTGCTCCATTTATAGATCCTTATTTCAGTTTTTCTTAAAACTATGTTTTACTCCTTAAACAGATTATGTGCACACAAAAATTGAAAAAATTACTCTTTCCTTTTTAACATTTCAGTTGATATTTATGTTTAAACTATGAGATATTTATAGCAGTAATTTTTAAGCTTTTTGGTTTCAGGACACCTTTACCTACCAAAGAACTTTGTTTATGTTGGTTATATCAATGAATATTTCTCATATAAGATATTAAAACTGAGAAAAATTTTAAATATTTTAAAATAATAAACTATCAGCCAGGTGCAGTGGCTCATGCCTGTAATCCCAGCACTTTGGGAGGCCAAGGTGGGCGCGGATCACTTGAGGTCAGGAGTTCGAGACCAGCCTGACCAAAATGGAGAAACCCTGTCCCTAATAAAAATACAAAAATTAGTTGGGCATGGTGGCGCACGCCTGTAATCCCAGATACTTGGGAGGCTGAGGCAGGAGAATTGCTTGAACTGGGGAGGCAGAGGTTGCGATCAGCCGAGATTACGCCATTGCACTGCAGCCTGGGCAACAAGAGTGAAACTCTGTCTCAAAAATGATAATAATAAACTATGACATGTTAACACAAATCACATTTTTCATAGAGAAAAACTGTATTCCAAAACAAAAAAATAATTTACTGAGAAAAACAGCAATATTTTACATTTTTCTAAGTTCCTTTAATGTCTGACATAATAATAAAGAAGACACTTACATTCTTATGTCTCTTTCTGTACTCAGTCTGTTGTGATATGTTGTTTTGGCTAAAGTATGTGAAGAAAAATTTGGCCTCACGGAGTATGTAGTTATGAAATGGGGCCAGGCACAGTGGCTCACGCCTGTAATCCCAACACTTTGGGAGGCCAAGGCAGGTGGATCACGAGGTCAGGAGATTGAGACCATTCTGGCTAACATGGTGAAACCCTGTCTCTACTAAAAATACAAAAAATTAGCCGGGCGCGGTGGCGGGCGCCTGTAGTCCCAGCTACTCGGGAGGCTGAGGCAGGAGAATGGAGTGAATCTGGGAGGCAGAGCTTGCAGTGAGCCAAGATTGCGCCACTGCACTCCAGCCTGGGTGGCAGAGTGAGACTCCATCTCCAAAAAAAATAAAAATAAAAATACAAAAATTAACCGGGTGTGGTGGTGCATGCCTGTAATCCCAACTACTCAGGAGTCTGAGGCATGAGAACTGCATGAACCCGGGAGGCAGAGGTTGCAGTGAGCCGAGATCGTGCCACTGTACTCCAGCTTGGGTGACAGAGTGGAGTCCATAAAAAAAAAAAAAAAAGAAATGGGAGTAGTATTTTAGCTTTTTCAGTTAATTGTAGATACCATTCTTTGATACTGTACCAAAACTGGACAAGTGGTAGTTTCTTAAAGGTTGTGGGATTTTGTTTGTTTTTGTTGTTTTAAATATATATATCATGTATACTTTTTATTTTATATATATATAAATAAATATATATATATATATATATTTTTTTTTTTGAAATGGAGACTTGCTCTGTCACCCAGGCTGGAATGCAGTAATGTGATCTTGGCTAACTGCAACCTCTGCTTCCCAGGTTCAAGCAGTTCTCGTGCCTCACCCTCCTGAGTACCTGGGACTACAGGCTCGTACCACTATGCCCAGCTAATTTTTTTGTACTTTTAGTAGAGATGAGGTTTCACCATGTTGACTAGGCTGGTCTTGAACTGCTGACCTCAGGTGATTTGAGGCCTTAGCCTCCAAAAGTGTTGGGATTACAGGTGTGAGCCACTACATCCAGGTTATATATATATATATATATATATATATATATATATTTTTGAGACAGAGTCTTAGGCTCTGTCTCCCAGGATAGAGTGCAGTGACGCAATCTCAGCTCACTGCAAGCTCCGCCTCCCAGGTTCCTGCCATTCTCCTGCCTCAGCCTCCCGAGTAGCTGGGACTGCAGGCACCCACCACCAGGCCTGGCTAATGTTTTGTATTTTTAGTAGAGACGGGGTTTCACTGTGTTAGCCAGGATGGTCTCAATCTTCTGACCTCGTGATCCACCCACTTCGGCCTTCCAAAGTGCTGGGATTACAGGCATGAGCCACTGCGCCTGGCCTAAATATATTTTTAAAAATAAATAAGAGATGGGTGTCACTAAGTTGCCCAGGCTGATCTCAAACTCCTGAACTCAAGTGATCCTCCCACCTCAGCCTCCCAAAGTGCTAGGATTGCAAGCAAGGTGAGCTACCATGCCCACCAATGAATTTTTTGTTGTTTTTTAATTTTATTTTTTTTAATTGAAGTCTTACTATGATTCCTGGGCTGGTTTCAAACTCCTGGGGTCAAGCAGTCCTCCCACCTCAGCCTCCCAAGTAGTTGAGACTACAGGGAATGGGCTCCTGCATCTGACTTAAAGCTAGGTTTTAGTGTGGAATCTGAAGTGATATATATAAACTTCATATTCTGTTACGTTAAAGTGTGGATCTTATACTTCAAATGGATCTTTTACCATGCATTAGCCATCTGGAAAATACTGGCTCACTGTGTTATTCCAGTCTTTCAAATGTTGACGCCTTTTATTGTACAATATTTTAAAAATCACATATAGTTATATTACCACTGATCTCATCAGAAATGTGTCTAAGTATTGGGAAGCTCATTAGTTAATAGTAGTAGATGCAAGTTTTCCAAAATTCTAACTCAAAAGCCCAGATTTTATCATTGGCAACAAATACTGTCAGTTGTTGTCCATGAAGTGGCCAACTCACTTCATTCACTTTTGAGAAAATATTTACTGGATACCCTAAATAACCGTAGTTGTCAGTCATTCTTTGAAGTTAAAAATGGAGTTCCATTTAAAAAGCAGCAGTTCAGCTTGTGACTCATTCACACTAGTACTTTTCCTTGAGACATCCTGTAGCACAGGTGCTTTATGCATTCCCATTTCATAAACAGAATATTAAAGACTTCTACTCAAAGGTTGTAACTTAATAAATTCTCATTTTTACCGCTACTTAATTGAAACTGACATTTTTCTTTTTATTGGAAGTGTGTGGTGGTGAGGAATACTGTGACTTCTAGTGCAGTTTAATGATAGCGCCTTGATTCATGCTACCCAGCAGTTTTACTCACCTTTGCTTTTGCGTCATCACTGTAAATGCTGACACAACAAGTAAAGGCAAATAATGTCTTTGTGTTGTTCTAAAAGTAGTTTTGACCGTTTGTATCCGTTGAAAAGCTTTCAGAGACATCTGAAAGTCTATAGACCACGCTTAGAGAACAAACCATTGGTCTACAGGTAAATCCATCATTAAGCCTAATGTTTAATAAGGAAATCATAAGATGAGGAGAGGAGCGTTTAGATACGATTTATTCTACAATATTGCATAGAGGCTGTGATTCATATTATTAATCCTGTTTAAAATCTCTGGAAAGCTTTGGAAGAGGATGTATTACTAAATTCTTTTTTTTTTTTTTGTATGTTTATTTTTTGTTGTTGGTAAGATCTATCCTCAGGAGAGACACAGCATAAGAGTTCCTGAATCTGGAGAACATTATGAACTGCATCTTTTGCACTACCTTCAAGAAAACCTTGGATCACGTATTGCTGCTCTAAAAGTGATATAATTTTGACCTGTATAGAACTCTCTGGTATACACTGGCTGTTTAACCAAATGAGGAGGATTAATCAATAGAAAACACAGAATTGATCATCACACTTTGATACCTGCCACGTAACATCTACTCCTGAAAATAAATGTGGTGCCATGCAGGGGTCTACAGTTTGTGGTAGTAATCTAATACCTTAACCCCACATGCTCAAAATCAAATGATACATATTCCTGAGAGACCCAGCAATACCATGAGAATTACTCAAAAAAAAAAAAAAGCATTAACACCATGTATTCATACTACCCTATTTTCACTTTTAATAGTATTATAAACTTCATGAACTTAATTAGTGTATTTTTATAGTATAATTTTGAGTTTGTTAAAATATGATATTAGTGATTGGTTTGGTTCAGTTCCAGAATCTCTGACTAGTTACAGATTTGATAGCACTTAAATGTAATTGAATAGCTTATGCTTCATTGCTTGGGCATATCCAGCATGTTATGAACTAATAACTATTAAACTTGACTTAACCAGTCATTCATTATTGATTTTTCAAGGATAACTTAGTGGCCTCCTAAAGACACTTGTTTTGGCACTGACCAGTTTTTAGCCAATTTAATCTGTATCTAGTATAAATAATTCTCATTTTTCTTTGATGATATTAACGGAGTGGGCTTTTCCTTTTGCATAAAGGCTAGTAACTGTATATGTAGCATGGATTTAATTAGTCATGATACTGATAATTACAGGCAGAAAATTTTTAAATGATTAGAGCTTAAATATTTGCAGGCAAGTTTTTTTTTTGTTTTGTTTTTCCTTTAAGAAAAGGAAAAAGTACACATTCACTAGAATTCTTCAGAAAATGTAGTGGTGCCAGTTTCCATTTGGAATTTCCTTATTAAAATATTCTAGAATTTTAAGGAGATTGAAGGGAATCACAGTGGGGTGGGGAGTCCTGGGTTTGGGAAATGACAGAGAGAAGAGGTGGTGAGGGCCTGATTAAAAACTAAGCAGAAGTAGTTTTAACAAAAAGACTCAGGAAAATGTTTGGAAACTGAAATTTAAACAACTAGAATATTAAGGAAACCAGAATCAATAAATCACTGTCTTGCCAGCACAGCTACAGAGTAACATGATTCAGGGGAGGAAAAGTTCCTTAGAGTTACTTTTATAATTCTTTTTTTTTTTTTTTTTCCCTCTTAGGTTTAGAAATCCTACACATTTAAACTTTATCCTTTTAAAATTATTTGAACATAATTTAGATATTGTAAGCTTAAAATACAAATGTTTACAGATAACCTCTTTACCATAAACTAATCCCTGGCAAGCCATGGCTCTCTTTTTTTTGGTGTTTAAAGCCTATAAACAGTTTTCTTGAATGATCATGAACTTTTCTTGGTTTAGCACTAGGATTTAGCTATGAAGAGAGCTCATAGGCTTTCAGGTGCTAATTGAGATCTGCCCTGTCAGAGTCTTGGGGTGCTAGATCGGTCACGTTGACACCGAAGGCAGGGAAGGCATCTATGAGTTTGATGCTTTTTATCACACACTTCAGTGTTTAGAAAGTTATTACAAATACTTTTAAACAACACTCCAAGAAAATTTGCTGTATTTCTTTCTCATCACTACAGAGAGAGTAGATTTCCCCATAGAGAGCACAGCCTTCATTAGTAAGGTTGGTGACTACTGGTAAGAGGTGGACTTCATTGACACCAAGTGGGAGGTAGGGAAAGCCCAGAAATGGCAGGATGACATGGTGGTTCTGTCGTTGGGAAAGGTATTGGGTTTTGCTGTTTGTGTTTATACTGTATAATAGATACCACGCTTTTTCTTATTATCTGTATATGTATTGCTTTTCATGTTTGATATTTTCCCATGCCAAGATTTGTTTATATATATTTTCAATGTTAAATTAAATTGATTTGGGTAACTTTCTTCCCCAAGAAAGTATTTTTCCCTTTAAGTATGTATCTGACTGTGGAGGGTGTTTTGTTTTGTTTTGTTTTGTTTTGACTAATTGGCCTCAAAGGATCTATCCTTATATGCAATATAAAATAGAAATGGTATACAGTAACTTTTAAGCAGCTACTCCATTGAAACCTTTCACACATTAAGACTGTTTCTTCAAAATGGCATCTTTTATTTTACCGAAACAAACTTAGAAAACTTCATGTACTCTTGAATTCACCGGTGTTTTCCTTTTGCATGTTGCCGCCTTCTTTCCTCCTATCATAAAGATGTTTCTATTATCACTCCCAGTCACTTAAATGCCATTCTGCTTCTTTAGCAGGGAAAAAATACCTGAATGAATTCACTTACAGAAAGACAGTTTGACTGAATTTGCTTTTTACAACCAGTGTGGAAAATATCATAGTCAATTGAGGCAATCAGTAGAAATCTAACTAAAAGTTTGTACCCCATGAGTGTGGGTAACAGCTTAAACGGCAAGAATATATAAAAGTAGCAACAGTTTAGTGGGAGCCAAAAAGCACTAGGTTACATAATATCATACTGTGTTTTTAAAGACTTGATAAATGTGTACACTTGAACAGCCATCAAGAGGGATAGTTACTTGAGCATTTTAGAGTAGTGGAACTCAAAATCTAAGATTCATCTGGGATACTTACTAAAAGAAATGTAGAGTTTTGAAACTCACTCTTAAAAATATGTATTCCCAGGCTAGGCATGGTGGCTCACACCTGTAATCCTAGCACTTTGGGAGACCAAGGCAGGTGAATCACTTGAAGTCAGGAGATCAAGACCAGCTTGGTCAACATGGTGAAACCCCGTCTCTACTAAAAATACAAAAAAATTAGCCGGGCATGATGGCGTGTGCCTATAATCCCGAACCTACTCGGGAGGCTGAGGCAGGAGAATCACTTGAACCTAGGAGGCGGAAGTTGCAGTGAGCCAAGATGGCGCCACTGTAGTCCAGTCTGGGCGACAGAGTGAGACTCTGCCTCAAAATAAATAAATAAAAATTTGTATTCCATTGATTTAGGTAGACACCAGGAATGTGCATTTCTGACAAGCTTTCCACACGATCCTACAGTAAGTCATCTATGGACTACTTTAAGAAACTCTTCTATAGAGAATGGAGTTGGATTAATAAGAGGTGATTTTTTACACTGGACTGATTCACAAGAACCTAAACAGTAGTCCATGAAGCTGCTCATCTGTGGTAACTTGTTTGGCCCTTCTCACTCTGAAAGCAGCAGGAGATGTTTACTTTGTTTCTATCCTGTTTGTCTGGAGATTAATTTTGGAATAAAAGTTTTTGTCTTTATGCCATTCCTGGTTATTTTCCAAAGCCTCATACAAGAGGATTAGGTCACAATGCATGCATTACCTTTTAAACAAATGCAATGTTGATACCGATGCCTAATTTTTTTTTTTTTTTACTACTTGTTTTATTCCTTCCAGATAGTATAGCCCACCTTTCTATAGCATAGTTCTCTTCAGGTGGAATGATTCCTATAAGATTTCTCATTATTAAATCATGCATTTTCCAAGATGGAATCAATCTTTGATTTAATCTAATCTAATATTCTCTTTTGTTAGAAGAACAACCTACATGCTAGAGAGAGAGGAGGAAATATACCCGTGACCACACAGCCAGTTAGTAGCCAGTTGGTGCTGGACTCCAGCCAGGTGTCCTGCCTCATGGTAGTTAAATGATATATAGAAAAGGTAAATTTTTAAATAAATATTTATTAATATATTCGTATAAAACATTTTAAAGGTAACCACATAAAAATGGTTAATTTTTCCATTCCAAAGTAAATGCTAAGCATGCTTATTAATGAAGCAGTACTTCTAATTAGTATATGACATTCTGAAGTTAATTAAATTCATTGCACTAAATGTGTCTTCCTTGGTATAGTGGGGGATTTGAGGATTGGAATATAGAGTAGAGTGCTTGCTTAAGCCTGGGAGCCCATCTTATAGCTATTTGATGTAAGAAAAGAGACATGGCCATTTCTA
Organism: Chlorocebus sabaeus; assembly: GCF_047675955.1. NCBI lineage: Eukaryota > Metazoa > Chordata > Mammalia > Primates > Cercopithecidae > Chlorocebus > Chlorocebus sabaeus. Next base: position 41,064,577 of record NC_132929.1, on the reverse strand, counting down.
AACTATATAAGGTGAGTGTCTATTTTCAGCAGATATAAAGGAGAAAGGAAACTTTTTTGACTCCCACCTTCCCAGCCTCACCTATCCATCTTCCAGCCTCAAATATGGAGATGTTAGTGCAAGGTGCTGGGCTCTAGGTAATCATTTCATAAGTCCTTTACAGGTAAAGAAAAAGTAGTGTTTGTATGTTTGTTTTTAAGTAACCCCAAAACAAATTTATGTTGTATTCAGCAAAAATTGGAGTTCAGGTGGTTAATTTTAGAACATAAAGTGCCTGCTGTTTTAAGCATTGACTTGTATAAAAAGAATTGCATGTCTCACTCCAGTAAGCTTATGGGTTTTCTCATTTTTAGGTATATGGCTTTTAATCATGTAAAGTGAAACATTAGTTTTGTTGCATTTTATTACAGGTTATTTGTTGCAATAAAGATGCTGCTGAAATTAACTGATTTAAATGTTCCTTTTTCTCCCATTTGCCCATGGGAAATGTACAACCTTGCCTTGATTAGTGACAACTGTGGAGTGACTAATACACATGAACAAGGTCATGTGCTTGCAGTGGAGAAGAGAGACTGCAGTATGAAGGATTACATGGGGATTTTAGTATAAACACTAACCAAAATGCATCCAAGCCTAATGGGAGGTGTGCAGAGAACTGCTTTCTAATCTGCAAGTGGTTCCCAACAACCAGTGGTTGATACTACAAGGGTAAATGGTGCTTACAGCCAGTGAGGAGCATATCCCCTACCCCAACCTCCACCCCCAAGCAGCTGGGGGTTTGTGGGAATACCACCTAGAGTTGATAGTGGCTTCTGCATGCTGCCCAGGAAATTTTTTTTTTTTTTTTTTTTTTTTTTTTTTTTGAGACAGTCTTGCTCTGTCGCCCAGGCTGAAGTGCAGTGGCACAATCTTGGCTAACTGCAAGCTCTGCCTTCCAGGTTCACGCCATTCTTCTGCCTCAGCCTCCCGAGTAGCTGGGACTACAGGCACCCGCCACCACGCCTGGCTAATTTTTTGTATTTTTAGTAGAGATGGGGTTTCACTGTGTTAGCCGGGATGGTCTTGATCTCCTAACATCTGACCTCGTGATCCACCCGCCTTGGCCTCCCAAAGTGCTGGGATTACAGGCATGAGCCACCACGCCTGGTCCCTACTGCCCAGGAAACTTTGAGGGAGTTTAATGTACTATGTATTTCAGAGGTTTCTGGGTTTTTTTGTTTTTGTTTTTGTTTTAGGTGGAGTCTTGTTCTGTCACCCAGGCTGGAGTGTAGTGGTGCAATCTTGGCGCACTGCAACCTCCCCTGCCCAGGTTCAAGCAATTTTCCTGCCCCAGCCTCCCAAGTAGCTGGGATTACAGACGCCTGCCACCACATTGGCTAATGTAGAGACAGGGTTTCACTATGTTGGCAAGGCTGTTCTCAAAGTCCGTCACGAACTCAGATGATGTGGCTGCCTCGGCCTCCCAAAGTGCTGGGATTACAGGCGTGAGCCACCACGCCCGGCCTGACAATATTCTGTTTTTTTGAAGTTTTATTAGAGAAAGGGCAGAGAGGAGGCAGATGAACCCCTCTGAAATAAGTAAATGGGTTTGTGTGATAATCCTTCCAGAACAGATACTTAATCTGGATTCTGTAACCCTCAAGTTGTGTGTGAAATATTGCAAGAAAAGTAGTAGTGTATTATTCTGGAGATAGGCTCAAATACTCAAAGGGATAATGACCCCAAAAAAGTTAAGAACCACAGCTGTATTAGGGTCTTAAACTTTTATTTTATATACAAAAATTATTAGGAATAAAAATGAGTTTAAAATAAGGGACTGCTAGGCCGGGTGCGGTGGCTCACGCCTGTAATCCTAGCACTTTGGGAGGCTGAGACAGGTAGATCACTTGAAGTCAGGAGTTCAAGACCAACCTAGCCAACATAGTGAATGAATTTTTGTATACTAAAAATACAAAAATTAGCCGGGCATGGTGGCGCATGTCTGTAATCCCAGCTACTCGGGAGACTGAGGCAGAATCGGTTGAGCCCCTGAGGCAGAGGTTGCAGTGAACCAAGATTACACCACTGCTCTCTAGCCTGGGGAACAGTGTGAGACTGTCTCAAAAAAATAAAAAGTAAGGGACTGCTGTAGATGAGTGCTTCCTAACCTTTTCATCTTGTAACACAAAAAGAGATACTCGTATGACACAAGGATAAACATGCACACTGGGGTAAGCTGTTAAAGCTGCTTGTAGCCAGAAGTGGCTGTCCAGGCCCACCTCAACTTTAAAGAAATTAGTATCTCATTATACATATGATCTATTTGTAACATTATGGTTGGGAAATTTTATAGATTACCTTGGCCTATCAAAAATCAAAAATCAGCTTTCACCTGGCACAGTGGCTCATGCCTGCAGTCCTAGCACTTTGGGAGGTTGAGGTGGGCAGATTGCTTGAGCTCACAAGTTTGAGGCCAGCCTGGGCAACATGGTGAAACCCCTGTCTCTACAAAAATACAAAAAACTACCCGGGTGTGGTGATGTGCACCTGTAGTTCTGGCTACTCGGGAGGCTGAGGTGAGAGGATCGCTTGAGCCTTGGAGGCAGAGGCTGCAGTGAGCTGAGATCACACTACTGCACTCCAGCCTGGGTGATAGAGCCAGACCTTGTTTCAAAATATATATTTTTTAATTAGCTTTCACGCCAAACGAGGTGGCTCACACCTGTAATCCCAGCACTTTGAGAGGCCAAGGCAGGAGGACTGCATGAGCTCAGGAGTTTGAGACCAGCCTGGGCAACATAGCAAGATCTTGTCTCTACTAAAACTTTTAAAATTAGCTGAGCATGATAGTGCATGCCTGTAATGCCAGCTACTCAGGAGACTGAGGCAAAGGATCACTTGAGCACAGGAGGTCGAGGCTGCAGTGTGCTATGATTATACCACTGCAGTCCAGCCTGGGCAACAAGACCCTGACTCAAAAAAAAAAAAAAAAAGCTTTCAGACTAGCCATAAGCATCCTGTATAACTGTGACGGAGGTGTAGACTTCCAGCTATAGAACTCCAGTGCCCCAGATTCGGAACAAGTGCTACAGCCTTGAAGCCTTTTGACTTCCCTTTGGCCCTATTAACCTCACCCACCCCACCCAATGGATATGAGGGGGCAGATATTGATCCCTTGGTGCTTTTGTGGGGAGTAGAGTGAAACAGTCGCAGTGTGAGAATCTCATAACCAGAGTATAATTTTATTTTGCGTTCGGTGTAGTTTGGGGATTTACTAGGATTTAAGGATTCATCTTCTGGTTCTATCACCCTGGAAGAGTTTGAGCTTCCATTGTAATTTCAGCTCTGAAAGACACAGATTGTTCAGTCTGCTGTTTGTTCCTTACTCCTTACTAAAAGACACTCTCTCTAAATTGGACTCCAAACCTGTGTTCTTAAAATAGAAGTTTGGGGAAGCAATTAGCCAGGATAGTTGTCCTTAGCTAGCTCCAGGACTCCCCCATCTTTACTGGAAAAACACCCTGTAGATGTGGCATAGCTTAACATTCTACTCAGAAGTGACAGTTATTTGCAGGAAGGTCAGTCCTCTGGCCAGGATGGTTCTGGAAACCACAAAGTTTCTCTGTAAAATGACCTCTCTGTGCTGGCTTAATTACTGAGCACATACCTTGTCATAGTTGCATCCCTAAGCATGCATGTGTATACCACTGTCTGCAGTTCAGTTGGGTACTTGATGTGTTGCCATGCCAGTTAATTGCTTTAAGCTGTCTCAACCGTCCATTCCTCTTCTTTCCTATTGTTGCTCCTCTCCCAGTCTAGGTCTCACGATCTCAATGCCGGGTAAATACAGCAGCTCTCTGTCCACCCTGAGTTCAGGGTGAAGAATAGAATTCCAAGTGACTTCAAATAAGCATTTCTCAACTTTCATTTAGCAAATATTTACGAACAATCATGTGCCAGGTCTATGCTAGGCCATCAGAAACTAGAATTGAAGAGGATACAGTCCTTGCCCTCAGTAGGCTCTCAGGACCAACTTCACTTTCCACCTAGAAGCCACTTCCTTTAAAGGAGCTTTTTTTTTTTTTCTCTTTGAGACAGGGTCTCCCTCTGTTGCCCAGGTGGGAATGCAGTGGCATGAACACACCCACTGCAGCCCCAACCTCCCAGGCTCCGGTGATCCTCCCACCTCACCTTCCCAAACAGCTGGGACTTCAGGCACACACCACCACTCCCAGCTAATTTTTTCATTTCTTGTACAGACGGGGGTCCCACTTTGTTCAACCAGGCTGATCTTGAACTCCTGAGCTCAAGCAGTCCTCCTGCCTCAGCCTCCCAAAGTGCTGGGATTATAGGCATGAGCCACTGTGCCCAGCCTGGCAAGCTAATTATTTCCTGCCAAACTTCAAGTGGTGCTCTAGTCCCTAATCAAATACAAGTTCTGTCTGACAAGCCAGGCGCAGTGGCTCACGCCTGTAATCCCAGCACTTTGGGAGGATGAGGCAGCAGTCACCTTAGGTCAGGAGTTCGAGACCAGTCTGGCCAACATGGTGAAACCACATCTCTACTAAAAACACAAAAACTAGCCAGGCATAGTGGCATGCACCTGTAATCCCAGCTACTCTGGAGGCTGAGGCAGGATAATCGCTTGAACCTGGGAGGTGGAGGTTGCAGTGAGCTGAGATTGCGCCACTGCACCCCAGCCTGGCAACAGAGCGAGATACCATTTCAAAAATACATATATATATATATATATACACACACACAAAAATTAGCTGGGCGTGGTGGCACGTGCCTGTAAATCCCAGCTACCCAGGGAGGATGAGGCAGGAGAATTGCTTGAACCCGGGAGGCGGAGGTTGCAGTGAGTTGAGATCACGCCACTACACTCCAGCCTGGGCAACAGAGCGAGACTCTGTCTCAAAAAAAAAAAAAAAAAAAAAAAAAAGCCTGGCCAGCCGCCAATATGGTGAAACCCTGTCTCTACTAAAAATACAAAAATTAGCTGGGTATGGTGGCATGCACCTGTAACCCCAGCTACTCAGGAGGCTGAGGCAGGAGAATCCCTTGAACCCAGGAGGCGGAGGCTGCAGTGAGCCACACCATGCCAGCCTGGGCAACAGAGCAAGACCCTATCTAAAAAACAAACAAACAAACAAAAAACACTCCGGGCGGGGTGGCACACGCCTGTAATCGCAGGACTTTGGGAGGCTGAGGTGTGAGGATCACTTGAGGCCAGAGGTTCGAGACCAGCCTGGCCAACATGGCAAAACCCCATTTCTACTAAAAATGCAAAAATTAGCTGTTTGTCATGGTGTACTCCTGTAATCCTAGCTATTCAGGAGGCTGAGGCATGAGAATGGCTTGAACCTGGGGGGTGGAGATCACAATAAGCCGAGATCCCACCACTGCACTCCAGCCCAGGCAACAGAGTGAGACCTTGTCTCAAAAAAAAAAAAAAAAACAAAAAAAAACTCAGTGCAGGATTGGATTAGTTAATATACATAAGCACATGATGCCTGGTATACAGTAACTCAATAAAGGTTATCTCAAATTTAGCATTTAATTTCTCTCTTTTTTTTTTTTTCTTTTTGAGACAGAGTCTCGCTCTGTCACCCAGGCTGGAGTGCAGTGGTGCCATCTCGGCTCACTGCAACCTCTGCCTCCCAGGTTCAAGCGATTCTCCTGCATCACCCTCCCGAGTAGCTGGGATTACAGGTATGCGCCACCATGCCCTGCTACTTTTTGTATTTTTAGTAGAGACGGTGTTTTACCATGTTGGCTAGGCTGGTCTCGAACTCCTGACCTCAAGTGATCCGCCCACTTTGGTCCCCCAAAGTGCTGGGATTACAGGCATAAGCCACCTCACCCAGCCTAGCATTTAGTTTCATACCATACTGTTTGCTACCGGTTTTGTTTCTCTAGTTGGATCACAGACTCTCAAAGTGGTACCTTTACACTTGCTTAATTCTCACCCATAATACCTACTGCAGGGTCAGATATGTATGAGATACTTGAATACCAAAAAAATTTTCAAATGAAAACATCTGACATCCCCCATTTAGGGTTGTCTGCTTGATAGCTTGCAGGTTCCTAAGTACCCATCTACCAATTTGTTTGTAACTGCAAAAGAAACCAAATCCTTCCCAAATTTAAGCTTTTAGAACTCCTTCTTTAAAATATCCTTGTAGTTTGTATTCTTTATCCCCAACTGAGGCTTCAGGTCAGGAGATATTGTCCTTCTCAACCCTGGTTGTTATTACAGTTGCCTGGGCAGCTTTTAAAAACATTCATATATAAGTCCCTCCTAGGATCCTTTACATCAAAACAGGGAGGGGAGGTCCTGCCATCTTTTAATTTGTTAAAAATAAGTTCTCTAGGTGATCCTAATGTTTAACCAGAGTGAAGAGTCTCTGGCCGGGCTTGGTGGCTCACGCCTGTAATCTCAGGACTTTGGGAGGCTGAGGACTGCAGATCACCTGAGGTCAGGAGTTCGAGACCAGCATGGTCAACATGGTTAAACCCCATCTCTACTAAAAATACAAAAAGTAGCCATGTGTGGTGGCACACACCTGTAATCCCAGCTACTCGGGGAGATGAGACAGGAGAATCACTTGAACCCGGGAGGCAGAGGTTGCAGTGAGCCGAGATCGTGCCATTGCACTCCAGCCTGGGTGACAGAGTGAGACTCCATCTCAAAAAAAAAAAAAAAAAAAAAAAAAAAAAAAAGGCCCTAAGGTAGAGCAATGGAAGATTTTATTCACAGGACGATAGAGCCAGAACGTATTTTTAGAAATCATCTAATTTACCACTTTACTTAACAGAAGAGAAGCTGATGCCAAGCCGGGAAGTGTTTACTCCGCGGCCATACCAGCTGCCTAGAGTCCATACTGAAGCTCGGAGCTTCTAGCTGTGTCTCCACCTCCCAGAACAATGTCCTCCCAAGCCAGACCCAAGCAGAGAATTTTGCCAAAATCAGGGTGCCAAGGCTGTTGCCAGGGTGGCCTCAGCAGAGGCACGGGGAGTAGAGAAGCTCCCCACCCCTTGTTTCACCCACAGCAACTTACCTGTTTACTCATGTAAAATCAGGGAAAACACGTTCCACAGCTTAAAAGAACAGGTAGAAAATCAATGACCCCTCCCCTCACTTTCAGATGAGGAAACTGAGGCCCAGAGAGGACTACAAAGCCGTAACAGCTGTTCAGTGGCAGAATTGGAACCAAAACTCAGGCCGACTAACTTCCTGAGGTATAAGGAGGTAAAGTGACTTCCCCAAAGGCACAAACTAGTTGGTAGCTGAACATGGACACCTGAATATAGTATCTAGGACTCTCAATCTAGAACTCCTACTAAATTTCCTAAAATCTAAGATGTCACCATTTGTAAGACCCTAATATTAGAAACATCAAAACGTGAATTAAGACTATCCTAAGAACCAGGTGCAGTAGCTCACGCCTGTAATGCCAGCACTTTAGGAGGCTGAGGTGGGAGGACTGCTTGAGCCCAGGAGTTCAAGACCAGCCTGGGCAACATAGCAAGACCCCATCTCTACAAAAAATATGAAAGCCAGGCCTGATGGTACGTGCCTATCATCCTAGCTTCTTGGGAGGCTGAGGCGGGAGGATCACTTGAGCCCAGGAGGTTGAGGCTGCAGTGAGCTGTGATTGCACCACTGCACTCCAGCCTAAGTGACAGAGCCAGACCATGTCTCAAAAAACAAAAAAACCAAACCAAATACACACACACACACACAAAAGAATGATCCTAGAATCAAGGAAATATGATACTTGCCTGAAGTCTGAGTTCCTTCAGGGACTGAGCTGATGCTGAGCTCAAGAAGTGTGTGCTGGGTGGGTCTTGGATATGAATCTCCCTGAACTTGCCCAGAGAAAGGAGACAGAGCATGAAAAAGAGAAGGGAATTTGGGATCTGATAGAGTTGGGTTCAGATCCAGCAGTTGTGATTTTGAGCAACACCTCTGCTTCTCTACCCTTGGTTTCCTGGACCCTAAAGTGGAGTTTTAATACATCACAGAGTTGCTGTGAGGCCAAATTGTCAAGTACAGACTGGCATGGGATGGCAGTTTGGAAGTGATTCATGACAGCGAAGTTGGCCCTCCTGCTGTTGATCCAACCCCACCCATCCAGGCCTGCCAGAGGGCGCAGAGTGCTCTCCAAGACTTGAGCTGTGAGGCCCAAACCCTGGGGAGAAGATAGATGCTGGAAGGGGAGAGGAACATGACTCAGCCCCAGGGATCTTGGGAGGACAGCAGCTTCTGGGCCATGAACAAGGGTGGGTACAAAAGCCTCCTATGGGGGTGACCGAACTCTGCCCTGGCCTCAGATACCTCCCACTTACCTGACCCAAAGGCTGATCTTCTGGTATTGCACATTTCTTTCTTTCTTTTCTTTTCTTTTTCTTTTCTTTCTTTCTTTTTCTTTCTTTCTCTTTCTCTCTCTCTCTCTCTGTCTCTCTCTCTCTCTCTCTCTCTCTCTCTCTCACTCTCTCTGTCTCCCCCTCTCCCTCCTTCCCTCCCTCCCTCCCTCTGTCTTTCTTTCTTTCTTCTTTCCTTCTGAGACGGAGCCTCACTCACTCTGTCGCCCAGCCTGGAGTGGAGTGTTGTGATCTTGGCTCACTGCAACCTTCGCCTCCTGGGTTCAAGCGATTCTCCTGCCTCAGCCTCCTGAGTAGTTGGGATTACAGATGTGCACCACCATGCCCAGCTAATTTTTGTATTTTTAGTAGAGAGAGGGTTTCTCCATGTTGGCCAGGCTAGTCTTGAACTCCTGACCTCAAGCGATCCGCCCACCTCAGCCTCCCAAAGTGCTGGGATTACAGGTGTGAGCAACTGTGCCCAACCTCCACATTCCTTTAAATGAAGGCATCATTAACTGTAAGGCCCTTGTTAGGGATAAAATATTTTACCTGTGAGCCAGGTGACACATTTCCTTCTGAATACCAACTGCTAATATTTGTATGGTGAGTGTCCTACCACTTAGAGTACTTCCTTATGACATCATCATATTGAATTTGATCCTCACAATAAAACTGGGATGTCAGGCATATTATTATTCCTCCACCTTTTTTTTTTTTTTTTTTGGTCAGGGAAAGAAATGAAAACTCAGAGAGGTGTGTGCCTTGCCCAAGGTCACAGTGCAGAAGCGGAATGCTGATCCTGGTTTCACCAGCTAATTGGCGAGCAATATGAATTGAGTGGTTACATGCAGCTAATGATTATTCTACTTCACGGAGTTGCTGTGGGCTTTGACATGAGCAAACACATGCAAAGCTCCTAGTGCCTGGCACGTAGCACTCAGACACGAGCTATTAGTTCTCTGGGCAGTGGAAAAGAGGGTGGTCAGGGAAGGCTGCTCAAAGGAGGTGGCATTTCGATTGGGCACTAACGAACAAGCTTCCCCAGGTGGGAGGAAGTCATTCCAGGCAGGGAGAATAGGGATGAAGGGATAAGGGGTGTGGGGGCTGGCACACTGGGAGAGCTGATTGTGGGGAGAATGGTAGAAAAAGCTGGGGGTGGCAGGGAAGAAGTGTGAAGGGCCATGCATGATGGAAGCTAAGGAGATTGTGCATCTGCCCCCAGCTCTGCTGCTTGCTTCACCTCAGCTGGCCTAGCTCATCTGGAGACAAATGATGGGACAGGTCACGGGATAGTCATGCTTTGATAGGGAAAGTGTCCGAGCAAAGGACTGTTGGGTAGAACAGGTTCAGGGGGAGGATTCCAGCCCCTAGAAGCTGCGGGAAGACACAGACTCCAGCAGGAGGGGGTGAGCTTCCAAACAGGGATGGACAATATGACAGTGTCGCATGCCTTTCTGTTCTGCAGAAGACAGTGCTGCCATCCTGCCACCATCAGTGTGTCCAGCTGCAGGCAGAGTGTCCAGAGAGACCCCAAGAGAGAGCAGGTCTCAGCCCATGGTGTCAGACGCCAGATGTGCCGGGGCCTTATAGAAGGGGACCAAAAAGGAGTGATCTGAACCCCAGTCTTGCTGGGGTAGGTGGGTTTGCAGAGGTGAACACTCGGGAGCAGCCATTCCAGGCGGGAAGTAGCCGTCGATGGGATGAGCAGATGGAAGAGTGTCTGCCTAGAGAGCTGAGGAGGGAGAGCAGGAGGGCAGGAGGGTGTCCACCTGCACCATCTTTTTAATGCATTTTTTAAAGTTTTAAATGTATCAGGGTTACACAAGCACATAGCTTAGAGTCAAGTTATATAAGTCTCAAGTAATATGTTTGTATTGTTATTCTTTTTTTTTCAATTTTGATGTACTATCTAGTGGCGTCCCACTATGAATGATTAGAATTTAGCTGTTTTCCCTTCCATTTCCACCAAATACCCACAGTTCCCATCTCCCTCATCCCTTCAGTATAGTTTTATTGTAATTTTACTAGATTAGATTCCGTTTTTACATCGTTAAGACTATGTAAATGTATTCAGAGATGAATCCACACAATATACTTCAAATGTTTTCTTTTTTTGAGACAGGGTCTCACTCTGTCACCCAGGCTGGAGTGCACTGGCGCAATCTCGGCTCACTGCAACCTCCACCTCTGGGGCTCAAACGATCCTCTCACCTCTACCTCCCGAGTAGCTGGGACCGCAGGTACATGCCAGTATGCTAGGCTAATTTTTTGTATTTTTAGTAGAGATGGGTTTTCACCATGTTGCCCAGGCTGGTCTTGAACTCCTGACCTCAAGTGATCCACCTGCCTCAACCTCCCAAAGTGCTGGGATTACAGGCGTGAGCCATTGCTAAACTTTGAATTTGTTTTCAGTCATGAATAGCTTTTTGTTTTACCTAGTTAATAATTATTTTTTAGCTTATATATTTATTACTGATTAAATCCCAAGCTCCTCAGACTTTCCATTAATTTGTCTATTTTGCTTAATTGCTAGTATTTCCAATGTTTCCCTGCAATATATATAACATTTCAAATACTTAATGAGTTAAAATGGTTTTGATTGGCTAGTCTGAGATGAAGCTCTCATTTGCTGTGCTGACTCTTTAGAGAAATGTGTTTGGATTTTCAGACAATTCATGTGTGAGTCTACTGTAGGCATGGCCACCTGCACAGTGCTAGTTTCTGTCCTCAAGGAACTTCCAGTGTCATCTGAGAAATATAAACATAAAGAAGTCACCATATGAGAAATAATCTAGTTAGTACCTGTTGAATGGGACAGACAGGTCAGTGTGGACTTGAGTTGAGTTTTAAGGGCGTCTATGTTTTTTATTATGATAAAATACACATAACAAAATTTACCATTTTATCTACTATTTTTTTGTTTGTTTGTTTGTTTAAGACGGGGTCTCACTCTGTCACCCAGGCTGGAGTGCAATGGTGTGATTTCGGCTCACCACAACCTCCATTTCCCAGGCTCAAGAGATTCTCCCAACTCAGCCTCCCAAGTAGCTGGGACTACAGGCATGCACCACCAAGCCTGGCTAACTTTTGTATTTTTTTTGTAGAGATGGGTTTCCGCCATGTCACACAGGCTAGTCTTGAACTCCTGAGCTCAAGCAATCTGCCTGCCTCGGCCTCCCAGTGTGCTGCGATTACAGGTGTGAGCCATTGGAGCCGTTGTGCCCGGCCCATTTTAGCCATTTGTAAGTGTACGGTTTAGTGACATTAAGTACATTCACATCCTTGTGTGGCCATCACTATTACCTCCAGAATATTTTCATCATCCCACACTGAAGGTTATAGGTATTTTTTCCTCTCTGTGTCACATTCACTATTTCTCCTCACAAAAATAAGTGTTCAATGTGGATAGTTTGAAAAAAAAACAAAAACAAAAACAAAACAAAAAACACATAGAAAAGCACAAAGAAGAAAATTAAAATATCCCATAATTCCACAAATTGATTAGAGACTTGATGAGAAAGGTGTGGGAAGGCATCTCAGGGTGAAATGAGACCCATCCTGCTTACTCAGAGGGTTTAAGCAGGGGAGCAATGAGGATGATAATTTTGAATATGAAGGGTGAAGATATTAGAAACATACCTATCTTTTGTATCTTCCTTAAAAGGGGATAAATGGGGGAGGCAGCAAGTGGTTCTAACAGTGAACCCAACCCGGTAAAGATTCCAGCAGCTGTACTGATGATCAGGTCTGTTACCATCTATCCAACCACCCCAAGCTTAGTGCTGTAAAACAACAACAATCATTTGTTGTTACTGTCTCTCACAGTCCTGGGGGTTGGCTGGGCTCAGGGTCTCCTATGTGGTTGCAGTCAGACAATGGCTGGGCTAGAGAGTCGAGAAGGCTTTCTCACTTACACATGTGGTTCCTGGGCTGGAAGGTATCAAACAGCTGGAGGCTGGAACAGCTGGGGCCCCTCCAGCCCCTCTGCGTCCATGGGGTCTCCCCACATGGTCTCTCTTATGATGGCTTCAAAGTGGCTAGACTTCTTACATGGTGGCCCAGGGCTCCAAAGGCGCATGTTCCCCAAGAGAAAGCAGTGCAGGAGCAGTAGCCCCTTCTATGACAGACTTCAGAAACCAGGCAGTATCACTTCTGCCACATTCTGTTCTTTTTTTTTTTTTTTTTTTTTTTTTTTTGAGATGGAGTCTGGCTCTGTCGCCCAGGCTGGAGTGCAGTGGCTGGAATTTTTTTTTTTTTTTTGAGATCGAGTCTCACTGTGTTGTCTGGGCTGGAGTGCAGTAGTGAAATCTCGGCTCACTGAAGCCTGGGTTGAAGCGATTCTCCTGCCTCAGCCTCCCAAGTAGCTGGGATCGCAGGCACACACCACCATGCCCAGCCAATTTTTGTATTTTTAGTAGAGACGGGGTTTCACCATGTTGGCCAGGCTGGTCTCAAACTCCTGATCTCAGGTAATCCACCCACCTTGGCCTCCCAAAGTGCCGGGATTACAGGTGTGAGCCACCACACCTGGCCTCTACTTCTTAAAGGGAAGAATGTCAAATAATTTGTAGACATATTCTGAAACCACCACAGTGGTGGATTCTGTTATCTAGTCTAGAATGATATGAGTACCATGGACCCCCATTGCTGGTCTACAGAGCAAGTCATCCATATATTCTTGATTTAGAGTCAGAGAACCAACAGACATTTTAGAGATGACTCAGGTAAGTGCTTCCCAACATTTTTTTGATGCTCAAACCCCATTCACAATAATGTGCTATCTTGTCCCCCGCTTACAGACTTAGAACTTTCATCATTTTCGGCCCAGGCATCTCGAGCCTGTAATCCTAGCATTTTGGGAGGTTCAAGGTGGGAGGATCACTTGAAGCCAGGAGTTTAAATCCAGCTTGGGCAGCAAAGGGAGACTCTGTCTCTCCAAAAAAGTCAAATAATACAATAAATGAATTTTTCATCATTTTTGCATGGTTTATAATAAAGAAGTAACTTTTAAAAAACATTTGTTCAGAAAACATTCATTGGGATTTGACTGTCTTCTGTGCACTGTGCTAGATGCCGGGGAGATGGGAGAACACATGGTTCCTACCACAATGGGCTTACTGTCTAGCAGTAGAGCCAGACAATTTAACAAAGGATGACAATAAAGTGTCTTCAGTGCTCTGATCGGAGAAGTACTAGCTCACAAAATACTTTCCCTGGTTCTGATCTCTCTGCTCAGATTGAAACCGCATTTCTAGGCCAGGTGCCGTGGCTCATGACTTTGGCTCACACCTGCAATCCCAGCCACTTTGGAAAGCCTAGGCGGGTGGATCACCTTGCAGTCAGGAATTCGAGACTGGCATGGCAGAACCCCATCTCTACTAAAGAATACAAAAATTGGCCGGGCGCAGTGGCTCATGCCCGTAATCCCAGCACTTTGAGAGGCGAGGCAGGTGGACCACTTAAGGTGAGGAGTTTGAGAACAGCTTGGCCAACATGGTGAAACCTCGTCTCTACTAAAAATACAAAAATTAGCCGGGTGTGGTGGCTTGTGCTTGTAATACCAGCTACTTGGGAGGCTGAGGCGGGAGAATCGCTTGAACCCGGGAGGCAGAGGAGGCAGTGAGCCAAGATCGCACCACTGCACTCCAGCCTGGGTGAATACAAAAATTAGTCAGGCATGGTGGCAGGCGCCTGTAGTCCCAGCTATGTGGGAGGCTGAAACACGAGCGAGAATCACTTGAAGCCAGGCAGAGGTTGCAGTGCGCCACTGCACTCCAGCCTGTGTGACAGAGCGAGATTCTATCTCAAAAAAAAAAAAAAAAAAAAGAAAGGAAAAGAGAAGAAAAGAAGAAACAAAAAAGAAACAACATTTTCAGCACTTTAATGCTGTCACTTGGATGTCATACAGGGCCCTCACACTCAACTTGTTTAAAAGGCCAATTCACTTCCCTCTCCTAGGTTCTGCTCCTCCCCCATGTTCCCTTCATTTAGTAGTATCCTATCCACCTAGTCAAACCTACAAGAATTCTAGCCCTGTCCCATTCTCTTAACCACTACATTGACCTGTTCCCAAGATGTCACTTCTGTCCTAGAACTGTCTTAGGGAAGTTATTTTAAGAAAAAAAATTTTTTTTTAAACAACTTATTAATTCAAGGTAATTTTAAAATATTTAAATTTAATTATTTTAAAAGCCATATTACTCATTTAATAAATGATGCATGCTGATTTTAAGGTAATTAGGGGCCACGCACGGTGGTTCATGCCTGTAATCCCAGCACTTTGGGAGGCCAAAGCGGGCAGATTGCTTGAGCCCAGGAGTTCAAGACCAGCTTAGGCTCACATAGTGAGACACCGTCTCTACAAAAAATTCAAAAGCTAGCTGGGTGTGGGGGGGTGCATGCCTGTGGTTCCAGCTACTAGGGAGGCTGAGGTGGGAGGATCACCTAAGCCTGGGAGGTTGAGGCTGTAGTGAACCAAGATCGTGCCACTGCACTCCAGCCTGGGCAATAGAGCAAGACCCTGTCTCAAAAAAGAAAGGAGGAGAAAAAGAGAAAAAGAAAGGCATCATTTGTTAACAAACAAAACTACATATAAATGTGGTTTGAGGACCAAATATACAATGAAATATAATAGTGTGGGCTGGGTGCAGTGGCTCTCGCCTGTAATCCCAGCACTTTGGGAGGCCAAGGTGGGCGGATCACGAGGTCAGGAGTTCGAGACCAGCCTGGCCAACATAATGAAACCCTGTCTCTACTAAAAATATAAAAATAAGCCAGGCGTGATGGCACACACCTGTAGTCCCCAGCTACTCAGGAGGCTGAGGCAGGAGAACCACTTGAACCCGGGAGGCAGAGGTTGTGGTGAGCTGAGATCATTCCATTGCACTCCAGCCTGGGCAACAGAGTGAAACTCCATCTCAAAAAAAAAGAAAAAGTAAAAGAAATTAATAATAGTGTGTTACAGGATCAAAAACAGACAAAAATTGCTTTTATAATATGGTTGCATTTTGTGTTAAATATTTTAAATTTCCTGAGTTTTATTTCTGAGATGTGAAATAAAAGATTTTAGGATTTATTGGGAAGTATTCCCCACAAAAAAATATACTGTGGATATGGATGATTTGTCTTTCCAGTAAACAACAAGCCAAATTAGATTCAGTTGTCATTAAATTTTGTTTTTTTAAACAGTGTTTTTTAGGCCACGTACAGTGGCACACTCCTATAATCCTAGCACTTTGGGAGGCTGAGGCAGGCAGACTGCTACTGAGCTCTGGAGTTTGGGACCAGCCTGGGCAATGTGACAAAACCCCACCTCTACAAAAAAAAATATCAAAATTAGTCAGGCGTGGTGGCACATACCACTGCTTGGGGGCTGCTGAGGTGGGAGGATCACTAGAGCCCGGGAGGTTGAGGCTGCAGTGAGCTGTGATCATGCCATCACACTCCAGTCTGGGAAACAGAGCAAGACCCTGTCTCAAACAAATTAATGGGAAAAAAAATTGGTTTTTGACCCGTCAGTGATTGAGTTTTGTTTTGTTTTGTTTTGCTTGTTTGTTTGTTTTTTCTGAGACAGGGTCTCATTCTGTTACCCAGGCTGGAGTGCAGTAGTGAAATCTTGACTCATTGCAACCTCTGCCTCCCAGGCTCAAAAGATCCTCCTACCTCAGCCTCCCAAGTAGCTGGGACTACAGGCACATGCCACCACACCCAGCTAATTTTTTTGTATTTTTGTAGAGATGGGGTTTCACCATTTTGCCCAAGCTGGTCTTGAACTCCTGAGTTCAAGCGATCTGCCTGCCTTGGCCTCCCAAAGGGCTGGGATTACAGGCGTGAGCCACCACACCCAGCCTGTCATATATTTTTTATGGTCCCACGTGGCTATAAACTAAACAGTGTATAAATAACCAAGTATGAAAATAAGTTAAAGCTGTTTAATGATAAAAACCATGACAGTGGGTGGGGCACGGTGGCCTACTCCTGTAATCCCAGCACTTTGGGAGGCCGAGGCGGGTGGATCACCCGAGGTCAGGAGTTCGAGACCAGCCTGGCCAACATAGTGAACCCCTGTCTCTACTAAAAATAAAAAATTAGCTGGGAGTGGTGGCACGCACCTGTAGTCCCAGCTACTTGGGAAGCTGAGGCAGGAGAATCTCTTGAACCCGGGAGGCGGAGGATGCAGTGAGCTGAGATCGTGCCACCGCATTCCAGCCTGGGCGACAGAGTAAGACTCCGTCTCAAAAAAAAAAACAAAAACATAAACAAACCATGACAGTGAACCATGTTTATCTGAGCATGTTCTTCCACCCTCCACTAACTGCCACCCTGTAACACCCCATATACCCTTGGAAGCTTTCCGTGTTACCAGTTGAAAGAGGAAAATAATAGAATATTTTATTACTGAGTTTGTTTGTTTTTTTTTTTGAGACCGAGTTTCGCGCTTGTTGCCCAGGCTGGAGTGCAATGGTGCCATCTCAGCTCACCGCAGCCTCGGCCTCCCGGATTCAAGCAATTCTCCTGTCTCAGCCTCCCGAGTAGCTGGGATTACAGGTGTGTGCCACCACGCCTGGCTAATTTTTATATTTTTAGTAGAGATGGGATTTCATCATATTGGGCAGGCTAGTCTCCAACTCCTGACCTCAGGTGATCCACCCACCTCGGCTTCCCAAAGTGTTGGTATTACAGGCATGAGCCACCGCGCCCAGCCTGATTGATTTTTAAAAAGAAATTAAAACAGGTGCTATATCTACTTTTAATGTTGTGAACTCTGGAACTGGTTAGAAATGTGCATCATACCTCAACCCTTTTGTCTCAGTGATGAAACTGAGGCCCAGAGAGGGGATGGAATTTGCCCGAGGTCATGCAGCAAGTCTGCAACCAAGGCAGGAAAAGAACCATGTTCTGACTCCTTTTGCTGGGCTTGGCTGGCCTGAACCTGTAACTCCATCCCTCCTCCTCTCACATTTACTCCCCACCCAGAGTCCGTGTACTGAGATATGAATATAAATAAATTAATTGGATTTTTGTGTGTGGCTGGTGGAATTAGTCTCTCTATATGGCAACACCTTGTTCATTCATTCATTCAGTTGACAGTTAAATCAACTGCTTTCTAGATAACCTATGAGGCCAGTCCACCCGGCCCCGGTCTCCCTGTTTGGCTTCATCTCCTGCCCCTGCTGTCGTGCCCAGTCCACACCTCCTGCACTCTGCTTACACTGTCTTTCCTACAAGACTTCTCTGCTTCCCCCAGGTCCGGCCTGAGTGCCCCTCTTCCTTGTACCCCATCACAGACTGTACCACATTTGTCCATCTCCCTCAGTAGCCTAAGCACCATTCAGGCAAGATTCCTCTTGCTCACCAGTCTGCTCCCAGTGCCCAGAGCAGGGCCTAACCCGTAACAGGTGCCCCTTGAATCAATGACTGGATATGCCATTTCCAGGCAGGAAGAGCACGCTTCCCTATGCTCTCACAGCCCAGGGCATCTGCAGAGGGAGTTTCTTCCACCACCCTGTCAGTTCTAGCCTTTTCAATTGTCCAGACCCATGTCAAACATCCGCAACAATCAATAGTTCTGTGAAGCATTCTTTCTCAGCCTCCATGTCCCCACACTCCACACACGGTAAGTCCCTCCTCCTTTTGTTCCATCCTCCCTGCCACCCCATGCCATTTAGGACACTACTGTCCTTGTGGGCAGTGACTTGTATTTTTTATCTGAGTTCCCTGGCACCTACACAGTGCAAGATACTGGTTTAGCTGCCTAACATTCAGCAGTGAACCTAGCAAAAAAAAAATATATATATATATATATATATCCCTGTCCTCATGAAGCACACATTGTGATTGTGGGGAGTGGGGAAACAGATTGAAAATAAGTAAAATGTAGAGCATGTTAGTAAGTTACAAGTGTTGGCCGCGCGCAGTGGCTCATACCTGTAATCCCAGAACTTTGGGAGGTCGAGGTGTGTGGATCACCTGAGGTCAGGAGTTTGAGACCAGCTTGGCCAACATGGTGAAACCCTGTCTCTACTAAAAATACAAAACATTAGTTGGGCGTGGTGGCAGACACCTGTAATCACAGCTACTCGGGAGGCTGAGGCAGGAGACTCGCTTGAACCTGGGAGGCGGAGGTTGCAGTCAGCTGAGATCGCACCACTGCACTCCAGCCTGGGCAACAGAGTGAGACTCCATCAAAAAAAAAGAAAGGAAGGAAGGAAGGGAGGGAGGGAGGGAGGGACAAGTGTTGGCCAGGCGTGGTGATTCATGCTTGTAATCCCAGCACTTTGGGAGTCCAAGGCAGGTGGATCACTTGAGATCAGGAGTTCAAGACCAGCCTGACCAAATGATGAAACCCCGTCTCTATTAAAAATACAAAAAAGTAGCTGGGTGTGGTGGCGCAGGCCTGTAGTCCTAGCTACTTGAGAGGCTGAGACCCAAGAATCGCTTGAATCCAGGGGGCGGAGGTTGCAGTGAGCCACTGCCCTCCAGCCTGGGGGACAGAGTAAGGCTGTGTCTCAAAAAAAAAAAAAGAAAAGAAAAAGAAAACAAAACAAAAAAGAAAGTGACAGTTAAAGACAAGAATAGACAGCAGGGAAAGGGGATAGGAAGAGTGCTGGTGGAGTTGTTAGAAAGTGTTTAGGGTATCCAGTATGAGGGAACAGACCTTTAGACTTGCACTGGCCGGACAAAGGTCTTCAGGCTGGAGGGGAGGAGACTGCCTGCGATCAAGTTACAGCAAGGAGGATGGTGTGGCTGGAGGGGTGGTGAGCAGAAGGGGTGGTGTCAAAGGGGAAGTCAGAGAGTAAAACAAGCCTACAAATCAGATAGGCCTTGTGGGTCACAATAAGGACTTTGGCATTTGCTCTGACATAGGAGCCGCTGGTGGGTTTCTAGCAGAGAAGTGGCATGATCTCATTTTAACAGGATCACTCTGGCTGCTCTATTGAGAAAAACACTCAAGGAGGACAAGGACAGAAAGAGATCAGTGAGGAGTTTACTGTGACAATCCAGGTGAGAGGTGACAGGTCTTGGACTAAGGCCATAGTGAGTAAGTGGAGGGTGAAGGATCCGAACAGGAAGAGTAAGAGATGACTCTACATTTTTAAAAACAGAGATGGGGGTCTCGCTATGCTGGCCAGGTTGGTCTTGAACCCCTGGCCTCAAGCGATCCTCCCACCTCGGCCTCCCAAAGTGCTGGGATTGCAGGCATAAGCCACCACACCCGGCCTCTACATTTTTGACCTGGGCAACAGGAAAAGATGGAGCTGCTAGGAACTGAGATGAGGAAGACTGTCGGAGGAGAAAGATGGATAGAAGAGATCAGGATAATTTTGTCTACCAGACAGCTAAAGGAATTGGGGCACAGATGACTGGATACACAAGTCCGGGGTTCAGGAAAGATGGTCTAGGCTGAAAGTATACATTTGGACATCATTAGCATAAAAATGCTCTTTAAAGCCTTGAGGACCAGATGAGATCACCAAGGGAAGCAAGTGTTTCAAGGAAGAGTGAGTGATCCACTAAGTCAAATGCTGCTGATAGGGCAAGTGAAGATGGGGCGTCGCAACGAATGAATAAACGCCAGGCCTGTTAGATATGCAAAGCACCAGAGATTGTTGAGGGTTAACTGACAACAGATAGGTGTAGAGACAAGATGGCTCTAAATCACAGGAACACTTGGAAGGGAAGAACTATGGCATCTTGGAGTTGGAAAGGACCTTAACTGGGTCATTGAAATCTGTACTCTTCCCCACCCTAGCCTGACAATTGAACCCTTGGCTGTAGAACAAGAAATATTTGCGGGATACTGAGGCAAGCAGTTTGGCTAGGTAGGTTAGAGAAACTACCGTTGAAGAATGAGAGAAAGGGTAGTTCAGTAAATACTGGACAGCAGAGGCAGGGTGAGGGAGTGGAGATGACCTTCTGAAGTCAGAAAACCAAGGTTCAGGTCCTGCAACTGCTGCTCCCTAGACTCCTGTCCTTAGGCAAGTCACTTCACAGTCCCCAGCCTCAGTTTCCCCATGCGGCGACTTCTGAATATGGTAGTGCTTGAAGGTAGCGTAAAAGTGTCCTGCCTGTGTTGGTTACTGCCAGAGCAAGGGAAGGAGGCCAAGAGAAGCCCCTGGTTTGGGATGGCAGTGGAAATGGGGATGAGGAGGAACTATCATGATCTCCGCGGGTCGGCTTGCGCAGCGTGTGGAGAAGCGAACCAGCATTTAGGCCAGGACCTGTGCTGGAATGGACTGGGCTCGGGTGGCAAGGGGGCCATTCGGACAAAGACCGTGGCCCTGAATCTGCCTCCCCTGAGCCTGGAACGGAGATGGAGGAGACCCCGAGGCAGCAACAGGGAGAAAAAATAGAGACGCCGAGGAAGAGAGACAAGGAGACTCAGAGACAGGGAGACTAAGAGGCAGACCCAGCAACAGGCGGCCTCACGGGGATCCGAGGCGACCCGGAGAGGGCGAGGCACCGGGACACAGACCCGGGCCCAGCAGAGCCCCCGCGCGGCGCAGGGCCGTGGCGCCCGGGCGCAGGGTCCCCGGCGGGGCCAGGGCGGCCGCACTCGCCGGGCGCCCCCGCCCGGGCCGCTCGCCCAAGATGGCGATAGAGGGGCGGGCGAGGCGGCAGCGGCCCCGGCCCCCGCGCCGGCCCCAGCTCGGGCCCGGGCCCCCGAGGCCGCGCCCCCGCCCGCGGCGCCGCGCCTCCCCGGGCCACTGACGCCCGGCGCGCCCTCCCCCCGCGGCGGCGGCCGAGGTGCGGGGAGGCGGCGGCGGCGGCGGCCCGAGCCCAGCCCCATGGCGCGGGGGGACGCCGGCCGCGGCCGCGGGCTCCTCGCGCTGACCTTCTGCCTGCTGGCCGCGCGCGGTAAGAGCTGGCGCCCAGAGAGACGGGAGCGGCTGCGGCGTGAGGGTGCGCCCGCGCCCTGGGCTGCATCGGGCTGCGGGGCTGGCGCGAGCCTGGGTCCCGAGCAAGTGTGGGGACTGCGCGTCCCGGTGCCCGCGGTGCCTGCGCGGGGATCTGCGAGCTGCGGCCAGGGGTCGTTTGCGGCGCGTGCTTGTCCGCACTGAGTGTGTGTCTTTGGTTCGCAGAGTCTGGAGTCGTGTGTGTGTGTGTGTGTGTGTGTGTGTGTTGGGAGTGCTCCCGCCGTGTCCGCAGTGCGTGCCACGGTCGCGGCGTGGCATCGGCGGGGCGGGTAGCTGCGGTGTCTGTGGCTTTCGCGGGGCGGGCTCTGCCTTGCCTGCGCGTGTCTTGGGTTGAGAGTGTGTGTGAAAGAGGAGGGGACTGGGCTTGTGTCTGCACCTCCATTTGGGTCGGGTGCGTGTGCAATCGTGTTTATGGGGCTGAGCTAATATTTGGCCTTGGCATTTGGGAAGTGTCCTTGCCCGTAGTGGGGGACAGAGCGATGGATGCCGATTGACTGGGGGGGGGGGCGGTGATAAAACAACACTCAACTTTGCCCAGTGGGTGTGGTTCCTGGGGTCGGTTAAGGAGGGGTAGGGGGAGGTGTTGCGCCCCAAAACCTGTGGCCCGCAGTGGACTGGGGGAGGGGGCAGGAAACCATTTGCTTTCGTGGACATGTCCAGCGCTCGTTCTCAGGATGGGACGCGTGTCACCCCGGCCCCACCCTCCAGGGGCCGACCCGGGAAGCGTGGACGAGGTCAGCAGGGCCTCATCCAGTCCGCAGCCCAGTGCGGAGTGGGAACGGGGTAAGTCAGAGTTGTCCAAGCGGGA